>NC_056467.1:23939073-24282793 GCF_008729295.1 Plectropomus leopardus
TTTTAAAGATAAACCTCTGAAATGTTACACACTTAATCTACTATGGAAGCAAAAGTTTGTCAATTTCTTTTCATGAACGTTTAAGATTTATTTAGCAAGAGTTTGCAAATATATATGTTTACAGTACCATTTATTGTCAAACATTTTGATGCACTGTAGACTCAATTTTTGATATATCAAAAATCTGTGTAGACAGTTTGTGTAGGACAGTCTGAAGATGCCCTGTAGCAAGTTTGTCAATTGAGCAAAAAATGTAGAAGGGGATTAGTTTTACAGTTTTTGATAAAAACAGAGTGATGGACCTCATAATTTGTACCACATTGAAGTGTGCAAAAGTTTCTTCACAATTTGGCCTTCTTTTTGTTGTAAGTTGCAAAGCTGCAGCACATACAAATGATTTGTTATGAATTTGAACTTCTGAATTTTAGACTGTTGCTGTAGCACCACCATCAGCACTACTGGCTTGTGTTTGCAGCTGAGGAAGTTGGGCATGGGGTTCGACCTATGTGCAAAGTTTGGTTTATTTTTATGCTTGGGAAGTTGGATTTCATCGTAATATTAATAATAATAATAATAATAATAACAACACTGAGGAAAACGAGAGGGACTGGCAGCTTCACTGCCCGGCCCCTAAAAATTCAACCCGCAGACAACATCAGAAGATCTTCAGCGTGTGTGATATCACTCTTTTAAGTTGGTTTACATAGAGAAATAAAATGTCTTTTCTATACTGCTCTGATCTTTTTTTGCAACCTATGGACACAAGGCAAAAACAGTGGGATAGAAAATATTCATCTATCATAGAGCTACCAGTTCCTTGAGGTGGCAGCATTTTTTTTTAAACAGCATCAAATAGCACTACAATAACATAGTGTGGTCACAGGATGAAACAGTCAACCCTGTGGTACACAGGAGCTTTCCCTAAACCTCGACTTTTAGCGTACATCTTCTAGATTTTCACCTCAAAAAAGGTAGATATAATAACATCTTTAAATGTTCTGTGCCATTTTCTCCTCACTATCGGCACATTCCAATAAAATCATTTGTCTATATTTTTTTTTTCTCTGTACACCTATCTTATATGCTACCGTAAATTGAGAGCATGCTGCTGCCCTTCACACCAAAGATTACTGCAAAACTGGCACAATACCACCACATGACATCATCACGTCAGGAAAAGGACTTCAGTCACATCACTGTCAGAGCTGCAGAGTCTGGAGCACTGCTGACACGTTCACCATCTTCCACTGGAACTGGAAAGACAGACCAGGAGATAGACGGCACCGACAACCATACTCTGACCATTCATCTTGTTTTGGTGTCTGACATCATCCTGGTCCAAATCAATCCTTTGGTCCAAAGGGATTCTGGGCTTGTCGTCGCCTTTTTACGCTCAAACACTAAATGGAGGCAACTGGTTGGACAAACAGCATCAACAACCAGTGTTTGGTTAAGACTCCCTCCGTCCAAACGTGCCGGTATTCATTAAATAAGCTTCACACAGATGTACACTCACACGTGTCTCACTTCGCCTGTCCTGAACACGCATAACGCTGCAGTCCAGGAGGGCAAAAGGGCTTCACTTCCTCCTCGATCTCCACGGTGCAGCTCTCACAGGCCCCAGTACGGAGCCAGGCTCCTGCGGTCCCTCTCATAAACATCAGGTATGACCCCGTAGGGCGTCTGCACCATCTTAACAGAGTTTCTACCAAACAGCTTCCTCTCGTACTCGATGAGCTGGCGCCAGAAGCCGCCATTGGGCCTTATGACGGGACGGCGGGCTTTGACCCAGGCGTGGGCCTCAGCCAGAGACACACGGTGATACTTCATGAGGTACGCCAGACACAAAGAGGCTGAGCGGCTCACTCCTGCCGCACAGTGCACCAACACAGCCCCACGCTTCCGTCCCACGCTGTGGATCTTATCAGCAACACTATCAAAGTACAAGGAGATAGGGGAGTGGGGCATATCTGCCAAAGGGACCTTCACATACTCCATGTGTGGCCAGTTGAAGTTGGGGAGCTCAATGGTGGCGTTGACCACGCAGGTGATGCCTTTGGACAGCAGCAGGCTGCGGTTGGACGCCACATTCCCTCTGCTGAGGAAGAGGTTGGGGGTGATTTGCGCAATGCCCCCCAGCAGGCTGCCATTCTCAGGCAGCAGCCTCGGCACCACAGCAGGCACCATGGCGCTACGATGATGGTGATGGTGATGGAAGAAACCTTGGCTGCGGGAACCCATGGAGAAATCAGGTGGGCTTCAAGAAGGATGACAATTTTTTTTTTTTAAAGTAAAATCTTCACGAGCTCAGAGTCATAGCAGTGCATCCAGCCAGACAGCTCCTGCAACACAAACAGATTTCACTTTCAATCTAAATTAAACATTTTTCCCACTTCACTGTAGGCCGAGCACTCAGGCTGACAAACAAAAGGACGAGAAGCATCACTGCTGTTTGCAAAGACTCCATAACAAGAGTGCTCAAATCCTGGCATTGCCCTAAGAAGATGATTTAAAGTAAATGTTATTCTGCAGTCTGTCTTCAAACTTTAAGACAGACAAAACTGTTTAAGATCAGACACAATAGCTGACTAATTCAAAAGCATGCTGCTGCATTCCACTGATTCACCTACAATTACATCAGCTGTTTTTCATGAATTCACGGACAGATGAGTGTTAATATATGGGCCAGAGAGACCTTGTATTTCTGCTGTACGTCTCTCTACATTCAGGTCGAATGGCCTCCATGCTGCACACTGAAACGTGCCTCCCTCTGCCATGTGAGCATAGACCCCCTGGAGGCATGCACTCACCTCATCTCATCTCATGTTCATCCATCCACAGCCCTCACATACAGATTACATCTCCCGTCTCACTTGCAATCGCAGCCTTCATGCCGTTTTGTATGTTACCAAATGGTAAGGCGGACAGTGATCATATAATTCGCTGCTATCACGTCAAAGTGTGCTGATGACACACTTAATTTAATCAAGAATTTTTTTCAAAAATGTAGTAGCCTAATTTCATTTTCTTTTACCAAAAAAAAGATGTACAAAATTATCTTTTAATCAATGTCCATGAGCTGCAAATGAAGATACAATAAAAAGATGTACTAAAGGAAACCTCAACACGAAATTTCTAGCCGCACTGTATTTGCAGGAAACAGCCTCCTGTGTTAATACTTATCAGCAGAGAGCCCACAGCTCCGGGCGCTACTTCACACGCTGTTGCACTTGTCGTGCGTCATCCACACCTTGTGCACCAGTCTGGCCGGCAGGTCTTTTTCTTTCATTTTCTGCTACAGTCTGGTTAACAAGACACACGGGTCAACTGCTTTAAACTGGAACTCAACCTGCAGGAAAAAACAACCACCTGCCGTCACCTGCACAGAGACTGCCGAGACAGATCGGGATTCTTCTTATTAATCGTAATCAAAACCACGAGTGGAAAGACACTGAATTTAAATATGTATGCATGACAAAAAGAAGAACAAACTCATGGTGGGAGTTTTCTGATACAACAATACATTTGTGCCACTTCATCATTTAAGAACCCAACATTGTGGTCAGGGCGTATTAACAGGATAGGAACCAATCATAGATATATTCGTGCTACACAGAAGTATGTTTTTTTAGGGTTGTGGGGAGAATGGATACAGCATAGTACTGCAATATTCTGAGTGATCAATACACGGCACCAAGTACTGATTATTTTTACTATACATAATATAAATATTGACAATTCTAATAAATGTTGTTCAAAAAAAAGTAGCTTAATATAATAACAAAATATGTTGCGTGTGCAACATGTGAGAAACTTTATCTTTAAAACTTTGAAGAAGTGAGAAACTTTATCTTTAAAACTTTATCTTAATAGATAAAACATATGTTGGCAAAGTTGTTCTTTGGTTGAAAAAAAGGTAGTAAGTTGCGATATATGTTATTGCAATACTCATGTCACAAAACATTTTAAACTGCAAAAATATTGTATCATGACAAAAGTATCATGATAATATTGTATCACGGGGCCTCTGGTGATTCCCCCTTCTGACATTTTTCCTAACTTAGTTAATTATCTGAAGAATGACTGGCTAATTTACCTCTCAGGGCATTTAAAAATAAAATTCAAATATCCAGTGGTCACAAGCAGAGATTGCTTAATTTTAACAGATCACAAAACAAGCAGATTGGAAACCAATTGCTTTGAATGTCACATTTTTAAAAAGTCAACATTAAGATGTTCATACTTTCCAATACAAGACTACAGGATGTGCTCCTCTTACATGAAACATTAAAAAACATAATTAAATGTTGTAACTGTTTTTATGGATTTAATGCCTAAAGTTTGTATGAAAATATAAAGTATCCAGAACAAGTAGACATACTTTTGTACAAGTTAACCTTCATCTCGGGACGGTTTGGCACTTCTTTGCTTCATTGTCACCTTCCTTTACACCCTCTCCACCTATCGAACACAGCTTTGACACCTCAGCATGGCCGGCTTCTCTTCCCAAAATAAAAAAAATAAAAGGATCAAAGGCTAAAACGACACCCACGTCCCTCCGTGTCCGGGCACAGTTTCTCTGGCTTGCTCCCTGTTAATGATCACCATGGACTGCCTCTATAAATGGTTGCCATGATCCAACTTCCTACACATTGTCGCCACTGGTGATGAGACAACAAATACAGCGATTCAGAACCAGAAAATTGGTTTTGCCAACAAACCACAACAGCATGTGACCAAAGTCAAACTGTTCAGTGCTGATCGGCAGTGGGAACAGCTCCCCTGCAAGAAGCATATTATGATATGCGGTCCTACATTAGTACTGCATTAGTTTACATTGTTTGAGCACAACTAAACTGTGATAGCTTTTGTCTTAACTCCAACTGAAATTAATAAATTGGATTATTGGCAGTAAATTACTTGGCAACCACTGTGATAATCAATTAAGATGTCAAGCAAAAATAACAAAATACTCCTAATTTTTAAAGAGGATTTGCAGCCTTTTTCCTTATATTGTGATATGAGTAAATCTTTGAGATTTGAACTGTTGGTCAGAGGAGTATTATAGTATAAACATATGTTGCCAGTCGTAGTTTTTCTTCATTCTTTTCCTTTTGCTGATAAACCAAATGACTGATTTAACTACAAAATAATCTGCAGGATATGTGTTAGTTTTAGACATTTACTGTTTGTTTAAGATGTTTGTCTTTCTCGGGGCTCTCCTCATTTCACTCGAAGCTTTTTTATCAATTAAAGGCATAAAACGCCCCAAGAAAAAAAAAGACGAGACGTTTGTCTTTCTCTAAACAATCAGTATTGAAGGTTGTATCCTTTTCAGTGTTTTCTAGCAATCTCAGAACCCATCGGCGACGGCCAGTATTTTCGGGGATCCGTTGTAGACCAGCAGATTTCTGGTAAGAGGCCCCACTTCCTCTTCCATGCGTTGGTCTTTTGGCTAATCTCTATGAACTAATATCTGTATGTGAAAGCTGAAAAATTAAAATAACTAAATTAAAAAAATGAGTAAAGCTAACAGAAAACTAAACTGGCATCAGATGATAGCCGATATGTCCTGGGATTTCATTTCGGCTTATGCATTCCACCTGTTTGGCTCTTCACAGGAACCATTAACCTGTCGCTCAAACATGATAGGCCATTACTACTCTGAGTACAAACAGAAACAAGAATGCTTCCAATATGAAAATCTTGCCCTTTTTCCTACAGATTCTGCATACCTACACAGATATCTGCTCATAGAGATCAGCTTTATAGGACCTGCACTGAAAAACTACAGTATGATGTGAAAAGTGTAGCTGATGATAAACACACTGAGAATTAGATCCCCTCAGCTTTATAGGGAATTTAAGCACAGCTAAAGCTTGGCAATATAGCAACAGTATATCAATACGGAGACATAAGACAAGATAATGTCTTAGATTTAGGATATTGTAATATCATAAGTGTTGTCTTTTTCGGCTTTTAAAGGCTGCATTACGGTAATATGATAGAATTTTCTGAACTTATCAGATTGTTCTTTTATTTTCCTTTACCCACTTATTCATTATACCCACATTACTGATGATCATTTATCATTGCGTGAATATTTTGTGAAAACACCAAGTGTCAACCCTACAATATCAATATTAATATTGAGGCATTTGGTCAAAAGTATTGTGATATTTGATTTTGTCCTTATCACTCTGCCTAAATTTCAGCTTATTGTTTTGGTTTACGACACACAACTTTACCATTTTAGTTCAGTCTTACCGCCTTTGTGTCTTGTTTTTGGCATTAACCAAAAAAAGCTACTCACAACAGTTGGCCTTCAGCATATTGTGCTCACCCAAGTGGCCAAAATACAAATGAAGATTTAATGTATGTACAACTTAACTGAAGAAATCCTCAATTACGTATTGATATATCTGTGAGTCGGTTTACAAGAATCAGTATAGCTGAGTATAAAGAGAGCGACTTTGCTACACAAGTCTGATCATCTCGGCTTTTTGTGCAACTCAGAGAAACAGAAATCAATGAGAACAGACTGATCTGAATCTGGGAAGTGGGCAGTGATTCAGAGTCTGCTACCCGTCTACGATAGAGGCGACATCTTGCTAAAACTGAAAAAGTGAACCACGAACAGATGTCCTTCTCACAAGACACTTTCAGTTTCAGAGGGAGGCACAGTTGATGCGTTATATTATGGAGATGGATAACATATATACCATGAGCTGAAGTACAAACGCTGTTGCTGCAGCAACCTACTGACCACAGTATAAGACAGCCAAGAGAGAGATGAAGAAGATAAGGGAACCAAATAATCCCCGACCCTCTCCAAAGTGCTGATGTACCACAGTGCTGGTCTTTGCGGAGATTTGCTCCATCCACACGGTTATTTTTACCCGGGGGCAGGGCAGGAGTGAGGCTGCAGCGAGCGGAGGAGGGAGAATTATGCAGAGAGAAATCTACTGTAATGTTGGAGATAGCGGGGATGCTGCAGCTTGCTGTCAATCAAAATTACTGTGAGGATTAATTCTCAAAAAAAAAAAGACTGAGGAAGGTCAGAGGCACTCACGGGACAACAGAGCACCTTTTCACAATTCCACCTCTAATTTTTTCTCTTCATATCGCAAAAAACACTCCCCTCTTAATCATGCAGGGTGGATCTGTCAACAGGTGGTCCGACCCCACAAATCTCCTTTCACACATCTCCCCATCTCTCTCTCCGTGGGGGGAGATTCCTCAGGGGTCTGGTTCCACCTCCGCTAACACAAATTGGAAACGTGACCCAGCTGCAGGAAAGCTAGAGCGGCAAACCTCATTCTCACACTGAGAACCTCAAAACAACACCTGAGCTGAACTTGGACATGAAATCCCTGACTGACGCTCCCTCGCACCACCAAATAAGATGAATGAAATCGGCAAAATAGCTGGAAAAGGCGCACGTGCTGACACGCAGCTCTCAGCAGTGTCTCTCAATTAAAGGCAATGCATTTATTCAGTCTGAGTGATCTCTGAAAGTGACTCTGCTGCCAGCACTCTGGATAATAATCAGGAGAAAATGAGCAGCAATGACACAGCTTCTCAAATTCGTCCAAACACAACTGGGTGCGACTTCAGAATCCTCAAACGATGCTGCTGCACAACAAAGTCGACTGTGAAGGGTTCAAACAAGAGTCAGCATGACTTTAGGGACAGATTCCTCTCGAGGACGGGGATCATCTTTGGCACCTGCATGCAAATGGCAGCAGCTGGGTGCAGCT
Organism: Plectropomus leopardus; assembly: GCF_008729295.1. NCBI lineage: Eukaryota > Metazoa > Chordata > Actinopteri > Perciformes > Serranidae > Plectropomus > Plectropomus leopardus. Next base: position 23,946,834 of record NC_056467.1, read on the forward strand.
CACTCCGTCCACGACGTTACACCTCAGACACAAACATGAGAGCCTGAGACACAAGGCCATGTGCCATATAGTGAGGGATGGGCGTACATGGCTGACAGTGCTCATACAAGGGCAGTTTTTCAGTCATATTACAAAGAAGACTGTGTTAAATCATAGAATTCAATTATAGAACAAGTATCACTGCAGCAGACAGATGAGAGATATATGGAGTGACTCTACTTTTAAACAATGACACGCTTCTCTCAATCTAATGAGACAGACTTATTATTACCTATTATTAGTGCTACAAGCAGTGAATATCAAACAGGGCTGGAGCCAATTTCAATTTGATGATTAATCTGCAATTATTTTGAAAAGTGATTGATATTTTCAGTCTTTATTCGAGCAAAAATGAAAAAAAAAGACTCTCTTGTGCTCCTTTATTGTGATTTTTTATGCTCTTCTTTGAAATCTCTGATATGAAACTGAATGTCTTTAAGGTTTTTTTTTTACTGTTGATCGGATAAGAGAAGCAAATCGAAGATGACACATTGGGTCGTGTGATATTCAACAGGATCATTTGAGGATAAAATGATCAATTAATCAGGAATATAACCAGAAGATTACTAAATAATGAAAACAATCATTAGTTGCAGCCCTTATATAGAATATATACTATTTTAAACAATCGTGATGTTTGGCTAAATGATATAGACAAAAATAAAATATCACAATATTTTTGACCAAATACCTTGATAAACAATTTTGTACGGATGCCTATAGATGCTTTCACAAAATATAAACAACAGGATTTTTTTTCACCTGTATGTTATGTTACTTCCAAAAATGAAACTTACATTGTTTCCACTTTTAATTTGAGAAACAAAATGCTTTTTTCTTCTTTTCTATTTTCATTCTATTAAGGGTAATTGTGACTGATAATAATAGTTATTTTGTACTACAGTGAAACCATGACACCGCAATATTTTCTAAGACAGTAATCATACAGTAAAAATCTCTTACCACTGCAGCTAGGGATCCACGATAATATTGGCACATCGGTATTGACAGATATTGGCTTTAAAATGAAATATCTGAATCGGCCATCATGCTGATTTCTGCTGATATGACAAACCTTTTTTTTTTTAATTGACAAAGTGAACATGTACAAAACATCAATCCTAAGTTGATGTATGTTTCTTGAACAATGAATGAAGATTACATACATTTGAAAAGCGTTAAATTTTATATCTCCGTCTGCTGGTGGGCCATTATTCTAAGAGAATGCATAATAAGATATTATTCCCATACAACGGAGGCTTGGTGGTCACTAAAAGTGGGAAAATAAGTGAATATATCGGTTATCGGCTAAATGACTTGTTAGATATCCGCATATGGGATATCGGCATAAATCCAATATCATACATCCCTAATTGCAACTCTAATATTTTACCCAGGAACATAAAAGCTGTTGTTGTTGTTTCAGAAACTTTAAATATTTTAGTAGGGTTCTTCAAGGAATGAAAGTGTGACCCTGCTGTGTGTGAAAATCTGGAGCTTTAGGTAAATGACTCCACCAATTTAATAATTTATGGTTTGAGCCGTGAATGAGGACTGCTCCTCTGCGCACGCGCCGCTCGTACTTGTGCGCGTGCGTTAATAAGTTCGAGTGTCGGAAATAGATCATTACATGTGCAGAATAAAAAAAAACTGAAATATTTGTGTCATATTTGTGTCAGTTTGAACATCACGACGAAATGAAGCGACATCTTTGAGCAGAAGTGTGGCAGGTGCGCTCGTTTCTTCAATTTCACCCACCTTACATCAGAGAACTCATCATGGTGAAACCTCAAGATAAATGCCTATAAAACAACATTTTTAAACATATTAATGCTTTGCTTGAATTTAAGTTAAAATCATCCTAGTTTAGGGTCAGAATGACGCCGATAAACTGCCTCAATCCGATGTAAAACTCAACTTACCAGTCGACTCTGAGTCGGGCAGATATGGAGGTTTTTCAAAGCGTCTTCATCGCCTGCAGATATCCGGCGAGCTGCTGTCACACTCCGGACATGTACCCTCAGTCAGTCCACCCTCACACCCGTCCGACAGAATGGCGAGAGGCCAAGTAGTGGGAGACAAACCGCGACACCAAACAACATAATGTGAAAGTCAAGAGAAATACGAGCCATCAGTGGGCTACATCCGCCTGCTGCTACGCTGACAGGAGCGGCGTGCACAGGGCAGCCTCTGTATGAGGAGCGATCAGTGCCACGCAGGAGCGGAGGAGGAGGAGGAGGAGGAGGAGGAGGAACATGGTCACAAGCCAGTCTGTTGGTGCATGCCAATGTTTTTAAGCCAAGCATTACCCTGCTGGAATAAGCCTATTAGTTTATCAACATTTACGCAAGTAGTTTTAGTTAGACTTTATTCACAAGCTCTCAGGTATTCTGCTGTTAGGTTTTTTAAAAATACACACAATTATACACAAATAGAAAATAGGCATTGCCCAGCTTTTTTTTAACTATGCTCCAAAATTATGGAATACCCTTCCAAAAGCTGTAAGGGAGGCGGGCTCGATGAACATTTTGAGACGACAACTGAAAACCTATTTTGTCTGGCTTTTAATTAATGTAATTCTTGTGTTTATAATTTAATATCAATTCTCCTATTTTTTATTATTTTCAATTGTCTTTGTGTCTTTTACTTTTACTTTTTTTATCTTGTTTATTCTTTTGATTGTCTAATCTTGTTTCCTTGTGTTGCTTTTTTTTTTAAATTATTGTGGACTGTGCAGATATTAATTTGGGTGGAAAAGTGTAGCAGAGACAGACAAGCTCACGCTCACATTTACACCTACTGGCAATTTTGGAGTGACCAATTAACTTAACATGCCTTTATTTGGACCAGGGGGTGTCATAGCAACATCACCTCTCAACAAGATGAACACTGGTTTGTACTCACTGTCCAGCTGGGTCCCCTCTGTGTGGAGTCTGCATGTTCTCAATGTGTCAGTGTGGGTTTTCTCCAGGTTTTCTGGCTTCTTCCTCTAGTCCAATCTAATAAAGATAAATTACATAAGTGGATCCATTACATTTATCCTAAGGTTAAAAATTTTACAAACAGACACAAACATATGGTCAAAACAAAATTACATTGCTAGATACAACTACCCAACAATACAGTAGTTAAAATCAGTTTGCTATTGATATATTTGTACTATTACTTCAGTTAAATATTGTATGTAGGACTTTTCCTCGTAACAAGTATTTTAAACATATCAGTAAAAGTAGCAATAACACGAGTGCTTCTTCCACCACGGGGAAGCATCAAAACACAGCTGCAAAATGTGCACAACATAGAACCATGTGAGCCATGTCATCACTAAAGATACAGGTCACACTATTCCGTATACACTGAATATAATTTACTCTGTATGTTTTTTACAATAATACACAACCAGACCACAGACTGCAGCATCCCTATCATACACAGTTAATGTCTTTTTTTCCCAGGGTTATGTGAGGGGCAGTTAGTTGTTGAACAGACAGCAGATGTGATCTTACCTGAACACCTCTTCAGTGTGATGTATTCATAGTACACAACATCGTATCACAGGAAAGCACAAATTGTTCCACGCCTGTTGAAATACAAGGCATCAAACTGAGTTCCAATTTCATATGATTTACTGATGCTGTACAAGCATGTACTACAAATTAGTCCCTCCAGTACACTCTTACAGAATAACAGTTGAAATTACTGTACTTTTTTTCTACTAAAAGGAAATTATCCCAGATGTGTGTGCTAAAGAACATTATTATGGCACAGGAACACAGCTGACAAACTAAAAAAACGGAAGAAGGAAGAAAGCGGAGGACGACAGGTGAGGGAATGTAAGCATGTTTGTAACAACAATCTCTTTTCATACATAGTAGTATTTTCATGCAACTCTGCTCCTCCTTTTTCTCTGGCACTAATTACTCCTCATACAGAGGTGGTGGGGGGATAAGCGCCTCCCCAGAGCACAATGCTAAAAACTATTGGTGAGATGCAACTAGGAACAAGCAAACCTCTTGTCTCAGAGAAGAATCATTAAAGCCTGACTGAAATGCACTTTTGATGGCTTGGCAATTCTTGACAAGAGACCGTTTCTTTCCTTAAAATGTTCCTGATGCTTTCTATCAGAAGTTGGTGTAATATAAACTCCAAAGGGTTGTAGTCAGTATTTTAAAAACACTGAGGTCAGGGGTCCAAATTTTCCCTATCGAATCCCACCCACCTAAACAATTTTTGACTTCCTACCAATTAATGTCTGTTTTAAAAATTCTGAGAACTGATGGAAATCATTCATTCATTAAACAGTTATATTCCATATATTTTTTGTACTCTAAAAGTGTCAGTGCCTGCTTTACATTGATATGCCTGTGATTCTATTGGATAATATAATATAATACCAAATCCCTTTTAATTAGTGGGTTTTATTTTAATATAAAACTGTCTAAAACATCCAAACCAGCCGTAAAAAAAAAAAAAAGAAAAAATGCTAAGGCCCTCAAATCCCCAGAAATATTCCTGAGGACATGAACTTGGTGTCCTCTAAGGAATAATTCACCCCCAAAATGACCACCTAGATATCAATTACTCACTTTATGTAAAATTGAATATCTGAAGTAAACTTTTTGTTTTTGTTTTCACCTGCATCCAGTGACCAAAGAGTTCCTAGTGAGTTGAAGTCATAGGGGTCTGTGTTTAACAAAAACAAAACTATGTCTTAAAAAACTATGTCTAAAAAAGGCCTATTTTTCCAACAGCCTGTTAGTACAAAAACAAAACACCCATTGCTTCAAAGTCCTGTTTCTCCGAAAATACATGCTCCCTGCAGTTAGTTTCTGTTTCTCAGCAGCATTTGAGCCACCAGTCTCAGGTTGTGGTTGTTTTCATATCCCTTTGCAGGGTTTCCCAGCAGAGTTTTAGCCACTGATAACTGGTGTTTTTATCGACGTTTCATGGCATTTCTTAGCATCTTTGAGCCACTGACACCAGGTGTTTTTTACGGACCGTTCACAGCATTTCTCAGCAGCCTTTGAGCCACCAAACATCATCAAGCATCTTTTGTCTACATTTATCCCAGCGTTGTTGAGAGATGTAAAGTTTCAATAAATACACTACAAAATAATGTACAAATGTCATATATTTGTGGTTTACAGAAATGTAAACTATAAACTTTTTTTTCTAGCAATTGGATTGTCTGATTGCAGGGTGCGAGAATTTTTGGAGAAATACTGCTGAGCAATGGGCGTTTAGTCCAGTGGGACATTTTTTAGTTTAAAGGGCATTTTAAAAAAAAAAGGTAGTTCAAGGGGGTGAAGTTTTCCTTTCATGGTTCAGCCCTTCTAATCAGATTAAAAAATAACACTATGCATTTATTCTCTGACATAAATGAACTATGATGAACTAGAATAGAATAGAATAGATTGAGCGATACAGCTACACTGGCAAAATCAAGTTTAAAAAGCTTTATTTTGAAATGCAGATCAACAATAAACAAACATGATCTTTGGTTTATAAAATAACTCTTTTGGGGCAACACAGGCTGCAGCATGCAGCAGTTCATCACTGTGGCTTTACTGTTTAGTGTTAAAACCCCAAACCTCACACTGACACTGATGTGTTATATTTGGTACCAAGACCTAACAGTGTTTTCTTAAACCTTAACACCTTGTAGTACACAGACAGCTGTACCATACAAGTGACCGACACAGAAGCTTCACTTACAACTGTTAATATGAATGCCTGTGAAGACTTGTGTGATGGTGTTGCAGGTCTTGAACTTGTAAAACCCAGAGACAGACTCAGAGTTCGAGATGCAATAAACAATGTAGAGTCACACTCCACAGTGGCTCAAGCAATATGTTTCCATTTCAGTAGTAATCTAATCGTTTAAGACACACACAAACGCACACATTACCAATTTAAATATTGCCCTGACATGGTGGGCCACAGGCGGAAATGGAAAACAAATATACTGTCTGTTCTTTAGGTCTGCTATTTCAAATCTCATTATGCCCTGCCCTGGAGGAAACAGCTTGATATACGCACAGAGACTCGTGGACAGTTTCGACCATCTACATGGCCACAACTCTGAGACCTTCAAGACTGCAGCTTTATGTAGCCTGTCGCGAATATGTCCGTGTGCAAAACCATAATTAGACATGCCTTCCAAAGTCAATCCTATTTCAAAGGGCTCCTGGGGGAGATATTATGCTATCCATAAACCCGTGGCCCCTGCCTCAGAGTCACTCCTAATTACATTGCAAATTCAATCAACTGGAAACAAACAGCAGCAGTACCAGGCGGTGCAAACTGGTGCAAGCGGTGACCGTTTCTGAACCACGAAAGCAAAAAAAGAGACAGTCGTTAACACTGATTTTCAACCCTGTGCTTGAAATGCTATGCATCAGAGATAAGAGCTCGCACTGATCAAAATTCACCTGATGAATGTTTAAAGAAATGGTGAAACCAAATGTCTGTCAACAGAATGAGCGAGTTAAAAAAAAAGTGGTATTCTTGAATTTGAACAGTGAAATGCAAGAGACAGATGGATAGAGAGACAACGGGAGAAAGACAGAGCTGCAGGCTGGAGAGACAAAGACTGAGGTTCAGACTGAAATGTCAGATGAGTCAGAGGCATTCTGGGAAGACGCTCCTGTTTAATATGGCTGCCATGGAGGCTGAAAATTTACAATGACACCATCACCGTAATAACAAGCACCTGCAGCGACGTTCTGAAGGAGCTGTCTGCTCTGAATGAAGCGGGTGGTGACATTGATTAACCCTGACCGCCTGTAACACAAGATAACTGATGGGCTCGACAGTGCAGAGGGTGCCACGGTGATTTAACCGTAAAAATCCTTTGCACATCTTTCAAACGTACAGATACTCAATAACCTGTGCTGTTCAGTTATGGCTACGTTCTGAGATGCAGCAGAGATCTGTCAATCCACATATGAGCATAGTGATCCCATTAAGGATGTTAAAAACAGTCATACAGAGAGAATGCTAACCCACTGTGTTGCTTTCAGGTGACAAACCCATTTTTGGGATAACACTCACAAAATAAATTTTCAATTGTAAGGAAACCAATGGCACTGTTTATATTGTCACATGACTTTCTGGAGGTCATGTTGAGTCCTTTCTTCACATGAATCAGCTCATCACGTTGCAACACAAAAAACTATATATATATAGCTTTTTTTTTGTAGCAGTCCTACTGAACAAAAGTGTGACGAAGCTAGCGAGTTCAGATAAAATTAAAGCAAGAGGACAAAAGAGGATGCAAAATGGCAATACAAATTAATACAAATAAAAAAATTAAAAGAACAGCAAAAGCAATAAAAGCAATAAATCCATAAAATAAATAAAACATGAATAAAATAGTTAAAAAGACGCCAAAGCAAGTCAAAATGGGTTTTAAGGGTACCAGTCAGACCAAAGACTGTAAAAAAAAAAAAAAGATATATACAGTCCATGGTTCGGTCGAGTTAATTATTAACGTTTTTCTGATTCAAATGGCATGAATTTAGATGTAAATGTTTTTTGATATTTTATGTGAGTATTAATTTATTTTAAATTTTAAATGATAATTCTCTTCCAACAATTACAGTACAGCAATGGTGTAGTGTACCAAAATAACAATACTTTGTTATATTAATAGTGATATTCTAATACGTGACTTAACTTCTACAAAAGTCGTACTGTGGGAAGATATCTGTACTTTTACTCAAGTATGGTTTTCAGGTACTTCATCCACCACTATGCAATGGGATTGTTTTTAGGAAACCCAAAAATGCACCCCCCCAAAAAATATTAATGTTACTTATTATTCTTTTAATATTATCCTTTCTTTTGTCTGTTTTATGACAAAAAACAAAACAAATTCTAAACATTTGTTACTAACTAGCACCATAATGTGTACCATAGAGGGTTAAAGATGACGGCGAGCAGGAAAGCAGAAACACGAGTAGTGTCTGGAAATACTGGCACAATCCCGAAGAGCGTGCAATCAAAGTCTCTGCAGATTATTAGAGTGTCGTCTGCTAAGAAGTTGATGAATGATTATCCCTGGGAAAGTAAACCATAGATGCACTGTAAATCTCCAGCTGGCTTGTAACACTAGAGATGTTTATTTCAGTCTGCGCTGATGTGTGTGACCAACGGGCTGAGGGGGGGTAAGATGAGGAGAACAGAGGGGTTTTTTGTGGACAGCAGCAGTGGTGGTGGTAGAGATGCAGGCGTTCAGGAGGGAGAAAGGAGGGGTGAGCTGGGGGTCTAAATAAAGCCGCTGCTGATCCCACAGGTGCCCCCACGGCTCCAGCTGTGACGGCGGTAAACAGACATGGGATCTAAGTGTTTGCTGTGGCAACATGTGAGAGCAGCAAGGTGGTTGAGCGCAGCGTGGTGCCTCCCCGTCTCTCTGATCAGTGCTGCTCTGACATCAAACAAACACATTTTGCTGCTGTGCAAAAGAGACCTGAGACGCCCCCCGTACACACACACATCAATGTTACATTCTACCCAAGACAAGGAAGAAAAAACACAGAGAAGACATCTTTCCCCAATATTATGTCTTATTGAGTGCTGATGGACTCACATTTGCTCCCTTTCTCCCATGACAGTGAGTCAGTGAGAAAAAGCACGTACGCAGATGGGTTGGGATGGGGGGACGAGGGGAGGCTTTGGTTAGTCACGACTCCTCTGCCCAGCAAATGAGCATGAGCAACAGGGCGAATGTCTGCCCCCTGCTTCCCTCCATCTCCACCGCCGCTCCTTCTCCTGGACTTCAGCATGCCACAAACCTGGTTGCCAAGGTAACCTCTCGTGTTGATGGGTTGACCTCTGTGTTAATCACTACTGAGCAATAATGGCTAAAGCAGGGCGGGTGACTTGTGTAGAGTCTGTCCTTTTTAAAAAAAGAGGGTTACACAGAGCAAAGATGTGGGAGACATCTTTTTCCTTTTTCTCTGAATAGCAGCAAAGTTAAAAATCAATACGACAGCAGCAGAGGAGAAGCTCTAAAACCAATAGATCAATCTTTCTCAGGAGATGTTGTCTTTTCCTTTTTAATTTCCAAAACACATGGTAGCCTATTTTCTGTTCTAATAGCTATAAAATATAGCTCAATAACTGTGAGAGAATGTCTATCTTAATACTGTAACCATGCAAGTCATTAAATAGAGATATAACTGACAACAAATTAACATATCTTAATGGAGATCACATAATTTCCTCTGGATCTTGTTTTATGCCCTTCCTCTCTGTGTTCTGTGATATATATATATATAAATAAATAAAATGATGCAAAACTATTTAATTCTGATTAACTTATGTTATCTGTGTTTATCTACAAAGACAGTATACAGTACTTATATAACATACAAAGCCTACACACCCAAAAGCCAACAAGCAAAGAGCACAGACACAAACAATAATAATACAAAGAAATTACAATAAGAAAACAAACACTAAGACTTGGCTTCATTGATTTATTCTCATAAAAATATCCAAGGGGGAGCTTAATTATTATAAGTCACTTTTTTGTCTTTACATAACTATATAAAAAACTTTTTTAGCCTGTAGCAAGACATTATTTTGAGGGCCAGTGTGTAAGACTTAGGGGGAATTAGCGGCATCTAGTGGTGACTATCACAGATTGCAACCAGCTGCAACTTCTCCCTGTTAGAATTCCACCAGTGTTCATTTTTACTGGGAGCCACATTATTCCTAAAGGCCTGCTCCTCTCCAAAACAAACAGACCAGGTGATTGAAACCGATGAAAACACTGAAAAAAAGCTATTTCATGTTAAAAAAAGAAAGACTGTATTTTCAACACTGCTTGTAGTTAGGGGCTGCTAATTATAGTTGCTGATGCAAAAACCCAAATGCCCCCATCTAGAGACAGTGTTTGGTTTGGTTTATCTCCTCTGGTCTACTGTAGAAACATGGCGTTTCAACATGGCGAACTTCGTGGACGAGGACCTGCTCCCTATATGGATATAAAAGTTTCAATTTTAAGTAACAAAAAAAAAAAAAAATAAATAAAAATAAAAATAACAATGTCATATCCTTCACATTGCCATGACAAAAATGTTTCTTCATCCCAAAACAGGAAGTGCGTCTTGTCTAAAATGTTTAATTAAAAGTAGAGTCCTAATAATCAAATAATTTAATGATGTAAAATAATTAATCCCGATGCAGATCGCTGTTAAGCCACATTATCCTGATTTATTGAGCTCTCTAATGTGCGTTACAGATTTTAAAATACCAAGGATACACATTTGCAACCTGCCAGTATGTGTGGGCCTTTCTCTCCATTTCTGATGTTTATTAGATCAACACCGATACATGAGTTTCCTCTTAAAGGAAGTCAGCATCAATTTAACTTCACGGAGAGTCAGAGAGCAGCAGAGAGCAGGAGGCAAATAGAGAAGACAGCATCAGAGAAGAGAGGTGTGTGGGTGTGTTGAGAAATGTTGCATCTCTGCACACATGCCGAGGACTGACACTAACATCTGCTCCATCTGCTGCCCCTGCCACAACAGCACAGACTCTACAGTAACGGATAGAGGGCCATGACACGACATGTGCCGGGTGAAATAGGTGAGGAGTCTGACTTACACTGACTGCCAGAAAAAGACATATACTGTACACTCAATAAATATGTGATCAGTCCAGCATGAAAAAAAAAGGCTGATTAACTCGTGACTCAATCATCTTTCACTACACTTGATGAATGTCTTAAAAACACCTTGTGTCAGCTTCTGGTGTTGTCTTCATTCACATCACTCTCCTTGAGTCAGAGGAGATACAAAGTCCCAGACTGAAACACACACGTCCTTGAAGAAAGAAATAAAGCTGTCTAGGACAATATAACACTTAGCTCCATGTGGCCTCCAGAGCTGAAGTAGCTGATATTTAAGCAAGAGATGGTACGAAAGAGCCAGAGTGTGCAGCATGCAATAATATATATTTAACCCGAGCTTTTCTCTGCACTATGATCGGTTAGAGCTAGGTATAAAGCGCATATCCACACACTTGATTATGCTCCCATAAATATTTAATATAATTACTACCAAGGTGGCGTGTCAAGCTACATGCTGCTCATCACACAAGTGAACAATGCACACACACCTTCAAAAACTACCACAACAGGTCATCTGACTGGTCACCAGACAGGTCACCTGGTACCCAGGTTCCCATTCATGAATACATTAACAGATAACATTTTACAAAATGTGGATAAGACATGTGATGACAAAAAAAAAGAGATGAAAATGCAAAAATGTGTATATGTACATGCAGATAAATATAAATATCTACATATATACACATAGGCCCAGTGTACAGTACTGGAAAATCCCTACAAAAATTACGTGAATAACACTGGTTTTAGATTTTAAAAAAACTCACTCGGTCACTCGGAAAAACCTGAATATTGTGTGAAAAAGATCTGTTTGTCAAATTAAATGACACTGAAGGTCAATCTAAACAACCTGAATATATTGTGGAAAAAAAAATTATAATAACTAACTATATATTAATAATTATTATCTCTTGTCCCACACCTAGCCTTTTTTGTCATCTAGATGTACATGCTTTTGTGAACTTTTTTAAAAACAAATATCAAAATCAATTTCGAATCCTACAATAAGGGGATTTACATCAAGTAGACAGATTTTGATGGTTTAATAAATTTGCTGCATGGGTTAAAACTCCACTAAACCTCATTAGGATTAACAGCAATTTCACTGTGGACCAACGCTGGGTTTAATTAGCTCTAATTAATCACCTCTAATTAATCCCCTGTGATTACATTAGGAATATGACTGGTCAAATGCAACATGACTGTACAACGGTCATTCAGCACACAGTGACATCACAGTTGGATGTGTTTAACACTGAATATGGGCAATATTGTCTCTTCCGCTGGCCCCGCCTGCAAGTTCCTGTTTGACACGCTCAAAAAATGTATCCACTGATTTAAAAACATCTTTTTCCAAGTCTATGGGAAAAAATCTTTTTTGGCCCCATGGCATCACGTGACAAACTCGGGGGCTGTAATTCCGCTGTTTGGCTCTATGAAAATTGACTTCAAAGCCCAGCACTCTTCCTGGGGGCCTGTGATGACTTGATGAAACCACAACCAGAAATGTGTTTGTCTCACTATAAAGTTGCTCTTAAAAGCAGAAGTGTTGCTACAGTTTCACCCTTTAAAAATGTTTTCTCTTTTCATACATTTTGCAAGCAAGTGATGTATTGTCAGAAACCTCCACTCTACTACAAGTAGGCTGCGGCTCATCAGGCAAACTGATTTTAGCTTTATATATTACTATATTGAAGTGTTTTAAATAAAATAAAAAGCTTAGTGGCTTCATCGTCAGTGATATAGACGACTTCTCAGTCAGTTTGCTCTGATTGTAGTGCCTCACATTTGAATCCAGAAAATTCAGGTCACATTTGTTCATCTGCTTTCACTGCAGACCGAACACCAACTGCCACTATTTGCAGTCGTAAGAGCTCAAGCTTTAAACAGGACGTAAAAAGGGAGAGAGGATAGATCAAAGCCTGGGCTGTTGAGGCTGGCTGGAGCTGATTTCTCGGGTAAAGACGTCAAGTGTGACACGAGGAAAACTGTATCCTGTGAAATGAGCAGAAGTGAAAGGAGAAATTTAACGATGCTGCTTCTCGTTCGTTGTGGAGTCTTGATTTGATAAGACACATGTGGGCGTTAGAAAAAAGAAAAAAAAATCTGAATTTCTTTTCTCTCGCATCCTCTTAAATCCAGATTCAGTCCCTGAGTTTTAGTAATTCAGCTCAGACGCTTCTCCGCGGTCGTCTCACCCTTATCATCAAAGGTTGAATCTGCCGTTATAATCAGGCCGTTAACTGAGGTTGATGCTGCAGCTGCTCTCTGCTCAGATAAGCCTGTCGGAGGCTGGTGGCCTCCTACCGGTGTTAGATTCATCACACTTCTCCCACGTCACACCAAGCGAACACATCCACAGATGGAGACAGAAAAGATCGAGTCACTGATGATTCTAACTGTCTGTGTCACTGTGTGTCAGCGTTCAAAAATGCTGACAAAACGGTCAGCTCAGCACTGATCACACTGAAATTTAGGATTTTGAATTCCAACTACATTTTCAGATATTTAAAGGTGTGATTGTAGACCTGAATCCACAAAACTGTATTTCATGCAACTTGTTATTGTATTGAAATTTAAACAGTTGTTAGAGATACAGATAATCAATATATTTTCAGTTCACTGATCCATATCCATTGACTCTCCTGCTTGATTGTATCAGCTACAATGAGATCATTTGGGCAGTTTACTAACCAAGTCTGACTTCAAAACAATTAATAGCACTTTATGTTACAGGGCTGTAACTTCTTAAATCATTTTAAAGAAAGTTTGTTAAGAACTTTTTGTTTTGGCACTAATGACAGAGAAAATACTAATTAGTTAAGTTTATGAACGCTTGATGATTCAAGTGAGAATTTCTTAAAATAAAAGCTCAATTTAAACTCCACTAAATATTAATTTATTATTTGAGACTTTATACTCCATATAAACTGAATCACATGTTTGCCTGTGGACAAATGTCAGTTTTGCTTGTTCAGTTAAGCACGGTAAAAGAGTCTGAGGTTAGACTTTAGATTAACTGGAAATAATTAATTACCCTAATAATTAGTGCAAAATTACAGTGGTGTTTTTTTTTTTTTACAAAATGTCCTATTAATTAACCACTGCACTTAAGTTCATTTAAATAAAAAAAAACTCCTGGGACCTGCAAAATTAAGTGTTCCATAACATTTTCGTCAAACAGGGCTGCTTTAGTGCAAATTAAAATGTCAACAAACACATCCGTTTTTTTCATAAACATTTTATGACAGGAGAAATAAATATATCTCCATATTAGTATGACTGTTCTTCTGACAGAATTATACAAACTATTTTAATACATATTAAACTTCACAACACAAACAGACCTCGCAAAAGTTACAAAATTTCAAATCAGCAGCTAAAATGTGAACCTCTTACAAAAACACACCATGTTACAAGATTAGAAAACAATGAACCACTAACCACAATCTCCTCCGTGGTCCAATCAAATGTTCCTAGGCCTTAGTTATGTATCCCTCCTTGATCAGGAAATCGTAGATTTTGCGTGTCTTGTTGACGTCGATCTTGATCAGCGCTCGGGCCTGTGCCAGACGCAGCCCGCCCTGCCGTCTGCACTCATTTAGCAAGGCCTGCTTGTATTCCAGGTAGGCCCCCGGCACCAGACGCACCACCTGGCATAACTACAAGCACAAAAAAAATACAAGGGTTTGTAAGAGACATTTAAAAAACATACACAATGTCTCATAAATGGCCTCAGCAGGCTTCAAACAAAGTGCTTGTGCTTTACAAACACTGGTAGAATACAGGGAGGTTAAGATCTGTATAACTGCCGTCACAGTACATTTATAGTTTACATACTAATCCTTATAAATCGCACCAACCACTGGTATAAGACAAACACCTGACTTCCACACAACACTGTAGTGAAAAAAACTGGCCAAACTGAGCAATTATCCATTAGAAATGAAAAAGTGATTCACCATATAAGTAACGAGATGTGACCCTTACCCCAATCTACCCTAGATCTTTTCATAAATAAAAGATTGATTTTCTTAAATTGTTATATTGTTGCTCGATTTCAATGAATGTACATAGCAAAGCCGTATGAGACTAAATCAAACCAATCCTTCCTTTGCCCCTCCTAAGCAAGTGGACTAAAGTCATTTTAATGGATCTCAGATAATGTTTATGGTTTTTATACAGAATATTTTAAGTAATTTTATTTGCCTGGTCCCTGTAGCACTCACTCAAGTGCTGCATTTTATCCCAAATCCGGCCTTAACTGCCTCCCTTGTGACCTAAAAACATTATAGCTAACTAAAAGCTAACTTAGCATTGTGTAGGTATTGTGGAAGAGTCATATAATGGGTGGGCGGGTCAGCTATACCTGCTCACCAAAATTTGGGAAATTCCATGAATCAGACAATCTGAACATCACGGCTACATGTCTGTCTGCTGGTTGCTCGGCCACTTTGGTCCAGACTAAAATATCTCGACAATTATTAAATGTGCTGCCATGAAATTTTGTACTGATATTCATAATCCCCGAAGAATGCTAATTTTGGTGATCCTCTGACTTTTATCTAGTGCCATTATCAGATCAAAATTTCAATATGTCCAATATTTTGGATTATGACCTAATACCTTCAAGTCTGTTTAGTGTTTATTATCAATGGTAATCATGCTAAACTCAGATGGTGAACATGGTAAACATAATACCTGCTCCTTATCAGAAAGTTAGCTTTGTCACTACACTCATGCTTAAATAGTGATGTTAGCATTTAGCCCCGCAGCAAGGCTGTAGACCCTTTTACCCCCTTTTCCATTGTCAGTAGACCAGAGTTGTGTACACAGCTCTGCAACAGACCAGTATGCCTTTTTGTGGTTTTTTTTTCTTTCATGTTGAGTTATGTTCGGCAGGTTATTGAACAGTATGAAGAAGCATGAAGGTCAGTGAAAATGTCACAGTGGTTTTTATATCTGTTACTTATTCTCTTTCAAACTCGGTGCAGAACTATTTGGAACAATGTTTATGCACTGTTTTGATTTGTGGCAGCCTGTCGTTGCATTGCACTGGCAAAGGAGCTAAACTTAGCATGTCCACTTAGGTGTTGTATTTCCATCACTGCCGATAGAAGCCGGAGCTGATAAATAGTAGAGTCATAATAGAGTCATTTAACCCGGGAGTGAATACTCAATTTAAAAAGTCAGATGTTAGTGGGTATTAAGTGGGTTTTTGGTGCAGTGGGAAAGGTGCTTTAGTTCTTGTTGGGTACCTGACATTATCACCTTGCCTATTTTTACAGCTGCTTTCAAGAGGCGGGAGTCTCTCATGCTTAACTGACTGTGACCTGTGCGAAACCTGCGCAATACATAATAAACTGTCAATATGTATGGACAAATACCTCCATCTATTACTGCATGATCCTCCCTTAAAGGCATATGGGATAGATTTTTAGCCTCGTGTTATAGAACTGTATAAACTGTTTTGTTTTTAGACGTAGTCAGTCAAAACATCAAGCAAAGTATTTCAGTTGAAGCCAACTGGGAATTTTCTGTATGACCCTTTAGGCACGGATAAGAGAGAGCTCACCTCTTTCTCCCGCTCGTTGAGTTTCTCTGTTCCTGGCAGCCCAGTCAGGTTGAGAGGAGGGGCACTCCGCCTACCTGTTGCTGTGGAGCAGAAATTAAACAGTCAAACATGCAGCACCCCAGTGTTGGTCTGAGCTGTAATCAACATAATCACAGGGTGGGGAGGACTGACCAGAGAAGCTAGGGAAGGTGGTGGGAGGCAGATGCCAGAAAAAATGTTTCAGAGTATAATAAAAGGTGTATTATTTCCAAACTACACTTAACGCCACACAGTCGTATCTCTCCACGTACTTGCAGTTACATCCACATCTGTGAAAACATAAATGCTTCACACACATTTTCAACCTGGCAGCACAGAAGGTCAATACAATCATCACAGTTTCAAGGTGGACTTCCAAGATTAGTGTCACCAAGTCCGAATCTAACCAAATCTCTCCTCTTCTGTTCCTGAGAAAGGATGTTAAATCTTTGGCCAGAAAAGTGTTTTTGTGTTCCATTATGATGTCAGAGTGAAGTTGACTTTTTTCATTTTAGATATAAAATGTCACCACCTTATCCTATTAGCCATTTGTGTGAATTTGTATCATAATTAGTGAATGAACTTGAGTTATGGCCCAAACACATGTTTTGTAAGGTCACAGTGTCCTTTGACTACTAAATTCTTATCAGTTCATGCTTGACTCAAAGTGGGCATTTGTGCCAAATTTAAGGAAACTTTCTTAAGATGCTCTTGAGATATCCTGTTAAGGAGAAGGAGATAAATGCAAGGCCTAAGCCATCAAAATTAATCTTATCAATGCTGTCCAAGTAATCATTTGTGCTAAATTTCAAGAAATTCCTACAACGTTCTCACATTTACAAGAATGGGATGGACAAACAACCCAAAAACATGCCTCCAACAAAAACAACCCAATAACGTTAACTTGGCATAACCGGACTAAATTTAACTTATAGATACTCAACTGATTAAACAATAATATTAACAAATAAATAGTAATAATATATTTAGTTAATGTGTACGTAGTACACACAAACGTCAAACTAGACAAAACCAAAAAATTACTGACCACATGCAGCTAACTTATTTGCTTGGAGGAGACAGGGGAACAAATATTTACGGTGTGCAAATTGTGTAAATATAGCCGTGTGGGAGTGTGTGTCCCATTTTTGCTCTGGAGGTTAAGGAGAGGCAGCTAATTTGAAAGGGAAAAACTGGAAGATAAATATGCATGTAGGGCCTATTTTTCGAGTGTATTTATGGAGGAGCGTCTGCATTAATGTGACTGTGCCTGGGGCCATGCCAAAACTGCAGAGAGGAGGGAGTACAGAGGGAAAGGTGGAGAGGAGCTTCGTACCTGACACCGTGATTGTTGTGACAGCTGGAGTGATGCCAGCATCTCTGTAATCAGAAAGAAAAGTGTTAGCAACTCTACAAGCTTATTTATATACACACACACACACACATACACACACACACATGTCCCACTTACACACAGCATTTCTGGGCTTTGTTCACTATTCTCACTCCAGGATCATCATCCAAAAAAGATGAATCACTGCATTCAAGATTTTTTAAAGGGTGGAATAATTAGAAGAGCTTGGATACCACCCAGAGAAATTGCCTTGGATGAAAAAAACAAGAGCAGCGGCACATTAAAAAGACTAAAAATACCGAAGAGACTGAAGTTGAAGTGGGATGCTCAGTAACATAAACGTCTGCCCTGCTCGTCTCAGCACGGCTGGTGCTCAGTGTGATGACGGAGGTCAGCATCTCCAGGGAGCGCGACTTCACCATCCCTTTCTATTACACCCTGGATAACAAGCAGGAAGTCTCACATTGCAGCCTGTTTGCTGAGCCACTGCTGGCAGGCTCTGCCATCCTGGATGTACTGCAGCACATCACACAACATGGTCCTCTTCCTCCGCTCCTCCTCCCGCATCCGCTTCACCCGCTCGTACACCTTGGCACCTGAAAGTTGGGTGCACAGAAAGGTCAGCAGAGATATCATGAGGGGGGTGTGGCTAGGATAGTGACTGAGGTCCAATCCCAATACACCCCTTGTCCTGAACACTTAGCCCTTACACCTCCATTCTGAACATTCACATAAAGCAGTTTTCTGACACACTTCAAAACAAGTGTTATAAGAAATCATTGGCAAACTGGCTATATGGACAAACAAAAAAAAAAAAAAAAAACACTTAAATGTATGTTTTCATAGTTAACCCTTCGAAATCAACATAAGTCTTCTTGTACTGCCTTTTTAACGTTTTAAAACTGAACAAACTGGTTTGATTTCTTTCAAATACTTGGGAAAAGGACAATCAGCAAATTGGCAAGAGATAGCTCGCATATTGCAAGAAATTAGGAAAAGTTGTCAAGAAAATTACCCTAAAATTAGTCACAAATTATTTTGAAAGAATAGAGAATTTTTTAAGGCCTAATGCTTTAAAAGTGATAATGGGCAGTTTCCAGGTAAGAAAACGTTGCTTCGAATGAATTACTGAGGATCCATTTACTGAAATAATTAATTATGTAAAAGGACATATTCAAGCCTTTTAATTATTTGGCCAGCGGTTCTCTATCAGTCCAAGAGTAGCTGATATAGCAACTCAATAAAATATTCAGTACCTCTGTGTGCCATGCATCAACAAACTAGCCAAACATTATGGTACCCAAAAATGATCCAAAGACCTGATACACTGTGCTGCGGCAAATAATAATTGAAACTCAAAATAGGGACTTCAGCTCAAATCTGAATAGAAATACATTTTCCTTGCTTAAGCGTGCAACTTTTCAGATGAAGTTTTGTTGAACACAAGAGTGAAAAGGTCAAAGCAGACTTACTGCAGAAAGACTTGATCCCTGCTTTTCTGTACTCCTGCAGCCTGCGGATCTCTCTCCTCAGCTCAAACTCCACTGCAAAGAGAAGGAGATGAAGGCAAATTTGAACATACTGGTACAAAGACAGCTACCTGAACTCTGTCTCTCACAGCCGCAGCTCAAGTCTCACCAGTCTCAATGAACAAGCATTTTGAACCAAAAGTTCATACAAATTTCAAGCCATAGATATCTACTCATGCACGTACAGTCTGCATGTAGCTGACCAGTGTTGACACTTTTGAGGGAAAAAGTTTGACATAACAAAAACAAAACAACAAAAACACACATATAGAGTTATTTACAGAGAGTTTGATAGTATTCTCAAGGTATAATGCTACCTACAAATGGAGCTCAGGAGCTCATGGTTATGGCATGGGAAATCATGTACACCACTGCTAGGCAACATGGCAACATGGATGCTGCTGTGGGCATCTAGAAGCCATCCAGGCTAACAATTTAGCAAGATAACTTTATACAGAACATGCAAAAGCATAATGACAGTAGAAAAAGATGAGTCTGGAATATCAACATTTTCTAAGACAACATATGATTAGGCAGGGCAGGTGTGTTTAAGTTTGTCTATGGCTAATTATATATCTGAATGGACAAAAATGACAAACGGAGTTCCCCATGGGTCCATAATGGGACCTCTTCTGTTTAACATCTACATGTTTCCATTGGCTCTAAATTATGAAAAACAACAAAATATGTTACCATAATTATGTAGATGACACATATAGCTGGGAGGAAAAACTCTTAGACTGAAATAAGGAAATGTCAGTGCACCATCAATCCAAATATACATTTCCAAAGCCTCTGCCATTTTTGAAAACATTAGCAAAACATTTAAAGGCAGCATAACGGTGGTATCTATCTTCTAATCTAACTCTCCACCACAAATGAGCCTTTTTGCCCCAAAATGGCAAACCTTTACTTTCAGGAAAAACACTAAATAAGTGAGCAAAAGAAACAACAGGGCAGCATTCTTCACCGTCAGCAAAACTCCAAGTGAAATTATGTTACTTATAAATGAAATTTGGAAACTGGGAGAATGTATAACAAGCAGCATTCAAGCAGTTTTGGAGGGTCACAGTGTTGGTTCTTTCTTTAATTTGTTGCCCTTTTGTGCAAACAAATGTATCCCCTAAAAGAATACATAAAAAACATCTAATTTGAAGCAACAATCATTCAGTTATGTCAAGGCAAGAACTGGTAAAATGAATTCTCTATATTTGTGATTGACTCTCAGAGCTTATCCATGTGTACTCAGCCAGATACTAACGTGCATGACTTTCGATGAATTTGTCATGTTCAATCGGTCCAACCACTCTGGCAAATCGTCTCATGACGTCATTCAGCTCCTGCACCTCCTTTGGGTAGCATCGCTCCAGCACTGAGAAAGCGAAAGAGAGAGAAGTGAGTGGGCAGAGGATACAAACAAATATAACACAGATGTATGAAAGAAAAATCCACCCCCTTAGATACTTTTACGCATCAATAGTTCATGTGATTTTTATTGCATTTGAGGAAGAGGTGCCGTTATTTAGTTTCTTTCTGTTTACCTGATTTCCCACAAAGTGCACTGTCCACTTCATCACTAGCTCTGAATCAACAATGAAATCATATGTATGTAAATAGTACTTGCATCTGTTATCTCAGTCATTCTGAGCACTAAATTATGATCTCCTGAGGCTGCCATCTGTGGAGTTATAGACAAATTATATGGATCTAGACATGTTAATTTATTTCTGGTATCGTTGCACACTGTACATTTAACATTTAAAACAGAACCACATTCCCTTTACAAACTCATAGCTAGATTATGATGCAACAGTCAGCAAACTAAATATTTTTTGTTGAGCAATAGATTCATCACCGCGGGTCTTTTTAAACAGCGAAAACATACAATCCAAACTAACTTTTTACAAGCCTAAAGAGTTTTCAGCCATGCTAGCGGCTCTGGGAGGCTGAACTTAGGCCCATTGGAGCTTTGAGCTAAAGGTCAGCATGCCAAAATGCCAATGTTAACCAGCCAACCAGGCTCAAACCCTGTTTGTTTGTATTTAAACCAGGGCTGCAGTAAAGATTATATTTCATCATCATTGCAATGTCAACTTGTGTGATAAACACATTGTGAAAGACTGCGACATCAGGGATTTTTTGAGTTGGTTAAAAGAGAGTGTCAGTAGAGAGCAGCACTTTAAATGTAACTATCACTACTATCTAGTAATATCTACTGAGTAATATCGTATTCATGATTTCGAGCCGGATTGAAGAGTACAAGAAAAATGTGCTAAAATATCAGATCCCACAACCTTTCTGCATCAAAGAGACACCCACCCCTCCCGCAATTTGCTTCAAAGACTTTTAGCTACTGCCACTTAACTCACTCCACAAGCATGCAAACTCTGAAGAGCTTGTTGTATTCATCTCAAAGCAGCACCCGTGTTGCTGAGTAACAGACAAGTGTCACAGCCAGAGAGGAAAGCTGTTGCGTGGGTGTGAGAGGAGTGGCTGTGCGTCGGTCAACTTGCTTCATCAGACTCCTGCATGCGAGCGCTAATGAGCAGCTGCCATGTCAGGCCAAACACATGAAATCATGCTCTTAAACCGCTGCGAACGTGCAGGACAATGTCATCTCTAAGGAGACATCAACACTGGACTTCTGGGTGGTTGCAAACAAACACTGACTGCAAACAAAGCAACACAGGCCTGAATCATTTAAAGGGATAGTTAAGGTTTTTTTGAAGCGGTGTTATATTAAATACTTATCCGTAGACAGTATGTCACAAAGAGTAGATGTCAGTCGGCACGCTCCAGTTTAGAGAAGCTTAAAGTAGTCAAACATGGAAGCTAAGCAATGTACTGCTTTAAGCCACCTTAAAAATGTTCCACCTAAATAGATCATTATCAGTTTAAGTGATGAAAGTATGTTGAAAGTATTTTTACTGATTTACCTTAATGTCAGACGGGGATTTTGAACAGGAAAATTAAGCCTTATGTTGCTCTCTTTGAAGCCAGATTTCATTGAAAAAAAAAAAAAAAAACCCAGTGTAATAGTCTGAAACACCTTTCTAGTCTGTCGATTAGAAAATCATTAATAATGAAAAAAAACAGTGATTTAACATCGCTGAACACGAGCTGCTGGTCTACCGCTGCTTCAATCGGTTTGTTTGTTTGTTTTAATAAATAACTTTTTGTTTAAAAGGTTTGGTTCAGATTCACCAAAGTCATACAATGACACAAACTAACTGCCTGAAGCAGCAGTAGACCAGCAGCTCCAGTATTCAGCGAGCTAAAATTACTGTTTTTCTTAATGGATTCTGGTGGCCTAGATGAAAGCATAGGTGAGGAGCTGATGTGATTAATGGCTTTTTCCCCCCCAAAAAAGGCTGTCAAACAGAAAGGTAAAGAAGATGAAAATACACTCAATATAGCATACATTTAAAATATTTTTTTTTTGGGGGGGGGGGGGGGGCTTTTTTAGGTTTTTGTTGCTGACCCTTGTCCATAGCAGGACATTGCTTAGCTTCTGTGTCAGACAGCAGCCTGCTTTTCCTAACTGAGGGCGTGCTGACAGATATCTATTATACGTAATAATCTGACTTTGGAAAAGTACCTCAGACAACCCTACTTTAAAAAATCTGAGCTATCCCTTTAATGCAACAAGCTTTTACAAGACGTCAGACACACTGCTGTCCTAAAACAACAACGCTGGTCAATCTGCCTCCAGCACTCACTGAGACATGATACTGTGAGCCTCCCGGGCTCAGATACTGCCTCTATTATTGCATGTGACACACACATGAACACTCACACACTCACACACTGCAGAAACACACAGTCTTTGACAGTCTCCATGACAACCAGTCTGCAGCTCTACAGCTACTGAGTTCCCTTTTGTCTTGAAAGACTGGGGAGATAAGAGAATGGAGGGAAAAAAGGTAGGAGGGCTAACTGGAGGCTGGAGGATACATAAATAAAACATAAGGGGAGAACTCTTCAACTCCCAAACCACAGCCAATTTCACAGTGCAACACGTGGAGATATAACAATGGGCTGGGTGGGCGGGCGGAGTGTTTTTAAAAAAAAGACAGCCCCTCGCCGTCTGTCTGACCTCTAATGCAAACACCCAAGAGATGCAAAGAATTACGTTACTGAGCTCGCTGAAATCCAACCTGTGACAGGTGGATCAATAAAATGAAGCCCCCCCACCTGCATTTCAGTCATTATGGCAGCAGCGCTCATCGCATGGGGATCTATTCACGTTGAAGCAATTATGCCGTGGCACACTCTGGCACACAGACTATTCCCAGCCTTGATCGTAAATACAAGCTCCGTCAGTTGCCACACTTCAGCTACCCGAGGGGCCACGGAGGTTAACGGTGGTTATTACACCGGGGTTGTTTGCATGCATCCATAGAAACGCTCAGCAGCGATTTGGCTGCTAGATATCAGATGCCTCCCTGAGTTGCTATGAATACTGCCACAGCAGAGGCCGGCTGAGTTTCACAAGAGGACTCACTCTGGAATTTGCGCAGGTTGATCAGTCCGTGGTCTCGGATTACCCTGAAAGAGATTAAAATGTAGATTTAATAATATGCAAATCAACATTACTATTGCAATTTCTCTTCTAAATGAAACCTGGCATTTATCTATATGCAATTATATTAGCTGTTGCAGTCTAAAGTCATCATGGCACTGAAAAACCCATATACACATCTGTCTTGTACACACAGCAGCTACAGGAATTTTGTTCAATAATTACGTTTGAGACTTAAGTGACATCGCTTAAAAGGTGTGTAGCAGGCTCCCTTTCAAAGCGCACTCTAAGTTCAGGCATCACAGCAAAAGGCCTTAGCCTGTGTCAATGGCTCAGAAGACCCTCAAGCTACAAGCTAACAGAGATCAAATAAGGTTCTTGGAAAGAGGAGGGGACAAGATAACACGCATGCCTCCCCAGCCAGACGTGCCATTCCAGCATGCTCGGGGAGCACAAACTCATTTAAGCTGATTTAGTAGTGGATGCATTACAGGAGTGACAGCTAACAGGCTGACGGTGGAGAGGAGATTCTCTAGAAAGTGTACTGACTGATGACCTTGAATGTACATCTCTTTTTTTTATAGAAAATTAGCCAGGCAAACATTATTTTCATCTCTCCTCTTCAAACTACTTATTTTGTTTTTGACCAACTGCCAAAAACCTATGCTAGTTTAGTGCACTTAATCAGGGAAACTTCCCTCAACATATTTCAACAGTCCTTCAATTACAGCCTACCTTCATTATACTCTTCAGTTTTTATAGGCTGTTGGGTTAATTGTTGGATCACTTTGGGGGATGTAGTGTATGAGTGCAGTTGAACTGTAATGCATTTTACTCACTGATGCTTCTATTATTTAGTCTTCCCACACAGATACTAACGGGATGGACACTAAGTTCATAACCAAAAATGTGGCAGACTATTTGTCTTCTGATCAAATTACTGTTTTATGTACTTGTTGTTTTTGCTCTAAAATTAAACATACATTAGAGCACAAAAGATGTCCCGAAACTGAATATTCGAACTTAAAACTACACTCAGCAGAAATTGTCAGTTGCTGTTTGGAAACAGTATTGGCATTAAAAGTGAAAGCCAGCCCAAGACTCTGTTACCCTCATTTTGGAACAAGCTTTGTCCACTTGGTGTTTCACCTTAATTTTTTTGTTATTTTATTTTTATGTCAGCACTGTATCTGCAATTTCCGTAGCTTGCTCTTGGATGCGTGCTGCTCGCCTGTGCTCTGGGCACAAGAACATCCCTAAAGTAGAAAACTAAAAACAAAATACAGGCAGAAGGCAGTCTCTGCAGATAATCAGACCGCCACACACTTCTAGTGGGCCACAAGTGATGATGGAGTGGTATTACTTTTGCATGGGTCTACAGATTGCTTTTGTAGGAAAAGCTTGCATTGTATACATTTAAACTTGTAGTTTAAAGTGTTAAAATCATACATTACTTTTTTGTGAAATCAAAATGCAGAGAATGTGCAGCAAACATATTCTAAGGATGGGAATTACCTGGGGACCCACAATACGATATTATCTTGATGCTAAGGTGATGTGATCTTAAATATTTATATTATTTATATTTATATTACATATATATTATGATATGTTGCAATTTTTTACATTTTTTTCAACTTAAAACTATGTCAGATCATATGTCTCAAAAGGAAAACTTTGTCAACATCTGTTTTTATCAAGCAAGATAAATTTTCCGGACTGCTCATCTCACTTCAATCATTTTCATCGCTATTTAGTGGACTGAAATAGCAACTGATTAAACGTAGGTTAACATTATTTTATAGTGTTAATAACTCATATAATTATTAATTCAAAATCAGTTCTTGGCATCTATATGTAGATTCAATATTGCCACGCAAAATATCTCATTACTATGCTATACTGATTTTTCCCCACAACTAACATATTCTATGGGCTTTAATACATTCTCTAAACTCTCCTGTAGGGAGGACGCGGACCTGAAACTGGGTCAAAACGTCACAGTTTGGCATGCTAAGCGTTCACCAGGAGACAAGCACATTTTCTCTCCATTTCCAAGAAACAGTAAAGTTCCCGCAGCTTGTAAGTGGCACCTAAATGACTCCCTGTGGCTGTTAATGAGAGCCTGAAAAAAGGCTTAACTATGACAATTATAATCACTCTGCTGACTCTGTAACAATCCCAGTCTCCCAGGACTTGTGTCTTCAAAGTGCTCAAGATAAAAATTATACAGTTTAGATTAGAACTTATAAATATATTACAATTGGAATTCATTATTAAGAAGATACAAATCGAGGGTTTAAAGTTGTTTACCTTGCAAATCTTAATTTCATATGACATGCATTTATTCAGCCTGAAAGCATAAAGAATCTGTGGGAAATCAGACTCCAAGAGGCAATATATAGTGCCATCTACTGACACAAAGGGGTCATTACATGGCGCCAAATACATCAATACTTTTTATTTATAATTTAATGGGTTAAAAAAAGGACCTACTTTTTCCTACGTTGTCTCTCCTTCAATCTTGAATGATATATATCAACAACTGAGAGCTTGAGTGCTGAAACAGAATAATACATGAGTAAATGCTTTTGTTGACACAATTTTCTTCAGTTTTGTCAATGAAAAACAATTTTTAAAATTTCTATTTCGATTCTACTCACCACGTAGGATGTCTGAATCATCATCCACAAAGTCAATGTCTTTCAAATCCCATTCTGCATAGTTGTCAAACTCCTACCAGGACAGTAAAAATGATTTTCATCATCTACTGGTTTTATTTATATATTCCCAAGCTCTCATGTAGCTATTCAATAATCACAAATAAGATCACTCTGTCAAGAAAACAATGCATGAGTGAGTAAAAGCAAAAAATAAGAAGCAACAGTAAGAGCATGACTTTCAATAATATTCTACAATAGACCATCTAATGTCCATTTCACCTGTTTGAAATGTTGACAGTATATGTTAGCATGCAGATTATTAAGCAGAAGACACATGTATCCCCTCACCTCCATGAAGTCTGCTCTGGCAGGCATGTATCCAGCCATGTCCCGAGACAGCACAGAGTCAAATGTGGGCCGAGGGGGATCATCAGTGGCTGTAATATTAGAGAAACACATTATATGCACACTGAAATTTAAGCATCTGTTTGTGTTGTGCGTAAAAACAAGAAATGAGTTCCCTGCAAACCTCTTAGAGCAGTCATGTAAAGAGTTTGTTTGCGCTGCCTCAAGTTTAAGTGTGCTGCGTGAACGTGACAGTGAACGTTTGGCAAGCTTTCAAACACTGTGACAGATGGAATCGCGAAGCCCTCCAGAAACTGAGACAAGATCCTGACTCACCAACTGCTTCTGCTCAACTTGTCACTGGCTTTCAGGCTTCAAGTTTCATTTCACCTTGTGTTCTTTTATTTTGTTGTTGTTTTTTTGAGTAATTCTTTCTTCTAGCTGCTCTGGAGGCCCATAAACCAACACTACTATCATTTTCAAAACTTAATGTTAATACTGTTAAACAGTAAAGCACACTGGGCTACTGGCTGGGGCGTGGCAACACAGAACTAAATTAAAATTAAATGAGTTGCTTATCTTGTGTGGAAATGTAAGAACAGAATAACTTTACTGACTTTGCTGGTTCTTTTTTCTCCTGTAACATTAGTGAAAACATGAGGAGGCTGAATGAAGTAGATACTGACGTTTGAAAGGAATAGCGCCCTCTGCAAAGCGAGAGTCTTTTGTTTTCCGGAGGCTGAGCAAGGTGGAGGAGAAGAGCGGATTGTTGATGAAATTCTTCATATAGTGGCTCTCGCATTCCTCTTTGGTCTTAGTGCGCATTTGATAAGCCACATCTTGCCTGCAGAAGAAATTTACCACAAACAAAAATCGTAAGTGAGCAACAATATCTCAAAGAGTTTTTTTTAAAGATTACTTTTTTTAGGCTTTTATGCCTTTATTGTATAGAACAGCTTTTAGAGTGAAAGGGGAGGAGAGAGATGATGATATAAAGCAGCGGCTGCAGGTTGGAATCAAACCTGCGGCTGCTGCTGCAAGGATTTAGCCTTTGTATATGGAGTGCCTGCTCTACCAGGTGAGTTAGTGGGTGCCCCATCTCAAAGAAAATTTGCCAAGGTATATGACTAAAATCCACGAGGTTTTCAGGATTTTTAAAAAATAAAGCAGTACAGTGGACTATGACTGTAACATATTTTTTTCATCATAACACTAACTGTAAGGGCCTTTCAGTCAAGGTTTCCATGAAAGGAATAAACCCCTCTAAATCCTTGTTTGTAATAAAAAGGATATTACGCTTTGCTGACTTACACCTTATGTTCAAAGACCATTTTATGATTTAAAAATAGTACAGAATTAATCATAAATCATGTTAAACTGCAACAAGTTAGGTCAATTTTAACCCTTTCATTAGGCCCCCAAATTCTCATGTCCAAAGACATTTTCATTAAGTCATTTTTACCAAAGAACAGCACATTAACTAGATTAAGAAAATTCATCGAGTGAGTGATGTCATGGAAGTAGTTGTCCTCTTGTGATGAACATTTCGATTGTATTTAGTTTTCTTTAACATTACATCAAACAAATAATTACATACAGCATCAGTCTTAGAATATTCTGTCTAAATAATCAAAATGTGCAAAAAGTGAACACCGTTGCTCTGCAGATTGGAGTCTAGTCACATGAATAATGGGGTAGAAAGGTCAAGGAGAAACATGAATTCCAGGCAAATTTGTGGATTGTTTAGTAAAGATATATTTTAGCCTCAACAAGCCATTAGTGGGGCATCAACATTTTGGTGGAAATTAGATTTACTCTGACCAAGACTGTATTACAGGCTCCCACTCACCAGTTTCCAAAGCCACAGTCCATGACTGCCTCCAACAGGGCCATCTCCTCCTGTGCTGTCCACCCAGGCTCCAGCACGGGGAAGTCTGACGTCTGCATTAAGAGGTAAGAGTGGGGATTTAAAGTGTGATTGTGTTGCTGTTGTCTCTGTGTGTGTGTGTGTGTGTGTGTGTGTGTGTGTCTGTGTGTGCGTGTGTGTGTGTCTCTCACATTTATCATTTTACTTACCATGATTTCATATTTATGATCACTTTCATGCTTCTTATATTCAAATCCTCTGGTGAAACACTGGAAGAAACATTTAATTTCAGTCTAATAATAACAAAAAAAAACAGCTGTAATAAGAAAATTGTGTGTATATGTTGGTCAGGCGCTCACCTGGAGGCAGAGCAAAAAAGGTGATGGTCCACATTCTGCACACTTGATGTAAGGCTCAGTTAGATAAGATGAGCAACCTCTGCATGGTGGTTTATCAAAGGGATCATCTAAAATGGACATGATGGTTAATGCAGGGTTAGGGGTTATATCTATATATTTTCTTGATTACAAGACTTTTGTATTTGATTATTGTGTCTTTTGGAGCACAACTCTTTCTTCTTTTGATGTTGTTTTTCTACTGTTTTTCTTCGTGCAAATAAACCTAAACCTAATCACTACAAACTAATATGGCACACTATGATATAAACATTAGTTGTCATTTACACACAAGAAAAGGATATCGGCACAGTGATCTCTCAAAGCGGCCTAAAGCCTGAATGTTCGGCTGTAAACAAACCGCCGCATATATGTTAGCCCCAGTGCTAGCTATGCTATGACTCTTTATGAAAGCTGAACTAATATTAAACTATTTCACTGTTATAGTGTAATGCGCCTGAAAGTTATACATCAAGAAACCACGAGATTTTAAGCTACAACATATAACGCCATTCAAATGCGAAATGTAAATAGTGCTACATGCTAGCGCTGGCAAAGCAATGCTAGCTGCAGTGGAGTTTAAGCAGCTAACAACAGATAACGAGAATGGAGCCAGATGTTTTGTGTGAAGCTGCGGTGGTTACAGTTTACTATGATAATATTATTGATACTTACTTCCAAAAGATGCCAGGCGATCCATAAGTTTAATATTTTGACAAAACAATATCCAGAATGAATGTCTTCGTCCTCTTCTTCTGCTGTGAGGTTTAAAGACAGCTCGCATCAGTTAGTGTTGCATTACTGCCACCTGCTGTAAGATGCGAGGAGTGCCACTCAGACTACTATAGGAACTTGTTGGCGCATTTGTGCTTTTAATTTGTTTTTGTTTTTTTTGTTGTTGATAATGTTGGCTATGTTCACGAATATGCCTTAATTTTTTTCTTATTTTTGTTTGATCTTGGAATTTCCAGCTCAGCTCCTACAATCACACTAAAATACACCGTGTAAACAAAATTGTCACATTCATAATGTTAAGTGCAAAAAACAAACCAAAAAAACAAACATTCAAACTGCAATTTTTGATCCCACAGCCATCAAAGCATAAAACGTGCTGTGGTAATCAAATAAATAAAAAACATCTCCTTTGCATGTAGTATATTGAAAATATTTGTTTTTCTTTGTTTTTCATCTAAAAACACAGTGGCATCATGACAAAAAAATGACATTTAAAGGGTTAAAATTCTGTTGTTTTTTTTAAACCAACATCAGTCCTAATCTTAAATATCAATAAAAGTAGAAAATCATATTAATGTATAATATTTTTCAAAGCTTGATTTTGAAAAGACCATTTTGTATGGAGCCGTATGTGTGTTGAGTATTTGACACTACAAAAAAAGTTTTAAAAAAATAATTATCTACTTGCCTGTAGAGCGATGCAAGTGTGTGTAATATTAAAGCAGGCCCCACGGGTTAAGCTAGTCCTTCTAGAGTGATATGCAACACTGGCTGCAGTCCTTGGAAATTCAGTCATCACACTGGACAATGAAGACTGTCAAATTTGGTGTTTGTGTAGAAAACAAGGAGTTTGTTCTTAATATTGTCTTGTTACTGGGGAACATTTTCATACATAAATGCAGATAATTTCAGACTAAACTCAGTTTAAACCCTTGAAAGAATGAGATCAAATTAAATCACTGAGGCTTGTTAAAGTCAAGAAAGCTCTTAACTGTTTTCATTACTAGATTTGTTTCAGCTAATTTGAAATAGACTTGCTGTTTTTTTAATACACATTGTTTGCATATTTTCATTTATGTTCTATTTCTATTATTCTGTAGCCTATCTGGTCTTTGCCCAACCTGAGGCAGAAGCTATCTGAGAAACAGGACTTGAAAATGTGCCTTGTTTGTTTGCACTTATAAAGCTCAAGAGAATTTTTTTATCTCTTCATTATAACCCCCCACTCTATTTCCTTCCCCATTTGTACTCATAGTATTTAATTTCATTTTACATTTTAAAAATGTACCAATTTTCCAGTCTATGTAAATCTCCTCCCCTCATCTTCTTATCCCACTACTGTTGCCACCATTAATTTATAATTTCTATCATTTTTAGTGTCTTTTTTGTCATATTTGCAACAATTAGAGGAGAGAAGCAGTCTTTGGCATTTAAATTCTTAGTTCTCATCTTGAGTACTTTGCTCAGTCTACTCCCCCTGTGACCTGGCTCTGGATCAGCAGATACAAATGGATGGATGGAGATGTAAACAGGTAGTAAAACAGTAAGTGAAACTGGCATCAATGCAGTGTGAATAAAGTGTCAAGTAATTACTATATATACACGACTATATCATGAACAGAGCAAAGACTGAATCACTACAGATTTGTACTTTGGTTGATTTGTTCAATCCATTTTAACAGCATCAAACTGACGAACAACTCGACAGTGTACACACTTAAGAAATTTAAAGAATGCTTCTGCTAAAATAACTTAAAAAAGAAAACATTTTCATTGAATAGTGTGACCTTCATTACTTTCCATCACACTCCAATGACTTCAGTGATGGGGGTCTCTCTTTTCTACCACAAGATGTTGCTGTAGCACTGCTTGTGATCACAAAACAATAAAAGCCTCTCTTTGTCATTCTCTACTCACACACCACCGCCTAAGCGTTGTACGGGCCATTATATATTAGGTTGGATAATGGACAGACAGATTTTTTTTCCTTCACCCAGTACAGAATGGCTTTCAGGAGTACAGCTCACTCTAATGCAAGTATCTACCACTCCTGATATTTTCCAGTGCCTGTGTCAAGCTTTAGCCCCTGAATCAAATACAACTTCAGCTACTCAAGGACAGCCCAAGTGGCTACACATCAGGGGACCAGGCAATACAAATATCTAAAACACTGAGACATAAAACTTCAACTCTGCATGCCTCAAAACCTCCAAACGTAAGCAAGAAAGTATGTTTTCTCTTGTGTGATTTGGCTGAAATGACCTTTTGATTCAGTACAGATGTGACACCCAGCACCTAGCTGGAAACAGACTCATATGACGGAGAAATGTTAAACTAGGCTCATGACTTAAAGGTGACCGTTGTGACATTTAGGGAGATATTACAACTCTCTGACGTTCATATTTCATGATAAATGATGCCAGAAAATGTGTAATGTAGCCTTTATTTTAGCAAATACATTTAGTAAAGGCCAATATGGGGGACATTGTGGCTACTAAACTGCACATTGGGTTAAATCCGAGTGTTCTCCTTTCCTCTTTTATACCCTGAGCCATCTCTGTGAGGACGATCCACTGTGACAAGTGCGTTCAGACGCAGCGTACCCCGCGTCCCGTCTCCTGACCCCCTGGGCTTGCCTTAGACCTCTAGGGAGAGACTCAGTCAGCATGAGGAGCCCCGAGCGGCACAGATCCATGAGTAACGACAAAGCAGCCTCCTGACAGACTGTGCACAATAAAGGGACAGTTGTACTTTCCCTCTCGGTGGAATTTCCAGCTTACTGCCAGAACGCAGTTTGTTTAACAATCCTGTGAGAGCGATATGATTTATTTATCTTCAAAAGCAGAACTTCTCTTTTCGGAGTGACAGTTGGCAGTTTTACCCTGAGCGACCCTCGCTGGGACTCACAACAACTAAAACTTTATAAACACACATACATGACATCCACTTGAGATCGCTGAACATCTCAGTCCCAAAAACGAATATCCTCTGAAGGCCTTCTATATGGTTTTGTAACCTGGCTACAGGGATTTGCTTCCATTCAGCCACATGAGCTTGAGTGAGGTTTAACACGGATGTGGCACGATAAGCTTGGCTCTGCTTTCACTGCTCCAGTTCATCCCAAAGGTGTTGGACCAGGGTTGAGGTCAGGGCACTGTGAGAGCATGTCAAGATCCTCCTCAGCAAACTCCATACAGAAAACCATTTTTAAATGGACCTGTCACGTTGAAACAAGAAAGGGTTTTTTAACAAATCCTTGCCGCGATGCTGTAAACATGTTGTCGTCTAAAAGAGTGGTTCCCAACCTTTTCCCTAAAATTTGTTAAAGGCTTAGTGCTAATTGTTAAAAATAACCTACTTTCATTTAAAATAAAAGTATTTTTATAAAGAACTTCTTGGGAAAGATTTTGACAATGAAAGGTTTTGCAGCATCTTCATTTAAAATATAATTCTTCCTAATATGCAAATAGGATCTTTTTACATTTTTAAACCTCTAAAATAAATGCACATATCTCTATATAACATGACCATTGGTATTTCTTTACTTTTTTTAATGTTAAATGAATCTGATTGCGAGTGGCTGGTTTCAAGTTATATAATACCATAATAATGGCAGTCCGCCCATTTCTATCATTGAGTAAACTGACACCCTCGACTAAATGACATACTTAATAGATGTTTCGTATAATATCCAATGCATAAAAACAATATTAGATTGCAACTGATTAAGACAGTGAAAGCAATAACTGCAGGACGTTTGCGTAAAACAAGTAATTTGGATGAATTTTAAGCAGATTGTTTCCTGTGAATATTGCATCAGTGACGGGTTTCCCTTATATTTTACTGTATGATTGACTGTATTACATTGTTGTTGTTTTTAACAGTCATACATACTAAATATGTTTCTTTTTTGACATATTCATTGTTTTGTTCTCCCTGATGCTTGACCTCTTTTAGCTTTTTGGTTGTTTTAATTGTGTAGGCTCTGGGATTAAAACTTAATTGTGTTCAGGTCTTCAACCTGCCCTTATCCAGTGAGATTTGTGTTTTTCTAATTCATATCTTGAAGGATAATCTTAACTTTAAAAATAACAATTTCATTCAGTTTTATTTACAGAGATGAATAGAATGCGGAATAAAGGCCTATTGTATATTTACTAATAAAAGTTTTTTTACACTTCAAATCAAGAAGGCCTTGTGTCTCTCAGTGAAGCTTTGTGACCCCAGGTGAGGGTCAGGACCCCGGGGTTGGGAACCAGTGGTCTGAAACATTATTGGATTCTGCAGCAATAAAAGTATGCCAAAAACATGCAGAGAGGGGCGTCAAATTACTTCTGGTGTTTTTTTAATTTTTTATTGAAATTCACAGAAGAACAGTTGGCTAATAAAATTATTGGCAAGGTGGTGTTCTGCTGTGCCAGTGGTCTAAGACGCACGCAGTTTGACCTTTCTGTCCCTGGACTCTACTATCAACAAAATAATGAAAGGTTAAAATGCTAAAAGAAATAATAATAATCTGAAAACAAGTGCTATGAAGCTGTTTGCTGCAGCCCAATGTGTATGAGAACACAGTAGCCTCCAATTCTCACTGCACGCCAGTTTGAAGTGCCAGGGTCAGCATATGTGGGAGCATACTGTATAAAATCACGTCTTGGCAGTGAATGTGGGCAGAATTCATTATCCACATGGAGACTAACAAAGAAAATAATGTCAGATTCACAGTGACATGTGTGCTCCCCTACGCCGGCCCCTGCTGCAGCATCACTGCCTGTGGGCAGACAACCTGCTGTCTCTCCAGCCACATGCCACCCCCGCCTACCCACAATGCCTCTCTCTCTCCTCTATGCCTTCACACCCGCAGTAAAAGGCCTGAAAGACCAGGAAAACCCCAGCCTGCAGGCCCCACACTGCTCATATGGATTAAAGACTAAGAACCTCGGGGTTTCTCTGTTACAGACGTGTGCCAGATTATACACCGGCCAAACAAACGCACACCCCCACCCTATTACATCCTTAAAAACTCCCCCAGACTCTGCCCACTCCTTTGCCTCTTACCAAAGCACTTCCCAGCTGCTGCAATTTGAATATGAGGGCCCCTTCGAAGAAAAGAGGGCATCTGGCACACGCCTTAGTGGCTATGAAAAAGAGTTAAACTGCTCCTGTCATGGAAATGTTCTGAAAAAAGATTAAGCCTCTTTTAAGAAGTAAAGAGGTAAAGTGGACACAAGCCCTTAAATAAGTTCAGACAAAAGGCAGCATGTCGATATTCTCACAATGAGTGGTTACTTGGAGTGGTCGTACACCTTAAGAGTATGCTTTGCAAATCACATTTGTGAGTAAAGGTCAGCACAGAAAATCATATTTCTTTAGTTTGAAATCACATGTCAGCGGTAATTGTGTAATCTCTCTCTAAAGGATGCTTTCAGCTCAGATTTATGAGGCTACCTGCCCCCATCTGGGCACTCCTGCTAATTAACATACAGTTGCTGTGTTTACAGGAAAAGGTCCAGTTATTGAATGGGATTAATTCATTATGCGTTGAGGAAAAACAAGTTGGTTTTGTTTTCAGTTTCAGTAAATACATTTTTGTTGATTTTTTTACTACTTTTCATACAGTGAATGGATACAAATGAAATGGGTTTCAAATAAAGGTAAATAACAATGAAGATAATAAAACCGCACAGGACCTTATGCTACATCACCTCACTCCTCATGCTATTTTACCCCAATAAACAGCACAAATATCTCATTAAAATGTTTGTTATGTAGGGTTTTTTTTCAGTAAAATGTCAAACACATAACAGATTACATTTAGATTTACAAGGGAGCAGTTGTGGTGGCTTGTTGTGATGTCTAGGAAGCATCACACTGATGTAATAAGATGTAATTCATGAATGCAGTGTTAGAATTGACGGGAGTTAAGTCTTTAAACCTATTTTATTAGTTTTCCTACATAAATTCCTCATTCATCCCTGCAAAATGGTTAACAGATGATAGCGATGCCTTGCATAAAGAATTTGTTTTGGATTTCACAGACAATGCAGCCACCCTCCATTTATAAAAGGGCACCCCACCTCCCACTTGGTGCCCCCAAAAATCATGCAGACATAGAAATAAACCCAATAAACTTTGATACAACACACAATCCATTTGAGTTGCATTAGGGCCACTCAGTATTTTATTCTCAGCTCCAATGTCTTTTTTCAATTATTCCCTTTGAGGAGCGGGTGTACGCAGCTGCATGCGCTTCAAGTTGAAAATCTTGAAATTGTTCAGAACAGCGCTGGTGATGTCACTTCCACTCCTTTAGCTAGGCTACTGTCACAACAGCGAAAGCCTTTTCACATCCTTTGGTAAGCCTCATATCCACGTTCTCTGAAGCGGCAAAAACTGTATGAATTGTATTACTTCTCATAGAGAAAGTTCACGTAGGGTTTACAATCAGTTGAGATTCTGCTGTTAACCATTAACTACCATTAATCTTTTTCTATGGGAGAAAATCTTCATGAGCCACACAGAGAAGCTTACATGCTATCAGCTCCTCACGTGGTGCAAGGTGACTCAGGATGGAGTTATTTGTCTTTTTACACAGAGAGCTCATGTGTTGATGAAACTCCAGATAAGTTGTACATATTTGTCATTGCAGCAGCAGCTGTTCAACCTAAATTTCCTGATGTACGTGTTTCCTTTCATCCAGGTTTTGTGTTGAGCACAGAGTTTTAAACAAGGCTCAAGTGGCTATTAAGGCATATGGCATTTGAAACTGCTGATTTATATGCAAGCACAGGCCATGAGACGTTTACAAAATTAAAATGACTCTGCATCAATAATGATCCAGAATGACTTCCCTCAGTATCTACAGAGCACTTGAGCAGTGTCAGATGTGAATAAATTAATGAAAACGGATGCCTCCCACACAAATGTGTCATCAGTTTATTTTTGCTGAATGAGAGGGTCCCCCACATATGTTCTTCCTCCCCCTGAGCTCGGAAGACATCCTCTCTCCATGGCCAAGGTAACGCAGAGGAATCAGCTCAGTGAGAGTTCAAGGAGGTCAACAAGTGGGTGTGGAATGCAAGAGTTTCCCACACGGCGTACCTCGACACACAGGCCCTGAGAAAACATGTGTCAGGCCTCAGCACAGCAAACTGGGAATCCACAAGGTTTGCTCAGACGTTTTAAAGGCCACAGAGGAGTTAATTCAAACGCTCTAGGGAGCAGGACAACAGTGGCAGAGGAAGTGCTCAGATCCTTTACTTAGATAACATTTATAAAATAGTTCCACTGCAGGATAAAAGTTCTGAATTAACAATTATGAAGCAGTGCATAAGTATTATCAGTTAAATGTACTTTGAAGGGATAGTTCACGCCAATATCAAAACTACATATTCATCCAAGATATGTATGTCTGCCTCAGAGTGCCTGAGGCGGCACTCAGCTTGTGGTGCTCGAAGCACCACACACATACATTTGAAAAACTCAACAGCAATGTCTCTTTCCAGAAATCATGGAGCAGTTACTAAAGATAATCAACAGAACTCCACTTTATGGTGGAACTATTTTCTTTCTGAATTACACCTGCCGACGATATCACCGTGCAGAAAGACGTGCATCATTTCAAGGACGTGATCTATGAGGAGGACTCGGTACAGCTTTGGAGGCAAGGCCCCATCTATTCCTATGACAGTTGCTCAGTGGTGCATGAAGCCAAAAAACCTCAAGTTCCGCGGTCCCGCAGAGGGATGTCATACGCTGTAAAGCCCGCTGAGGCAAACCGTGTTTTGTGATAATGGGGTTTATTAATAACTGACTTGACTTGACTATGTAACATTGACTTCAAAACCCAGCGCTGTTGATGGAGTCTTGGGTGAGCGGCTTGTGCTTATGATGGCGCAAGATGTAAAAATTAATGGTGTCCTCCTTGGCTAAGCCGTAATGTTAGCTAGCTCAGTGGTCCTCAGTAAGCTAGCAGTAGATGCAAGTTTCCTTCTGTGCAGTGATA
This sequence comes from Plectropomus leopardus, assembly GCF_008729295.1. Classification (NCBI taxonomy): domain Eukaryota; kingdom Metazoa; phylum Chordata; class Actinopteri; order Perciformes; family Serranidae; genus Plectropomus; species Plectropomus leopardus. The sequence continues at coordinate 23,984,517 of NC_056467.1, forward strand.
CGGTTGGTGGGTGTAATTAGGTAGAAAGAAAACAGTTCCTATGAAACTGCTCACAACAAGGTCTGTGGATTATCTTGAGTAACCATGTCATGATTTCTGGAAAGAGTCACTGCTGTTGAGTTTAAAAAAAAAAAAACATATATATATATATATATATATATATTTAAATATATATGTGCTTTGAGTGCCACAAGTCGCATGTCATTTAGTTCATTCCATTATATTAGGGAGAAGGCAGACATCTTTATGGGCGATATCTCCAACACTCAGGTGGGGTGAACTGTCTTTAAAGTATCAAAAAAAGAGTAAAAAAAATTAGAAAAAACTCAAAAGTACAGTTCTTCAGTAAAAGTACTCAGTTACTTTCTGTCATTCCAGGAAAAACTGAGATGCAGCCAGAGTGAGAAAATGTTTAGAGAGCTGTGAGAGGAGATTTCTGTGGCTGAAATGCGGAAATGTTGCCTTACACACACACACACTGACACGCATAGATGATGTACCCCACTGAGGCCGAGCTGTGGATGGAAAAAGAGCTCCCCGTGTGAACCGCACCGTGTTTCCTATGTACCTCTTACGGCAGAGCGGCTTTACCACAACACTGTCAGAACACATCAGCTGCTGGAGCCTTGATGGCTTCCACACTCGGGCTCTCCCAGTGGCGCCCTGGAGAGACACCACAGGCCTGTTGCTTTAGTCCTGCTCCCAGCAGCCCGTTCAGCCTGCCTGGGTCTTGCATTGCAGAGGGATCTCTAACACAATATCCCCCTCGGCTTAATCTCGGGGAAGAATGGTGACGTGCATTATGCATTATCTATGGTGGCGTTTGGGAGAATGGACAGAAATAACAGCGAGGGGTCACGCAGGACAATGTAAAAAGTTTTTTTCATAAAAGGCTGAACTGTTGTAGCTGGAGCATAAATGGCCTTGAGCCCTGGAGCTTCGATTAGAAGAATAATATCCTCAGAGCGTGACCGGATGACCTCATTGGACACTAAAGAGAGCCTTAATCTATAAAGTCTTCTTTCGACTGGGTGGCTAAAAATGTGTCATGTCATCACTGTATTCTCCTCTCACAGTGGCATGTAGCCTGTCAACAGAGTGAAAGTATTCTTGGTTGTCACCTGCTCTTTTAGAAGTGAGTGTGTGTTGAAGCGAGCAGTGAATGGCCATCAGGTCAGAGCAGGAATGCAATGACAACAACATGGCAGAGATAAAAGACACATGCTGGTTGGACGTCACCAGTCTTCCCACACAGCCACCATTTCAGGGTTACGACCTGTGCGCTTTCTTCCACACAGCAAAAAACGTATCTATAAAGTCAGCCTGGGTGTCCACTGTGGGTTGTCTGTGGAGGGGATTAGCCAGCTGTTGCGTGGGGAAATATGAAGGTTTTTACCCAGTTAACAGTTCACAAGAGTACAAAGTGTGCCATTTACAATCGGATCATGGTCAGCGGACGCAGTGAAATGACACCAAACAGCAGACGGACACAGATGACAAGCTGTTGCCAACTTGCAGACATCACAGCCCAGACAGGGGCAAATGGGGTAAATTTACGAGAAGATCCCAGAGGGACAGTTAGTGAGAAGGTGTGATACGTCAGGCGGGACTCAGTCACTCTAAGTGACTGAAATCTAATTGAGATGTTTTGGAAACAAAGTTAAATAAACTAAACAGAATTTGTGTGTTCATTATTAGAGACGACTGTTAAATGCTGTGTTGTTTAGTACAGGGGTCGTCCATGTTTTTCAGGCCAAAGACCCCTTAAGTGAAAGAGAGACAGAGATGGGACCCTCTAATACATATAAAAAATTGAGTTACATGTAAAACTGGTCCTATATTCACGTGTAGGGCAGCCTAAAGTACCATGTATAAACTTACCTTTACATGGTACATACAATGCTGATGAAATGGTCATTATTGAAAGATTTTTTTAAATCATGGATTCATATGACAAGGATTAATGGGTAGGACTATCATCGATGTTGTGTATTGTAAAAAAAAAAAAAAAAAAAAAAAAAGTTAAACTATCAACAGTGCAGTAACTCTCTAGGGTTCACAGACTCTGGCTGAGATTGTATTTTTTTTTTTTTTTTTTTAGGACAGCAGCGATTGATTTCCTTTAAGCACTGATTCATTTGGAAGTAAAATAATTTAGTTCAATGCAAAAGTGTACTAAAAAATGCCTATCACAAGTTCTCAGGGCCCAAAGGCATCTTCACATTTTCTTTAATATCAAAGAATCTAACAGATCTCAAAGATAAAAGCAGATTTGAGATCTGAAAATAACATTCAGTTTTCTACTTTTATTTGCCTTTAAGTGGCTCCGAGGTTGGAAAAATGATCTTATTACAGACTCGCTGACAGACTCATATGTGTATTCTTTATCCACTCATTGTTGCAACTCTAAATTCAAACTAGTCTAACTGTTTTTATAGATATCTTTCAGATATCTTGAGCATTATTTTATATAAAGTTCTTCAAACATCAGTGTAATATATTTTGGGTTTTGGTAAACTTTGTGATTTCCAGTAGAATTTAAAATAAACTTCTGTTTGTTTAAAGCGGCTATTAAATGATCTTTTTTGTAGCAAAATGTGAAAACTGTGACGATAAAGAGGTTGCTCATGAAGATGAACCTATATAGAATTATCACCTCAATCTGCAATGTCCCTCAGCATTACTCAGCTCTATAGCTTAAGTGTCCGGCCCACAACTTTACTGTTTTAAATTCACTGCCACTGCTGTCAAAGCATCACAGTGCATGCCTACAATACGCAACTATACACAAGCCGAAATTCTCTCCCATGTGATATGCATCAGAAGTGAGTGATTCTCTGAAAAAAGCATGACAAATATGGTGGTGCAACAACGTGCACAATGTTGGACTTACATTGACAAGAGGGAACAAAATGCAGGCAAACACATTAAAGCTGAAAGGCTGATTTAACTTCACCTTGATTGATAAAAGGTGTGGTGATGTTCAAGAAACAACATTAAACTATGGCAGGCAAATAAGAAAATTCCCAGATTTATACCCAGCTATTTATTAAACTAGCCAATACAATCCAGCATTCCAAAAAATATATGTTTGGGTGAGACTCCATAGTCTCACGACTTGAAATTCTTGAATGAATATAGAGCCATTGTTTGTAAGCTTGGGAACGGGGCTCCCACAGGACAAGACATGACTGAAAACAGGGACTGGGATCAGGGCATTTGGGTTTAAAGTAGCATGTGGTTCTCATTGCTGCAGCGTAGTGAGTGATCGTTGTGTACTGGTGCTTTAACTGGCCTCGGCCTTGCACGTGAGCTGATCAAAACCACATGTTCCAGTGTGATTGTGTCTGTGGGCTCATAAAGATGGAGCTCTGGCTGAAGAGCTGCCCCTGGCTCACACAGCCACACAGAGCCCTCTTTGCATGTTAAAAACGTTTTTTTTCCTCCACACTCTTTTGGCTGATGCAACATAGTACTACTTCCACATGGAGTGTATTTTTCCTGACTAAGGGGTTTGGGAGCTGATTTATATTACGGCACTGTTGTTGAAATGAATCTAGAGCAGAGGGTCTTTGTTTTTCTAAAAGCCTTCCTTGAGCTCATAGTCCAACAGCAATCAGAGAAGAATGGACGTTATTAAAAGTAAATTATGGTCCAAGCTATAAGAAAAGATGCCAGTTTAGAGGCGATAAAAGATGGTTTACAGAACCACTATTAGTTTTGAAAAAATGACTCCCTCAACTCATTTTTAAGGTCAACCGCTTTAAAGAATAGTTGTTTAATTCAGGTTTAATATGCAGTCTGCACCTGGTTTACATGTCCTTAACCTTTTGCTATGTGTAGTGCATTTCTTGTTGCTTATGGCCTTTTGTTTTAAAATTTTAATCTTTATGTTGTCCATCCCACTGGAAATGAGCTGATGTCTGGTGACAAAATGCCCTAAATAATAAGTCAAAGGTTTATGAGGTTACATATTTTTGGCTTGGCAGGAACTTGCTTTTTTCCCCAGAGGCAGGCAAGTGAGTGATTGACAGGAAGCTCAGTGTAACATAATGTGTGCACTGATATGAAAACACGGATCTCAAAAATCAAATGAAGCCTTTAAGTCTGCTGTTATGGATTGTCTACTGTATGGGCAGGTAAATTTGAAAGTGGTAGAAGATGTTCCTACTTTTAAAAAAAAGGATGAAATTGATTCTGGTGAGGGAGCAGGGTAAAAATCCCTGCTCCAGGTTTCACTGACTGTCTGCTGACACAAACAGCAATAATTAAAAGAAAAAGAGCAACCTGGATCAGATTTCTAACCTACTTTGTCAGCCTTATATCCCCACAGCCATATCAGATGAACTCAAGTAACCCCTCATCTACCCAACATGTTTCAGTGAGTGTATTTGAGATTGATTATGTAGAAATGGATACTGCTTCAGTATATTTTCACACAGTTGAACTGTCAATGTAAATTTAGGTCAGTTGGGTCAGTTTTGCTATTGTACTACCACCTTAAGTGGCAGATAAGCACAACATTTGAAGTATTTATCCATTACTTTTTGCTATTCCAGCTGTTTATACATTATCTTTAGCTCACTACTCTAACAGTTTTACTTTACTTCTGGCTGTTTCAACTGCTTATCCATTACTTTTTGTTGATATCAAAACTGTATATACATTACCTTTAGCTCACTATTAAACTGTCTATCATTACTTTTTATCAATTATTTACTTGTGTCATTTTGACAAGGAACCGAAAGGCAACATAGCAACACATAGTGAGTTAATATTACAGTAATTAGTAAGTGAACAAGGGAAACCCGACCCGAACATCATCTGTACATTATAATTCTGAACACAACCTGTCTGGTCCCACTGTGTATCCACACTCTATACCTGCGTGATTATATTTAAAAACACATGTGGTGTTCAGCAGTTCGATTAACTAAATATGTGGATGCTTTTTTAAATCAAATCGAATCACTGACCTAGATGAGACTTCTGACTTTTGCAAGGTTTCTCAGTACTTCCTGTATACAGCAAGGTGTTAGGTTGGTATAATTTTTGGATAATGAGTAGAAAACAGCGTCCGACTGTCTTTTCTGGCAGAGGTGTCGACAGTGTCACTGCTGGTTTGGGTGCTTTACCTTGAAGTCTCCTGGCAGAAAGTTAGCCGCAGCCTCACACAGTGCCACTGTGCCTTATCTCCAGCAGCCAGGATGCTGATTACAGGGAGACTGTACAGGCATGCACATACATCCTGCTCTGTGTCAGAGACAGCATGGCTGTGAATCTGCCTCCACTGCACCGCAGATATGCTCAGTGTCATTATAATGCCACTCACTGCAACAGGATAATGGGCAGAGTCTTGCTGTAGTATTGTTCAGTGTATACTGCTTTTTGGAAAATGATGGTAATGGGTTGCAAGAAAAAAAGATGTTTGAACACTGAAGCTGCTAGTTTTGTCTGTAGTTTACATAATCAACAAAATTGTTGTTTTTCTATCTTGACTGACATCAGTTGACAGCAATATTTGAAAAAAAAGAAAATTGTAGTCTTAAACGTCTGAGCAACAGTGTTAAGGCGCTGGTATTTGTCGAGTTTCAGAGTGTCAGGGATTTTTATTTTGGCGTCAGTGTGACAGTTGTGAATGGTGCTGCTATTTCTGAACTTCTGCAGCTGTGTCAGAAAAGTGGCAAGAAAGTAAGTCCATCTTTTGTGTCAGCTATATCAGTTTCGGGGGAATGTGACACCAGAGACAGAGTAAGTAAAAAGGAGGTGCGAATCTGACCTATGAACTCTCTGTCTGCGGGTAAAGAAGCACAACTCAAAGAGTTGATCTGCTACATGAACTAAAGTCTCACACACAGGTGTCTGCCTGTAGGCTGGACAAAATGCCAGGCTCAATTGTGCAGTATGTGTCTCTGTCTTTGAGACAGATTACCAATCCAAATTATAAATACAAAAATACAATGAATGTCAAGGCATAAAGACATGTGTACAGATACAATGCATGCATTTAACATTAAACAGGATGAAAGCTCTGCTGTTATCAAGAGCCTCCAGCCACCTCCAGGCTTTCTGTTTGTCTCATCAGCAGGTTTGGCTCCGCTGTTGATCCTCCGAAACCAAGCTCTCTGTATTTTTATATCCTCGCAGTAAAAAAGACAGCATCAGCCTTCTATTCAGATTACTTTTCTCTTTCCAGGCCTGAAAAAGGCAAACTTAACTTAATAAATCACAAACAATCAACTCTGTGAAATAGAGCAGTTTGGCATCATTTGGTGTTTTTTTTGATGATGGTTTTGTTTGTCTAACCAGCAAACAAACACAGGAGTGGATGACAAAGCAGCTAATTCAATGGGTTGATGCTACTGATACAGAATATAAATTTAATTTAAGTTTCATCCAAAATGATTCCAAAGAGTACTGACCAGTTTAGTATTTTTTACGTTTTCAGTCAATACAACTGTGATACTGAGAAACCTAATTGGAGAAACTAGAAATGCATTTCTGTCAATGAATGAAAATGTCATAGTAATATCAGAAGTTGCTTGTTTCTTTCGGATGTTAGGTAAGATCAGAAAATCTCATGTTTGAAAAATACTTAATTTGCCTGCAAGTCCATTCTACATTGTTGAGCTTGCGATTGACTGTGGATCAGTATTTCAAAATCTTAACCCATCATAATGTCAAATTCTTTAGTAAAGGACTTTACTAAACTTCTTTCATGCTTTGTTTAGTTTTTTGTTTGTTTTTTCAGACAATGGTCTTAATATGCTGTCATATGAAAAACTCACCAAGAAAGTTTAAATGGTGAGGAAAGAATGTGCATAAACTTTTTAGTCACACAATAACAAAGTCGCCTTAATTTAAGGAATGACTGTCTGCAGCAGATGCAGCATGATGAGAAAAATGTGGCAGCACCTGTCTCTGCTGCAGCACAGGGGGGTCAAGACCCCTACAGACCACCAAGAACTGCAAACAATACTGCCGTAGAGGTACTGAAGTAACATATCCTCTATCACTTCTTCATATCTGATTTGTAAAATCTTAATTTGTTCATTCCAATTTAAAGAGATCTGAAAAAACAGCGATTTTTCGCTAATAAAGCACAAGGATACAGTTTAAAATCAAATTTCATGATGCAAGTAATTTAAAAAAAAATATTAAAAACACACTTGTGGTATACTCTTACTCTTACTCTTAAAAAGGATGGCATGATGCGACCTTGTGACCCCCTCAATCAACCACAGAAACTTCTTTTCCTGCAGGGCAATAACTTAACAGCTTTCTAACAACCCGTCCATGTGCTGGAGCGATTGAGGAACTCCGGAGCGTTTCCTCTCTCCGCTGCAACAAAACCTGAAATCCATCACTCACTTCCTGTTTGCACTTCAGCTCAGTTTGCATGCTTCCTGTATAAGCCAAAGGACTTTGCTCACAACACTCTCAACGCAATGGATCTCTCAACGGTTTTCTTATCTGCTCGACAGCTGTGACATAAAGACGGGCTCAAGATTTGTTGGTGCACGCACGCACGCACGCACGCACGCACGCACGCACGCACGCACGCACGCACGCACGCACGCACGCACGCACACACACACACACACACACACACACACACACACACACACACACGGCAGCAATAAAGCTTCTTGTGAATCATTAACACAACACAATAAATGAGTAATTTAAAGAAATCATATCCATCAATACTGGACTGGAAATGAGTTATGAGAGACAAGTCCCCCTCACTTACAGATTCAGTTTCATTTATTCACCTAAAGACCACAAAACTCCACCCTTTTACTGTCCAACCCCCAACTTTAGAGGAGAGAAGATCTGAGATGATAAAAACACTGTATGCAACTGAAAAAAGTCCCCATGTCTTTCTTCTTCCCCTAATGGCACAATGGCAGCTGCCAGCCAGCTTCATTACGGATCACTCAGTGGCTCATCGTTCCCTACTGCAGTAATTCACTCCAGAGAAAGGTTTTGGGAGAATACAAAAGTTTTGTGAGGAAACACAAAAGTTTCTCTGGAGAACATGAAAGGTCTGAGAAAGAACACAAAGTCTTCTTGGGAGAACGCAATAGTTTTGCAGGAGAACAAGAGTTTCTCTGGAAAATGCAAGTTTGAGAAAGGAAAGGTTTCTTTGGAAAACACAAAAGTTAAGCATCTCAGAAAAAAAAAACTTTTTGTGAGAGAACAGAGCGCAAAAGTTTTGCAAGAAAAGGCAACAATTTCTTTGAAGAACACAAAAAAGTTTGTGAGAAAGTGCAGAATTTTTTTCAGAAGACTGCAAAAGGTTTGACAGACAACACACATCTCTCTTCTGAATGCAAAAGTTTCTTTGGAGAACACCTTTTTTCAAGAGATTTCAAAAGTTTCTCCCAACAAAGCAAAAGGTTTGTGAGAGAATGAAAAAGTATTTATAATTTTATTTCACCCATCTTTTTTTTGCCACCAATCTATTTCTATTCTTACCTCATGTCCCCTTAGGGACTCTAACACCCACAGTTTTGGATAAAAAATGTAGCTAAAGAGACGCTCAAACTGACTGAAGTTAAAGCAGTAAAATACAGCGCTCTTTGTTGTTAAATAAAAAGATAAAACTATCTATAAAACTAAAAGTAGTTCCGACCAAGCAATCTGATTGGTCCACAAGACATTTAGATGTGCTCAAATCGTCATAACAGCACACCTGCCTCAGTACTAAAAAGATTAAAAAAAGATACTCAGCCGTTTCTGAATTACAGCTCCAGGAAACACGATATTATTTCTGCATTAATACATGAAGGGAGCAGCAGCACATGTTATTATCACTGTCACAATTTTGATGATGAAAAGTAACAGCCAACTCACTAATGGTGTAAACTATAAACTAATACAAAGACGACATTAATCAGCATAAACCACCATGTTCTGCACAGATTTGTATAAACACTGACAAAAAGTGACATTTGTGTGTATAACCAGGTGACAGCAAACTTAACTGCAAACTAAAAATCATTTATTCCAGATTTAGGCATGATGGGAAATATAGGCTAAGTGATAGGGACGGCAGTGAAATGTGAAAAGCAAAATTACACCAAGAAGCAAAATATTTTGCAAGATAACATTTTGTGAATTTTGGAAATGATAATACCTCTAACTTTTTTCATTAATTTTTACTTTTGGACTTTACCTTGCTATTGAGTTATTGGAAACGTTTGTTGTCATCCTGTGGCATCCTCAACAGTTGTGCCACAACACAGAGCTACTAGCTTAAAAATACAGGTAAAGTTTGCGGGTGTAATCGCTAAATCTGTATATGGAAAATGTTTTTTAATGTTACTTAAATAAAACATTACTTGATGAGTTTAAAGATTCACTGGGTTGATGTATTTAACACTATTATGGAAGGCAATAACCAATTTTTTTTTTTTGATGCCATGAAATCAGATATGTTATCAGTTATATTTTTGGCTATACTGTGTTTATTTAATGCTTCTTTACTGCACTTGTCTTGCTTCCTAACCATCAGAGTGGCGGCTCCTGTATCTGATGAGACTGACATAATTACCAGTGTGTTGACAGAGCCCTCCCTGTTTGGGCGGTGGGGAAGTCTCTTGTTTACTTTTCCTCTTCAGCCTCTCAGCGATCATTTGCATTGATTGGGACACCGTGGTTTTGGGGCCATCAGGAAAGGCTGCAGGCCTCCCAGGCTCCTCCACCACAGCAAGCTCAGCCTGGCAAACTCAAACTGCAAGAACAAAGAGAGAAAGAAAGTGTGCCAAAAGTTAGTGTGTGGTGTAGAAAGTGCTGATCTTGTGTGATAATCAGGGAGAAGAAGTGCTGAGGCTGCTCATAAAGCGAAATGTTTTAAATCAGCCTTAGGATGCACTACAGCGGGTTATAAATACTAAAGTCGGCGAGATGATGCAACTAAAGTTTTGAGAGTCTTGTAACCAGCTGGTCTTCTGCTGCTGCGGAGAGCAAGGTAACACTCCCTGAGGGCTTTGATGGCACCATGTTTAATTCATGAAGAGGACACAAGTCCTGCTGATGCTTTAACGCTCTAGTTAAATGTATCAGAGGAGAAAAAGCAACTCCCTTACTACATGCCAAAATGTGTCCGCCTCAATTATTTAACAATGGAGGTCGGTGACATAAGTGCAGGGCAAAAAAAGCATTTTGAGGGGAAGACAAGGCAGCTGCAAACATGAAGGTAGTGTGTTTTTATGTGTGAAAGCTTGTCTTTAATACTCGTCCACACTTTCTGCTGCCGTCCAAGACCAGTGGTGTCAGTAAAAGCTGCTGCACTTTACCTGAGTGCATGTGAAGTGGTGCTTCACGCAGAGAGGTAATTGTGCAGCTTTAGGTCCTCATAAACCTCACACAGAGATCACCAAAACACACTTTCAGGTGGGGATGTGGTCAGCCCAAGAATCACTGTATTATAATGACATATGATGAATTTAAAATTCTGATAGTAGCTGTGATCATTGGTGTCAAATGACGAAAGTGAAAAAAATATGACAGTGTGACATTGTTTTTTCTCATGTAGATAAACTTTCATGCAAATCTGCAGCTCTGCTCAGCTGTACAGAGCTTTATTGACCTAATGTGTTTCAGCGATTTCTTCAAATCCGTTGTTTTGTCTTTAAAAAAAATGTACACACCAGAAGTAGGAATTGGAACACTTGTGAGCACTTTGCGCCAACATTTAAGCAAATCACCGACCAATTTTATAACAAAACTAAAAAGTGTTAATAACCGCACAGCAGAAGAACTGCTTTTTACACAGTGGCACTAATAAGATCAGTTCTCCACCCACACAGCACCAGGAATAGCTGGTCATCTTACTGCTGTGTGTGGTGGTCAGAATTTGCTGGTATTTCAGTTTTATTTTAATTTTATTAATATTATTATTTGTTTATAACAATACGACAAAATAAAAAATAAAGTTCTCTATAATAAGTTGTCTGATTGTAGGTTCGAGACCATTAGAATATTTCTTCATCCAAATCAGTCACAATGGACATTTATATGATTCAACACACTATTTTACAAACCAACCAAGTTATACATCACATGCTCTCAAATTTAGATGCCTGGTGGACTTTAAAACGGCACACAAAATGTGTAAAATAAGAAATCTGTGAATGAAATCACTCTGATTGAAGTCAGAACAGGAGAAGAACCAGAAGTAGGGAAAAGGTTATTTTCTTTACCCATCTTAAGCAGAAACATTACTGATGGTTTGTGTTGATGTTCACCGGTAACGTAAATATTCTTTGTTCTTTCAATATTGGATTGTGTTGTTCATGTGCTAACTGATACACTAACATCACAATGATCTTCCGGTTTCCCTTTTTAATGATGAATACAGACTAGCGCAGTCTGCAGAACATACAAGCTGACTGCTGACAATTTTGTCATTTAAGCATCTGAGTTCTTTAATTTTTTTGTCACCATAGAAACATTGAGCTGCTTCTACCACAAACTGTAAGCTTTTTGAGCTCACTGTAAGGGCGAAACAGAACTTCGCATCCAAGATTTCAGAAACCAGAAATAAATTTGTTGATCCTCTGGGAAACTGTGATCCGTTTATGTCACTATGATATAGTGCATGAAGAACCATAATAAAGTAGATATAATAAGTATGAAAATAGGATGCATGTAAAAATATAAAAATAGTCATTATGCCACAATGTTTAACACTAGTATGTGAAGTTAAAGAAATTTTAATTAATCTGTAGTGCTGCAAGGCCTTATAAGCTCCTCTAAAATGTGGACGTGTTCCCAACTTAAAAAAAATGAATAGCAGGCTGATGGGGGCCACATGATGCCACTATCTGGATTGGGAGAAATTCTGTTTAAACATACAGCAGATAGCAATGTTTTGCTGTGCTCACATGAACTTGCAGCTCTACATACCAGGATTATCAAGTGGATTTCAAAATTGCAGGTGGGGATTACGGCTATATCTCCTCAATCCCAACCCTGTTCAATATTTCGCCCGCAGATTACAGGGACTCCGTGCCAACACGATCTGTCGGTGAAATCCATTTGTCAGCAGAGTTCAGCCACTGGACTGCCATGACGTAAATCTTATTCACATGTGACACAATGTAAATCTCTTCAGAGGGAATCAATAACGTCCTGACTGAAGCAGATGAAGATGTGTTTTTGGCGGGGGGTAGCAGACATATGGCTGTTTTCCCCTGATGGAGGATTTTTTCCTTATGTTGTTTAAACAGCAGCAAACCAGCAGCAGGGAGAAATGCCCCCTCTAACAGAGTCGGCATCCAGCTGGGGTCAAAGGTCAGGGCCCTCCCTGCTGGTCAGAGAGAACTGTCAACAGAGGACTGTGTCCATCTGCAAGCTGAACTCAAACCTACAGCTCAGGTTTCAACATTGTTTTTAAATGTTTTCACTCTGTTTGTGCTGCTCTCCATCTACATTAACTTTCCTGAAAAGAGGTTTCCATGCATTAAATTCTCTGCCTGTTTCAACAACGGGAGATGGACTGACTCAAAGGCAGAGGAGTGAGTCACCTCTTCTACTTATCATCTATCTTTATTTCATCTGTCACCACAAAGCTCATAAAGACGGTTCATGACCTTCCAACCTCAGTTCCTTCATCCTCCGCTGTCTTTAAAGGCTCAGCGGACTGAGATTTATACCCACTCAAGGCCATTACAATGTTATCGCCATAATTTCTCACCACCTTTTGACACGTACATTCTTGTTTGATCAGTGAGTTGCAGCGTGTGTTGAGTGTCTCCCATCTTCCCCCACAAACTAGTTTAAAGAGACTTGGAGTTAATTCCTTGTTTGAGTTGGAGACATTGTCCTTTTCCCGTGCAGCTTTAGGACATGTAATCTGTCTGTAAGAGGAGGTCTTTCTCTTTTTGTCTCTCTTAGATGACTTAAGGCATCGCAAAACAATATATCTTTATGTGACAGTATACGTAGAGACTGAGGTTTGGGTGAAGTCGACTATTTTAAACGCAAGTGCTCCAATGACGCAGTGAAGCGTTGACAAATCATATGTTTTTGTTTCTAGCTTTGAAACTTTGTTATTTTGCTTAGTTATCTGACGTTTCGCTGGCTTTCTGTGCACTGTGGTACACATGGGGTTGCAAAGGAGCAGTGCAATGTGACGTTAAAATGGGGCTCAGACATTGATCAAAAAAAGCATCAATATTTTTATGACTAAACACAAACTTCAGATGACCCTTGGTCACAGCGTGTGGTGGCAAGTACCATTCACACCAACACGTTCTCACTCTGAAGACACTTGTCAACCTATGACGTTTTAGGTATCCTTGTGCGTCAGCTGTTTACACTCAAGGATGCCGTTACGGTGATGTCAAAAAGATGCGCGGGTGGTGGGATGATGCAGCGTGATCCTAATGTTCACACAACTGCGCAGACTGTCACGATGGTTGGGATTGGACACCAAAGCCATGAAAGGTTAGGTTTAGGCAAAACACGCACATGGTAAGGTGTAGAAAAAAATACACACACATCCACACAGGAAACAAACTCTACAATCCCACACAAAAGTCGGTTGTTTGTGGGACCCATCCACCTCCCCACCCGCCTTCCCTATATGTGCACTCGTGCTCCTTACATTACGTATTTACCGGCAGCGTCATTACCTGACGCTGTCCTTCAGTGTTTCCAGTGCATGCCTATCTGTCCTAGAAAAAAAAAATCGCTGTTAACCAGAAAACTAAAGCCTAATAATCAAAATATACAAGCTTAAAAAGCTACATGTAGATCTGGGAGTAAGTATATAATAAAATTCACCCACATATTTTGAAGAAACTGTCAAAAAAACCTGCATAAATTATATCAAAAAAATATTCTCACAAACCTCTACTGGAATCTGGCCTTTTGTATTTTTCTGCTGATGTTTTGCCTCCAACCAGTTTATGATGCTCATAGTATTACAAAAATGCGTTTAAAAAATTTACAAGCAATATCTCCTTTTTGTGGATTAGCCAGAGTACCCAGGGCACTGTTTATGAAAGGGCAAGCGTCTCTTGCATTTTAATATTATCGGCCTATTTCAATGCTACTAGCTCCAAATCTGTGTGAAAAAAAAACACACTAACCCTTTCCTTAAAGCCACGCAAGACTCAAAGATGCAGAAGAAAGACTCCAAGATGTAAGTGACCTCATCTTCATATGTACTTTCCAGACTAAAGATAACCATCTCTGAGTCACACATTAGCATGTCTCAAATCTCCCACACCAGCAGTCTTAGCTGAGGCCACTTTCACATATGCACCATGTAAGTGTGACACTGTCACAGATGTATAGGACTTGATAAGACAGCACTAATATTACCAGAACAGAATGTAGCAGTATCTAAAAGAACGTGAGACATCCTCACTGACGTTTTCTTCAGGGGACTGGCAGCGTTACATAGTGTACGGCCTGTCTGTGACTGAGATAACACATCATTATCTATTTTCAGTCGACTGTACTGAGTCTAGGCTGTTATTATGTATGCAGTGTGTAGACGTGGAGGAGAGGGGTGATAGACAGGGAAGTGACAAAGACGTAGTTTTCATCCTTTGGGAGCTACAGAATTTTAAAACTCCTCTTCAGCATTGAGCAATTCATTTCCATGTTTTACTGCTGATTATTAAAGATATATATCCTGGATTGTAACAAGACAGCAAATTTCTCCTTAGGGACATTGGTTTTTCTGTCTTTTGTCTTGTCATGTGGATTAAATCTTAACGGAAAACAAGTCAGTCTAAATTTTATTGTGTATCTTTTTGTACACAAGGCTAAAAGATACATCTATCTCCAGCCTGGTCTCACTCCCCAGGTGTCAAAAACTGAGGTCTAGTCACTGGCCCTTAGCGTCAGATACGGATGCACAGTGCAACCTTTAGCACCTGTATGAGACACACTAAGCTTCAAACAACTCCAATGTAAATTAATGTATGTCGTCATTTAATGAACGTAGTATAAAGAGTGTGAAAGTTTGCTTGGGACAGAGGGTGTAAGAAGGGCGGCGGATAGGTCCAACAAGCACAGGACTTTGACCCAGGAGCTACTGTTCATGTCCCATGTGGACACAAACATTTAACAGTTATTTTGTCACATAAGTCATATGTTACTTGTAGTCAGTGTCAGTCACAACTGGCATGATTAACGTCAACCACAAGCTTTTCCTGGACCGAACCACATTGTTTTGTTGCCTGAACCTAACTACCAACCTCCTCAGCATGAAGATAGAATGAAAAAGAGGCTGCCCATTATGAGATCATTATTGTGACATTAGAGGTTTCTGCACAAGCATAGGAATGACATCACAATGCTGTCCTAGCACCTTTAAAACCCCGTAATTAGCACATTATATCTCTTTGAAATTTCAAGAGTCCAGAAAGTCTCTGCTCCCAGCCAAGAATAATCTGACATATGATGCTCTGAAAAAACACAAAGTGTAATTTTCCCACTTAAGTTATTATACAAATAAAAACGTTTTTTGTTTTTTTTTTAAAAAACAGATAATGTGTCAATTCATGAATTTTAGATGTGTTGATATGCAAATTTGTTGTCATTTGACAGAGCCAGGCTAGCGAATTCCCCCGGTTTCCAGTCTTGTGCTAAGCTAAGCTAACAGGTTGCTGTTTTTGTATTTGCCATACTCACATAAAAGAGGTATTGGTCTTCCCATCTAACTCTCGGCAAGACAGCAAAGAAGTGGATCTCCCAAAACATTCTCTTTATGACATATGTCTGAGATTGTGACCCTAATAATTACTGTAACCTAACAACTGTGAAATTTACATTTAAAAGTCAACAGAATTATATCACACCAAAAACAACATCCCTCTCTGGTGGCAGAAACCTTAAAATTGTCAAAACCTTTGCGAAGAAAATCAAAACTATCTACATAACTTCAAGAGGCAACTGAAAAAATAAGTGTTCTTGTTATCTTGTAATTTGGGTCAACAGACCCTTTAAAATGTTTGGAAAGCAGTTTGTGCTGTTTACCTTTGCACAACAGTTGACTGATTTCAAGCCAAGCAGGCAAAGAATTGAGTGTGCTAAATGGCTTGAAATAGGACACCAGGCGTTACGCTGTTGTCTCCTGACACACTCACCAGCTCTCACAGCTTCATCACCTCCCCCTTTCTTTATGGGAGTTTTGCAGAAACCCTTGTTTTATCTAATTTGAGTTTAAAAAAACATTGTGGTGACGAGTGGGAGAGCACCTTGTAGTTTCAGCTCCATTGTGTCCAGACTCTGGGACTGCAGCCAAGCATTCTTCGAAGGGGAGAAGTTCACTGATGTTGTGCTAATAAATGGCTCTAGTGGTTTATCACGGGTGGCCCACGATGCAGGCCGAAAGTCCCTGAGTTGTTCGGCTGTTGAACATGGTTTAATGTTTTACTCTTCCCCTGGCTATAAAAGTCTACGCCTATACAAGTGGAATGTGTGAATCATGTTGAGCAGCTTTGGCAATGACACAAAGGACTCTGGAGTGACTACGATATATTAAAAAAAGCAGGAATGTTGAGTGGAGTCCAAAGTTTGCAATGTAAACACAAGCTGAATGAAGTCTCTCAGGATTTCTGAAGTGTCCTTGAGCAAAACACACACAGTCTTGGACTGCTGCGCTGTAGCTGACCCTGCACTTTAATCCCTCTGATGTATTTCTCTTAATGGATCAATTATATTGGGCACTCACGTGTACTTTGGTGAGGATTTTTGAGAAATTTTCCTAATTTATATAAAGCAAATTCAAAAAGAGGAGAACCCACAGCATATTGAACCCACAGAGAAGACAGATAGACACAGTTAGGTACTAGCTGCTGAACATAGTGGCGCATTTAGCAGCTAAAGAGCCACATAAAGTGCGACCCAGGGATGACTTTTTTTTGGTGGTCGGCAGAAGTTAACTGTGCCCTGGTTTCCTTGTCAAAAACACTTTTTCATTGCAGAAAATAAGCTCTGTGGCAAACATTTCTGACACTTACACGTTTTGTTCAGCAAGATAATCTTAAAGAATGACCACCACTTTTATAATTTTTTAAGCCTAAGTGCAATTGCCAAAAGTAATATGTTCATGTTAGGCTATAAACAAACTGCACTATCGTCGCATGACTCAACGTTGCCACAGTGAGGGTGTCGGGCTTTGTTCAGCGCGGCTCAGTGTGATGACGTTCTGTAGTCTCATGTAGTAACCACCTCTTTTAAGAAACATAAAGGCTTCAAGTTCACGAATGGGGTTTTTACTGACATGTTTCATGTCGTAGAACAAAACGTGAATGTGTCAGAAAGCCCATTCAAAAAAAACAGTTGACAAACAGAGAAAAGAAGAGTGAATATTGGACAAACCATTTCTGGTTGGAGAAAAATGGTCCTTAATTAACGCTGCTGTTGCTATACTACTGAATGTTTACATGGGCAACTAGTTACTAACGAGTTTTTCCAAATTTTCTTTAGAAAGATGTCATTGTTATATTTTGAGCTTGTTCCACTGCCGCATGTGATCAAAAATAAATGCTGCTTTAAGCTTCTTATGTTCCTCTTTTGACAGTGTGCTTGGATTATCTGTATCAAAGAGAAAACTACATTACAAAAGTAAAATCTCAATATGTAGGCCATGCCTACTCCTAATGAAATTACTCTTCTCCTCTACAATAGGTGCCAAATTCCAGCAACATTCCTCAGACTGTTTTACAACAGTGACCTCGGCTGCAGTAAATGGGCACCATCCTGCAACAACAAGTCTTAAATGTACATTGTGTTTATAGAGAAAACAAAGCAGGACCTCCTAACAAACCAGCCGCTGCACAGTCAGGGTGTGGTGGATGTCGCCCGGGTAAAGTGCCACATATAGTTAATCCACTCCATGTGCTTGAAACCCGACACACTGACTGAGAGCAGAGGCACAACAGGACAGACAGCCTTGTCAGTGATGAAGGGCTCCCTGGTGAGCCATCAATATAAAACAGCACAGCCTAATGATCATATCCATCATCTTCCATCACCCAAAGAGCTGCAGCCTGGTCTGCTCCAGCATGCAGGCTGCAGCCAGGGGCCATAAAGCAGCAGACCACAGGGGCCACAGTCCATGCATCCATAGACTGCATGTTTAATGGCCCTCAAAAATATTCTTTCAACCGGTTTCTTCTTCATATGAGTGACTGGTGTCTAAACATACAAATGTTTTCTGACAAAGTTCGAAAAGTTATGGCTCGTTCACATGAGAGATTTCTGTACTTTTGTTCTTTTTTCAGGCTTTTCTCACTGGCTGGAGGAGGGCGGGACTATGTCAGAAAAGGGTGATGTCACATATTTCCGTGCACCAATCAAGTTTTTGCAACATTTGAATTGAGTTACATCACACCAACCACATTTACACAGTCAATGCAGAGCAAGGGAGTAATAACTAAAGCAATAACTGAAGATTTTAAAAATAAATGACATTTTTTTTTACTTTAAATTCATAAATGAGCAGCTCCGCTCTTGCTCATTTAGCTATGATGAATATTTTATGTGAAACAGAACAAGTTTGCAGGGGATTTAATTAAAAAAGATAAAATAAAAAAGATTTGCATAAAACTGGTTGTGGTGTGTTTTAAGAAATGTTAAACTATAGGTGAGTTAAGTTAGATTCAGACACTTTTTTGGTTATAATATTGTAATTTTTGTGTGACACAACAATCTCAACTCAAAGGTTACTAGCTTTTTCTGGGCTAACATCACGTCAATCATGTCTCACAGTCCTCATTTAGTGAATGGAGCAGGCTGAGGCAACATTACATGACCACCTGTCACATGAACATTGACTGAACTGTTCCCTTAACGTGTTGCAGGTCAAATGTTCAGGTAAAATTTGTTAGTTTAGTTAGTAGTCTCCATGCTGAAGAGCAGCCCACTTGCTGGGAGAAAATGCTGGTTTCTGCAAGCCATGAATATGATTCTTACACATATCATCTTTTCTAAAGTGACATAGTTCTGATTACATGTGAGCTGACTTTTTAATCTGGAGGTGAAGGGAGCGGGGCTGGGCAAGACGACTGCCAAGCCACAGACCACTTTGAAAGACCACCAGAAGCAGTGAGACATCAACAGCATTTTCAGTGGCTATTGTGTCACCAAAATTTGGTGTTTTTTAGCAAGACATCTGTGGCCTCTCCAGCAGCTATGTACCACCAAGACTGGATGTTTTTTAGCAAAAGAGTGGCAACTTTCCAGCTGTGACTGAGCCACCGAAAGCCAAAACACAGATCTTTTTCTGATCATAATCAGGTGTTTTTCAGCCTAAACTAACCACGTTAAGTCAAGTTTCAACATATCTGCTACGTAATAATGTAACAAATGTTACATATGAATGGTTTGCAGAAACTTGCAATGCCAAATTTATTCTGGCGATTGGGCTATAAAGAGAGATAGCGTATTGTCATGAATATCCCAAAAGTTAGCATGTGGTAACCATCATGTGAGCGTTTTTCTACCATCACACTTTTCATTTCTAGAGTTAAATAAATAAATTAAATAAATCGTCCTTGAACAATGAATTCCCCTAAATGTAAGAGACTATAGTTTTAAGTTTTTAGGGTGGTGTCGAATCAAAATATTCCCTAAAAAAAGGAGAAAACAACCAATCCTGCACTCCCTCTTGCCCGCCTTTTCCTCAGATATAATTATCCAGCTGTGTTTGGCATGTATTATTTTCATTCTGCTGGGAAAATTAGCAATAATCACAACTCTGAGCATGACAGCGAAGTTTCAGCCGGCCAATCAAGACAATAGTTTTAGATCCCCCAAACCCAGAAAAATGTACCGCAGATCCCTCTCTCAGCATCTCCCGTCCCACGTGGATGATTCTTAATCAGAAACAGGCAGACTGGATCAGGTCCCACATGTGGAAGACTGGATTATAAAAGCTGCGAACAATTAGCATGCATGAGGGTCTGCCCTGCCTCAATGAGAAAGGAATGGTATCTGCTTATGTTAATTTCTCAGGATTAATTTAAGAAGCTTTTAAGGGCACTTCAGTGGGAAGGATTTTTAAAGCAGTCACTTTTTTTCCTGCTTTGTTGAGCCACGTGAAAACCTTGCACTACTGAAACAACTGCACATCTACTACTTCAGAACTTCTGTATGCATAAATAATGAGCTAGCAGCAAACTCTCTCACACCACACAACAACATTTTGGGACAAACAGGAATGAGTGTGTGTTTTTGTGTGTGTGTTTCTGTGGTGTTCGCTCAGCGCTGGGCTGGCGCCATGTTTGGCCCCATGGCTTCAGCTCCAGATGTGAAGGACTGCTCAACACACCCCAAGGAGGAAGAGGATGAGGAAGAGTCCGCAGCAGGATTGAGAGGGAGGGGGAACGGCTGGAGGGAAATTGAAACGTGACCCCATCGTCCTCAACGCTCCCTACACCGCCCTCTGAGATGCATAACTCACTCTGAGGAGTTTTCAAGGGACTGTATGAAAATTATTTGGGTAGGGGGAGGGCTAAAATTTATGTTTCACTTAAAACAAAAAAAGCAAAGTCCCACTCAGTGTTATTACAATATTTTCTTTGTACCTTCACTTTCCTGAAACTATCAGCTGACTGGGGGCGTTCACACTTTTCAGTTCAACCTTACAGGTGTGGCAAAACCTCTGTGAGACCATCATCTCACTGCTGTCAAACTTTATAACTTTTTTCTCTGCTGCTTCCAGTTTTCAGTGCACTGGCAGGTTTCTGTGAACAATCTTCACCCCATCACTCTCTCGCCACCACCAGTGTCTGGACTCCATATTACTAAACAATATTGGGGTATAATTTATTTAGCCACTACATATTCAAACAATGAGTCATGATGTGGCCTAACTTCTTTATCTCTGTCACTATGTAAAAAAAAAAAATTGATTGTGTACTCCACATTATATCTCGATGGAATAATATTACCATCAACAAGCACATTGGAAGTGAATTTTTAAAGTATTAATTTCATCAACAATGACATAAATAAAGGTTTTTGATGACCTTTTGTCCATGATGAAAACAATATTACAAGTAAATGAAAGTAGCCTTTTTAGTCTGTGTTCCTTTTGTGGATTCTTTGAAGTGTTGGCAGAGTTTGCCAATGCTTGAATAGAAGCATTTTCTGAAGGATTTCTCGGATTCTCTCTTTTTGAATCAGGCTTTTATTGAAGGGACGTGCACATCATCATCTGCATTTGTAGGGGAAAGCCCTCTCTGAAATGACCTGTGATTGGTCAAAGTCTGCTGTCATGGCCTAGATTTTCTAAGGTCTGAAAACAGAGCCAAGATGAAGTGCTTAAGTCTGTGTTCTCTCAGTCCACTTCTACTACAATGTTTATAATATCATTTTTGCCCAATAAAACTGCCTACTGCAGCTTTAACAAAAAATAAATAAATTTAAATATCCTCCCCATCCTTTGAACCCTCTACCCTAACCTAACAGTTTTCATACCAAAACAAAGCCAATGAAATGATCTCTTCTGATAGATACATTGATGAAAAAAGAGCCGATCCAAGCTTCAACCTCGACCACTGGACGCCTGCCAGTCCTGCTGTAAATCAACCACAGTGGACGAATTCCTTTTTATCGCATTAACTCGCCCCTCTTGTTAGGGGTCAAATATTGCTAATTTACATATGCAATTAGCACCCCCAAAGAGGAAAATTTCAGCTTGACAATAGTTGTCATGGTCCAAAAGAGTAATGCAATTAGAGCCGATTGTTTAAGCACGCCTGCCTGATTCAATTACTCACGTGCAGCTGACAATCAGTGTCTGGCTGCTTGAGATGCACGACTAATGAATGACATCAGGACATGCTGCCACCTTGCATTACTGCACGCCTGAGTTTCCACAGACACAGTCGTCAAAATGACACGAGATTCCTTTCAAGTAGCACGTGGCGTAATCTTTTCATGTCAGCACAAAAAAAACTGCAGTGGTAGATGATGACTTAAATGCAAAGATTCACATATTCTTTGATGTTTTTGAGGTGACTGTAACTTTCCTTCTTGGATGTGAAACATTATATGGTTAATGAGCACAGAAGTAACAAAGATTTAATTTAATGTCACATCCAGAGGGCTTTTATTATCAACTTTTTTTACAGTTTTACATTGCAAGAAGGGAATAAAAGCCTCTGCTGAGTATGTTTTCTTGCTCACACCCAAGTTATAAAGGCGGTAATAAAAAGTAAGAATACTTGAAGAGACAGAAACCTCCAGAGCACGCTGAGCTCATTGTTTTTCATCATTTGCACAAAGTTCAGAAAGTTCACGTCCCACAGCTTCAAACAGCCTGAAATCATAGAGGGATGAGATTTTATTAAAAGCAGGGAGGATCTGTTTGTATGAACTGCTCAGATTTAATAAAGTATGTAAATAATTCCTGAATCTTATATCTTATAAATCTGAAAAGTGCAGTGTGCAGTTTTGTTTGACATATTCAGCTGAATTTAAAGATAACTGTCATTTTTATAAAGAACAGAGGAGATCAGCATCTAACTAAACCGCAGCAGTGCACACTTTATAATTATATTCTACTTCATGCAAGCATTAGCTGCTCATCTCAAGGGTTTTGAGATGCTCGGGTATCACGATACGTTGCTAACGATAACAATGGTATCACGATACAGCTATACTGCAATACTTGATGTATCGTGATACAATGGTATCACGATACAGCTATACTGCAATACTTGATGTATCGTGATACAATGGTATCACGATACAGCTATACTGCAATACTTGATGAATTGCAAGACAATAATCTACGATACATTTAGATGTTTGTGTACATTTAACTGTAAAGGTAAAAACATCCATAAAAAGGCAGATATCAGGGATAATATATTTCTGCACTGCATTGTGGTTTCAGTTTCAACAAAATTTGACAACTGAGATGAAGCATACAAACATACATTATAGGTTGACTTAAGTCTCATTTCCACTGCACTAAAATACTGCTAACACTTGCTAACATCTGGCTTTTTGATGCAATAGGAAAGTGTACAATCTGCATTTACACCTCGGTCAAATGACTGCATTTACACCTGGGTCATGGGTACTGATCGCCTCCAACGCATTAATGGAAATGCAACACTCAGGTGAACGTGTTAATTTCAGCTCCTGAACCTGTGACATGCAATAACACACCACCACCACTAATTACCATCTCTCTACTCCTACACAGCCCTAAAACCTTATTCCAAATTAGTCTGCACAGAGTTTGAAAGAGAGACTGAATAAGTATATATATAATATATAATATATAAAGGGAAGAAACCACTGAAAAGTTTTCACAGACCTCAGTCCATGCTGCTTTTTACTATTTACCTGTTCTCCAGCCTATCCATGATGTCAAATGGACATACCAAAGCAACCCACACACACATGCTCATCTGCTGCAGGGCCGTGTACACAGCTCTGCTCTACTAGTATTTGGGAAAGTCGTTTCAAAAAACCCATGTGCATGCTCTAATTTTGTTGAAAAGGGGGTATTATACAGTTGTTTTGGTAACTTTAGCCACTTTCTACATGACAAATCAGGATGATGACAGCTCAGGTGGCTGTGCACTTTTGCTGTCTTGCCCATGTGTTTTACATTCACTGGACAGTTCTTGCATATTCTGTAGTCTTAGCGATTTTGTGTTGAGCTGACGTGTGCCCTAACTTTCCCCTTGAAAAATGATGGTGTATCCCTGATTTGTTTTCCCTCGCTGTCTTTCCCTCATTCATTTGATAAGCACCAAGAATAAGAGTCATGGAGCAGTGATATCAAATTTGCATGCTTTAATACAAATATTGATATTTGGCATCCGTGTATCAATAACAAAAGAGGAAGTAATACGATATCAGGGTTTCCCACATATTCATTTATTCGTGGTGAGCTGTCACAACTAAATCATCCGCAGCCACAAATAAAACATTTTGGATTTGAACTTGTTAATTAGTACCAGCTGCCATTTGCCCATCACTTAGTTACCAATATTTTAGAATATGATAAAATGATGCAGGACTTTTACCTGTAATAGAGCATTTTTAAAATTGTATTATTCATACTTTTACTTAAATAAAAGATAAGATTACTTCTGACGGTTGTCACTTTGTTTAGGAGTAAAGCAATAATCTGTTTATGCAAACAGCAGCACAGAAGACCATATCTGCGAGCCCCCTTTTTTTAAGTGTTACCTTTTCAAACCTGAGGGGCAACCTTGTTGCCAATAAATGTCAGCTTTGTGTCAGTACAGCTTGGCCCGGCAACAAAACATCAATTGTTTCCAATTGGCAGAATTTCCTTCCTCAGCCGTGGCTGCAGCCAATCAGAGGCCAGCTTTGTGGAACAGAGCACGCTCACCGTGGCAACCGCTCCACTCTACCTCTGCCCACTGACACTCCTCACACCGTCCTCTCTGTCTCCGTCAGATGGTCAAAATAAAACCCACTGGTGAAGTGAAACCGCTTGTCCCTGCAGCTTGGGATGAGGTAAATCTTGGCCGAGCAGAGGAGGGGGACAGTGTGTATTTTACGTATCCTGCTTTTATGGAAAAAGGTTTTCCCATTATCTGTGGCTAATACTCCACATTAGGAGGTGAGGTTATCTCTGGGGTTAAGGGTGTTGTCTCAAAATGATGAAGACATGAGACAATCTTGTGCAAGGCAGCGTCCTGTGCCTATAGCAGCAGCTCATGGGGGGAGGCAGTGATATTTGAGCCACAGCACAGATGTGGGAAAAAAGCTCAAGACAAGTGTGGGTGGTGCTGTGTGTTACAATGCAGCTGGGTCAAAAGACAAACCACACTTATTTGAGTAACCCTTCCCTGACCGCGCGTTACGGCAAACACACACTAAACACACCGACCCCCGGCCGAGAGACCTGCCGGACACAGAGCTGAATGTGTTTACTCCTCTACTTCTTTAAAATGACAGTGTTGCCATTAGGGGCTCAGAGCGACCGGGAAGCCATGTTTAGAGGATAATCTTGGCCGGACCATCTGGTCAAGATTTTCTCTCTTTTCTCTGGATTTCCTCTTTTTTTTCATGAAAGTATGAAAAAGTCTTTTTGTTGTCTTGAAATGCAACTGGGGAGTCACATGGATTTAATTTTTGCTTTTTTAATGTATAATTGAGCGGTGTTTGTAGCAGAGAGGGCAAAAAGCTTGTGCAGCATCCCAAGCCAGTGGTGGACTACATAATCTATACTTATACTATTACTGATCACTTCCAGTTGCTTCTGCCCATCTGGATGCTTCAGCAATCCCATTGCCCTCCCAGTTAAACCGCTGTTGACACAGGAAATTTAATCTAGATATCTTGGTGATGATGAAAGTGGTTGTAATAGGA
The DNA here is from genome assembly GCF_008729295.1 of Plectropomus leopardus. Lineage (NCBI taxonomy): Eukaryota > Metazoa > Chordata > Actinopteri > Perciformes > Serranidae > Plectropomus > Plectropomus leopardus. Next base: position 24,009,861 of record NC_056467.1, read on the forward strand.
TTAAACTGGGCTTGACAGGAGTGTGACATCGCTACTGCAGGGCATTACTCTGTGAGTACAGCACTGAATTATGCTGGCGGTAGGATGCAACCTACTACGCATTTACCATGTGGCCAGGACTGAAGGAAATGGACTATATGAGTCATTAAACAAAAAAGGAAAGATCATTTCCCAAATTTAACATTAAAAAAGCAGACATTATGAAATAAGAACCACTGTATTTACCACTTTAAGCTGCTTAACTACAAACCTTGTATACTTTTACCATTTTAAAATGCAAGTTATCAGTATTTTAGCCACCCACTGCTTTTCATTCACTTCCACACTGTTTAAAACAACAAAACAAAATCAACAAGCTTTCCTTAGACTTGCAAATACTGTGTAATCTTGGTGTTACAAGTTTCATTAAAGTCTGTACGTAAGACTTAGGGGGACATGTTGGCAGAAATAGAATATAATATATCATGCATATATTCTCTAGTGTATTGTCACTTAAAAAATAACAATTGTTGTGTTTTTAGTTACCTTAGAACGAGACATTTTTACACAGGGAGCAGGGTCCTCATATACAGAGATATGCATGTTACACCACTATATTTCTACAGCAGCCCAGAAGGGCCAAACCAAACACTAGCTCTAAACAGGCTTTTTGGTTAGAAGCCCCTTCATGACAAGCAGCTTCGTAAAAACAATGATTTTATATATATATATATATATATATATATATATATATATATATATATATAATTTTTTTTTACATGAAACTGCTTTATATAGAGATGTTACGGTTTAAATCACCAAGTCTATTTGTTTTGGAGAGAAGGAGACCTTTGCAGATTAGTTGATCTCCAGTAAAAACCTTGCAAACATATGGATCTTTACTTTTCAGAGAAAAAACATGAGCACACATTAACAGGTCCTAGGCTAGGCCCAGCTCCAACATGCTGAGCAATGCTGAAAAAACACCAATTTTTTTAACATGACACTGCTTAGTCAGTGTTGTTACTGGTTTAAATCACCTGGTCAATTTTTTTGGCAAGGAGGTGACCTCTGCGTATGAACAATGAACACTAAAGGAATTCTAACCGGCTCAGCCGAAGTTTCAGCTGGTTGCAATCTGCAATCTTCACCACTAGATGCCACTAAATCCCCATAATTTTTACACACTAGATCTCAAATTTCTCTCACTATTTAAGAAAAGTTGATGTGAGAAGTTTGTAACACATCACTTCACCCTTATAGCGTGGTTTGTATTTATTATTGATGTAACTTCTATGTAATTTCTCTTTTTTTATGCTTTACTTTGTGTATATTAGATACTCAATATACTCCCCTTTTTTGAAGTTACTGCTTTGAATCTGTTTTTGTACTACTTGTGCTGTAACAATTCACTTTCCCTTCTTGAAATCATTAAGGTTGATCTTATTTTGCTCCTCTTTTCTGTCATATTTGCATTTTTTGTTTTTTGTTTTGATGACTTGAAGACTTCTATCTTCTAATCTATCTATTCTATGGATTTTCCTTTAACACTTCTTTAAAAAGCACAAAACTTTTTTCATCAAAGTGTGTAAAACTTGCTTGCTGCTTTGCTGTTTTGTTGGCATTTAATCAAACTGCATGACTCAAATTCTCAAAAACAAAAGTTATTAAAATTATCCATCTATAAAAAAAACTCATTATGTCTCACTATCCCAGTAAACATCTGTGTTGTTATTGAAAAAAATCAATGCATGAACCAAATACACACGTAAACACATACTGAAATCAGTACACAAGTTTAATTACCTAATTAGACTAATCTGAGGGGTAAGAGGTTTAGGATGAACGGATGTGTAAGAAAACAACCTCAGTGTGATCAGAATATAACTTTAAATGTCACTTTTAGCTACCCACTAGTTATCTTCCAAAAATGTACAGTGACAGTCCAGAAAATGGGAGGTAAAAATAGGCCATAAAATGTCTATTTCAGTCCGTCCTGAAGGATCTTAAAGTCTTTTGCTGCGCTCATGTATCTGCCATGTGGCCTTTCACCATACGGCCAGATTATGGGTTGGATGGTTGGGGCCACAGAAAGCCATTACTTAGGGGCTAAAGGCAGGAGTTAAGATTATCTGCAGGACTTCAGGCCAAAGAGATTTGTTTCCACAAGCACAACACAACACTGTGTTTAGTAGTGAGAGGATTCTGGGGTGGCAACGGTTAAATACAAGCTACAGTTTACAATTTACAAGCTAATTTAATTCGGGTTGATGAGCATTTTAGTTGATTTTCTGGGAAAACTGCAGCAGCCTACTTTTCACACGTCCTGTTTGAGTCTGAATAAGATACTTAACTATAACTATAACTTCATTTACAATGAAATTATGTGTGTCAGAGACACAGAAATGACTAATAGTAGCAGTTCCTCTCAGGAAAAAAGGAAACAGAGACTCAGCTTTTCGGAGTAATCGGAGCAGCTCATGGGCATGCTGTCCAAACCACAATGGTGATGTATTTGTTGAGAAATCGTTGCTTATCTTTGGTTAAAATAATAAGCTAATTGGTGATTTACTGAGGCTAGATGGAACCCTTCACAGCTATCTAAAAATGGGTGGTTCTTCATATCCACTTCCTGTTTTCTAAAGTTGTTAATAACATAGACTATATCAAATAATTGATGTTGCTATTTGATGTCAATCCAGTTTAAAGCCTCTGCATTTCAGCCATCACCATCTTGGTTTTTTGGAGCCAGAAGTGTAAATTTGACAAGAGGGTGGCGCTGTGGAGGAGCAAAGGGGAGGATCTGACTCACAGTGTGTGACAGACAGCCTGTAACTCAAAGTGGATGGACCTTAAATATGTGTAACTTTGGGCCTTATAAAATGTTAACAGATAAGTAAAATAAAATTCATCCCCCATACAGCTGTCATGAATTTTTAAATTAGTTAAAGACACCAAAACCATTTTTGTACGAGGCTGTAAACATGTTTATTCCTGCTTTAAATTTTAACACGGTGGTCTTTGGGGATCGAGCCTCAGCACTGCAGTTTTTAATACTTTCATGTTGGCGTGTGTTAATATATTGCTACTTTCACTGATAAGAAAGCAATCTCTGAAAGAAAATGTAGTTTCAAAGATATTAAAACAATTAAAACTTTTCTTTGGCCCTCAACACATCGCTCTTTTCTCCCCGCTCTCTAATAACCCCTTATTTCCCCCTCTATCCATTCCTCTGCTTTTAATATCCCTTCATAATTTCCACAGGACCTGGGATGGGTTTTATTAAATTCATACAGCAATTAGATGGGCTACAGTTAGACTGATTATCATCCAGCTGGTCCATTTCACCCTCTCATACTGTGGCTGATGACTATTGATGTAATGTACAGCTGGACACCTTCCCATCCCTTCCCTTCCCTGTCTTTTATGTTGTCCCCTTTTCTTATTTTTTTTTATTTTATTCTTATTATTTTTTTATTTATTTATTATTATTATTATTTTAATCTTTTTACTTTATTTTATTTTATTTATTTATTTATTTAATTTCATTTTCTTTTTGTTGTTGTTGTTGGTCTGTCTGTGTGTGTGTCAATGTGTCCTGTCATGTTTTTCTTTCTCCTTTTTCTTTTCTCTCTTTTTTTTTTCCTTTCTTGTTTTTTGCTTCTTTGTTGGTTTACTTCTTGATTCTCTTTTTCACCAATTGACATGTCATGTTTTGTTATATTTCAATTTATATCATTTATGGAACATCTTTATTTTATCATTATTATTATTTTCTATTTGTCTATACTACAAACGTATTGGATGAAAATTCACAGTTCTGCTATATTAATTGATGTTGATGTGCATCCAAGGAAAATTCAATAAAAAAAAAATGTTGAAAGAAAGAAAATGTAGTTTCAGACAGTAATGTTTTATAAAGATTTTCCTTGAAAATGTTCATCTGTTTTTCGGGCAAGCTGCAATCTCCGAGGCTGAAAAATAAGGCAAACGCAGAGGTGCCAAAAACTGTAGTTTCTTGAATGGCCACTTAAGGCTGGCTCCAGAAGTGAGCCAACCCCCATAGACCCCTTTGTTAAAATGCCCGACTTTACAGCAGAAATAAACATGTTTACAGCCTGCGTTCTGATATCTATAGTTAATTTCAACATTCATGACAACTGTAGTGAGTTTTTATACAACTCACCTGGTTAGATTTTATTAATGCATAAATTTAAGCATGACTAAGGGGGTGGTGGTTTTAGTAAGAGTTTGTGTGCGAGGTGTTCTTCAGTCTGAGTCACATCCACTCTGGTTCAAGAAGTGAGTCACTCACTTCTGGTTCAAAAACCCAACATGGCAACTGCCAAAATGCTAAACTCAAAGTTTCAAAACGGCAGTCCACAAACAGATGTGTGGCGTCAGGGTAGCTACGTCTATTGTGTTTTTTACAGTCTTTGGTCTGCACCATCTCCTGAGAGGAAAATCTGCCTCTTTAGCTGCTTAACATTTCACCACATTCACAACAAAGCTGCTGTGTCGGACTGTAGTTTGGAGCTGAGCAGGCACTTTATAGTAAGGGTGTGCCATATCATATCATTCACAATAATATCGGTATAATTTTCAATATGATAAGAAAAATTCATATGATAATGGCAATATTCCAACTTGTTGACATAGTGACACCATACCGTTACGCACTGCAACAGCAAGCACAGCTGAGAGCGAATTGCTACCGGTTGTTGTTCTCTGAAAACTGAAAAATCTAGACAATTTTTGTTTATTTTTTTGCTGAATATTGCAAGGCAAACTGTTGCATTTATGCTGTAATGTAATACTATAACACTTATTTTTTTGCAATTTTATGTTCTCAGCCACTTTAAGAAAAACTGCATTACAACTGCAGTGCTATCTTTAACAAGAGTGGCACCTAATCCTGTGGATATTTTGCATTACAAGAAACTCAACTTCATCTGTGACAATGATAATTGAACAAAATGAGTATTGGCCAAGTTTAGGCTGAGTTTTAAAGGGGTGTCCTTTTCACCTTGGATACAGTTGAAATTGAAGATCTGCCTGGGCAGCAGGGGAATTTAGAAAATAAAGTCAAGGACAGCGAGCAACAGGGACAGAGTACAGTCAGAGTGACATTCTTTAGCAGAGGTTTTGATGTGGATGAGCGGGAAGCCTCCAGAGGTTCACACGCTGCTGGGATGATTTGTCATCATGAATGTCGACTCATGTAAGCAATGGTCACCGAAAGGCCCTTTCAGGTTCACCAGCTCACACCGCAAACCTCCTGCGCACACACTGCACACATTACCATGAAAGCTAAATGTGCACTGTTTTATCTGAGAAGGTGCTTATTAAGATGCCAAACCCTGGGAGGGAGTGTTATTCTCAGATGTACACAGAGGAAAATAGCTTCAAAAAAAGATGTTTTAGCTTTGCTTTCTGTTATAGTTTATTAAATAACACATGCTGTCTGGGAGAAATGTTATAACTGGACATCGGGAATTAAAATATCAGGCTCAATAAAATATTCAAAACGTAGTAGCAGAAATCCACCCTGCAGAACTTTGCTATTTTGGACTTCAAGATACATTTGTTTGCCAACTTTCATAATTTATTTTTATCTTACATACTTTTCTATATACATAAATTTCGAAAATAAAATTATAGATTTTAACATCTAAAAAATTTAAGACGCATTCCCACTCTAACACACGTGTTACTGTGCACGCAAAACACAGCAAATATCATCATTACTTTGAATCACATAAATACTACAGTCTCTCTCTGAACTGAACTGAGTAGGAGGTGATAGATTTTCATGACTTCCCAGAATACAAACAACAGAGGCTGACAGAGTCTCACACCTCTCTGAATGTTTGCATCAGAGCTGTCGGAGAATCCTCACTGAGGTGTCAAATACTGGCTGTTTTCTATTGCGTGTATTTTAAAAAGTTGCTTAAAATATCCACAATGAGCAGAGATGTGATAGTGTGCTTTTACAGGCCCTTAAAATGCCCATGTGCTATACATGTTTCTGTAGCAGTTTCTTATTGAACAAGCAAGAAGAAAGGATCATTGACCTCGGCGGGTGCTTTCAGCTGAGGTGAGAACAACAGTACAAATATAATAGATTTTTTTATGATATATGGCAGGAAAATATACTCAAAATATAAGGACATAACTGTGCATACAAAAAACAACTTTTTTTTCTAAAGTTTACTTTCTCCATCCTGCTATTCAAAATCTACCAAAAACAACAAAAGACATAACATTTCTAATATTCATCAATATTACTACCAGAGCCTGAGCACAGGCTTGACATGACACGCTCTAACATGCATGCAGTTTGCCGGCGTAACTGTGATGAAGACCACAACCTAAACAACAAAGCCAAAAGAAAACCACCAGACCTTAGCAGACACTCTCAGGCAGCATACACTCTTACATGTTCTTACACAAGCAGGAAATCAACCGCAAAGCTAATTCATAGTGACAAACGATACAACAATCACAAGATGCACCTTAGTCTGCATTATATTTAATTCAATTCATTTCATTCATAAAGCCCTATATCAGAGGGCTTTACAGAATAAGACATCCCTCTGCCCTTGGACCCTTACAGCGATAAGGAATTTCTTAGGCCATTAATGGCCAGTGATGGAGAAAGTCTTGTGAAAGTATCCTACGAATAACACACTGTAAATATCAGACATGAAGTCTATTGTGACAGCATGTAAGTTTGATATGATCAGGAAAATCTCCTCACATGAAACTAAAAGTAATGTATTACTATTTTCTCTGTAACTGATTATTACTTCCATTAATTGATTAATTGTTGGCTAAGAAACAGTGAGAAATGCTGTCACAGTTACCAAAGTGACATCTCCACAATGTTCGTTCCGCCCAAACCTTGAAACCATCAAAAATGTATTACAATTATTAAAATATAAGAAAGGAAAAGCAGAAAATCATCACATTTGTGAACCTGGAATCGTGAAATATTTTTTGCATGAAAAACGACTTCAAGTTATCAAAAGAGATGCAAATTAATTTTTCTTTCATGAGGCAAATTGATTCATTGACTAAATATTTCAGCTGTTATTGTAGCTATACTGTTGGGTAGTTTAATTTATAACAGCAGTAGGCTAGTAGTTTAAAAGTAGGGGGGTAGTTTAAATTATAACAAAATATTTTATAATTTCTTTGGATGTTTTCAATGCTAAAATCTTCGTAAAATTCGTAAAGGGACTACAGCTGTCAGATAAATGTAGTGAAGTAAAAACTGCAATATTTCCATCTGAGATGTAGTGGAGTAGAAAAGTGGCATCACAAGAAAAGACTCAAGCAGGCCGACCTCAAACGTGGGAATCAGCTGAGTAAACGAACTTAGTTGCAGTGCAACGCGGTTAATAAGCCAAACACAGTATTTAGCCTACTGTCATTCATCAGCAGTGACGAGCATAAAAACAGAGATTTATCTTACCATGGATGGTCTGTGGAGGAGCCGATGGCAGTTCTCCATCAGGAGGTTCAGGCTGAAGTCCTCCGATCGTGGTTTCTTCATACATCGCGCTACGGATACAACTTCCGTATAATACCCCCTCGATTTGTTGAAAGGTCAGCCACGCCTACTCTATTCCACACTTTTGATTGGCCCAAAAATATTAGCGACGTCCAGGTAAACAAATCATGTTTACAAATGTTAAAAAAAATAAATAAATACCCTCATTCGATTGGGTGCACCTGTGGTCACACCCAAAGCTGTTTCTGGTCGCACCTGAATAACATTTATTTATTTATTTATTTATTTATTTATTTATTTATTTATTTATTTATTTATTTATTTAATTAGTTATTTAGTGAGGCACAGTCATGACATAGCTTGTTATTATTGCAATACAGAAGAGCTATATTTTAAACTTGTTGTACTGTTTGATAATGCAACAGCTGACAGGAAGTAAACAGGGACCACATTATCGACATCTATAATTTTTTCAATTCTTTACAAACTTAAAAACGTGATTTTCTTGTAGTGTGTAATCATGTTAGCATTATAGCATCCCTATAATGCCCACTGAACTAAAACATAAAATAATAAAACAGGAGCTGGAGTCTCTGTTTGCTTGCACTAGGGGGTTTTGGCAAGTGTGTCTAAGATATTACTAGACACTAGATACTAGACACAAAGTCATTTTTTAAGCCTGTCATTATTTTTAGATGTGGAGTCATTATTTTAAAGAAGTCTTTCATTATTTTGAAACAATAAATCATTATTTTGAAGGTATTTCTCATTATTTTTAGATATAAAGTCATTTTTTGAAGCAGAGTCTCATTATTTTGAGATATTAAGTCATTACTTTGAGGAAGTTTATTATTATTTTGAGATACTAACATATTATTTTAAGGATGCATCTCATTATGTTGAGATAATAAGTAATTATTTAAAAGACTTTTCCCATTATTTTTGACATACTTACACATTATTTTGACAATGTTTCTCATTATTTTTGAGATAGCATACTTACATGTTATTTTGAGGACGTTTCTCATTATCTTGAGATATGGACTGATTATATTTTGTGTCTTAATATTAAGAAAATATTTTTGCATCTCTTATCTGTTGCGGTTTTAACTTCTGATGCTGGATTTACTTCCGCTACAATCCTATTAGGAAGAAAAAAATGCACACACAATATACCATATGTTTGCGCATTTATTATGATTAATCAGATTTATATTGACGAGTACTGGTGAGCGTACAGCCTGTGAACGCCTCCAGGTTCTTCCCCCAGAGGCTGCTGAGTTATTCCAGTAATCCAGGACAGTGATTGATCTGAGCCCGGCAGCGACGTGCTGCTGGCAGGTAGCCACAGTGGGTCTGACTGACCTTTGGCCCCGGGTCACTGCCTCTGGTCTTACTCGACTGGTTTTTAAAAGCTTGCTGGATGGATGTACATCAGAAGGAACACACAAATCAATATGCAGGAGGAGAGGCTGTCTTTTTCTTTCTAAATAATAAATCATCCAGCTGTATTTTCTGATTCTGTGAGCTCCAGCTGTTACGTCAGAAAAGTCAGCTTGCTCAGCGAGGTCAGAGTAGTCAAACAACCTTATCATGAAGAGCTGTGGTCTACAACTCCTCGATCCAAGAAAAGGTGTTAGGGAACACTTTGATTGGAGTTTATGGAGAATAAAACAAAATCAAGCCTCCAGTATGTGAAATATCTGTCCAAGCCTTTTGTAACTCTAAACATGAAGCCTCACACAGGAAAAAAAACATCCACTGCAGCAGTCCAATGCAGCGCCCTCATTAAATCTGATGATTTGTATATGAGTGCTTCAGATTTTTAAAAACGATTTATGTTTGAGACGTGTGATAGACAGTTATGTTGCCAGCTAATATAACGTACAATCATTTTACAACTTAATAGGTGTTGTTGCAGGTAGGTGGATTTATATGAGTGACTCACAGCTAATGTCTTTTGGTTTGAAGGGATGGGTGGAGCTGCCTGTGAGTAATAGAAGATTAGATTTGGTATTATCCGAGACAGGATGTGCAGAAGGATCCAAAGAGGAACTAGTGCATATGTGTTATCTAATTTATAACATACTTTCAGGCAATAATGCACTGTAAGTCCAAGGGGACAAGACAAGAGGTTAGGGAATGAGGGGGTTTAAGTATTTACTAGAATAACGAGAAGAAACAGTAATTTTTCTTACTGGAATCAGGATAAATTTATTTAATTGTGTAGCTCTTCTAAACTTTTTATATGTTATCAGAATGGATCAAATTCTCATAGTGAAACAGATCATTTTTAGAGGGTTGTAATGCTCAAAAATGTATATCCACTCATTCAAATATGTTTATTTCACAATGTTAATCTATAGGGGAAAATGTTTGGGCCCAATGGTGTCATGTGCCAGACTCTGATGTTGTTATTCCATGGTTTGGCAACTATGTCAAAAGGTCTGATGCTGCTCCGGGGGCTTGGTAGGTATCCAGTAAGCATTTAATTAGTGCCCTAAATGTATTTACACTGAAATTTGAGGGCTTTTCTCAGCCAATTTTGCACAAAATTCTTCAGAGTTTACCCTAATGAAACACTACTGAGTTTGACAAAATAGCATTTACTCGATGCTGAAAGCTTCTGAGCATTACATGTTTTTATTTTTGGTCAAACTAATGCTCACCTTGACTAGTGAGCTTCTTTTCAGATTATTTGTCTGATTGGTAAGTGAACTGCAGCTGCGGAGCTAAGATATTCCCCATTCTTGAACATTATTTCACTGCTGTAGGACCCTGAATCACCAACTCACACACCATCCCGCTGCAGTTCCTGCACTGAGAGGCAGAACTATTTAACTTCAGCATGAGGAACGACAGCATGGCACTGCTTCATAAACCACAGCTCCTCTTTGATGTGTTATTTTTTTATGGGCGAGGAAAGCCTCATGGGTTGGGCTTTTCCCCGCCTTCACCACCACCTCCTCCTCCGCCTCCTCTTTTAACCCAGCTGGCATCTGACGTTCAGCATCCAAAGGCTGGGTGAGCTCAGCAAGCAGGAACGACACTGATGTGTGCACAGTGTGTGTGAGAACGTGAATGTACCTGTAAATCATTTACCAAGTGTGCGGAGGGTCACCTGAAAGAGAGCAAAGCCAAAGGGCAGCGCTGTACCACGAGCTGCACGTGACTCGGCTCTGTATGGGAAACATGGAGCTACCTAACATGTAATTAACTGTTACTATTTTCATTCTGCATCGCCCTGAAGCTGCACAGGGCTGTTGGTTGTACACCATGCGCCAGGAAAGTCTGAGGCTTGCTTTTACTCTTCAACTACATCTATTCACTCTCTGTGTTGGTCTGAGGAGAGACGGAGGGGACTGTCCTGCCCAGAGGACCCCTCCCTGAAATGAATGATCCTTCTCACTGCGGGGTAACTTAAAAACAGCTTCCTGAATGAAAAACAAGTTCAGAATTTTTCAAGGATATTGGCAATATCCTCAAAAAGGAAGACGTTGTAAAGAAGCAAAGAGAAGCCATGCTGTATTCCTAAAACAGATGTTGTTTTCATAAAAAAAAAAAAGTAGACTGAGTGAGTTGAGATTATACGTTTTAGGAGGACTTTGGCCAGCTATTGTACTGTAAGTGGAAAACAGGACTGTCCTCCCGGGGGACCTCTCAGTGACTTTGACGTTAAAAGCTCATTTTACTCTTCCCTAAATCCTGCTGCACTGAACATCATCCAAACCGCAAGCTAATGCAAACTCCTGGCATGGCTTCAAAGCAGGGCTGGTGTCTGCCTCACTTCCTCTGCCCCCTTTCCTCTGCTCCTTCACCTCTATCCATCTCGAGCAGCAAAAAAAAAAAAAAAAAAAAAGACTGGAAAGAAACTGCTTTCACCTCTGACCTAGATCAGCAAGTAGGTGTTGAAATAGAAATACAACCAATTGACTGCTGTGGATACAGTAGATATTATGTCCAGAACAGAAGGAGTGCTTCCTTTTGAACAAACTTTTCACATGAGAGGAAAGCTGAGAGGATTATTAGGGCCGATAGTGAAGCACTAAAAAACAGAGTCTGATACATGCAACTAGTTTTGAATATTAATGAGTGGAGAGGCAAGAGAGGAGGAAAGTTTCTCTCAGAGGACACAGACTTTTAAGAGGCACACCAACACTTTAAAGTTACAACTTGGCTGCATCACCAAGCTGAATGTAAATGTTGAGATGAGCTTTATAGCCTTTTACTATAATTAAGAATTAATACTGATAATAGATTTTATCAATAATTCAGCAGTGTTAACATCCATGCTAATACTTTAAATGCATTTAGTACCTTCTTGGTGGTCAGTACAGTAGCTATATAAAGCTTCCAGTTATGCAGAGTGAGTTTATATGTCAGTTGGTTTATTAACCAGCAAATATTTCTGCATTAACACTTTTTTTTCGGGGCCAGTACCAAATTATTTTCAGTCTAATGCTGCATTCTCATCAGGCAGGCGGTAAACTTCAGGTGGACAACAGTTTCTACAGTTATGGTGACCCTTTGACACCAGGACAGACATTACCTTTCTTGTGCTGCATTCACACCTTTCATAAGTATTTAAACATTTGAACCATAGGCAAACTGATTTCCTAAATCTCAAAAACATGGGCAGAAAAAGCAATGAGCAACATAAGAAATGTCTTGCAGATTGCAAGAAATTAGATTTAGATTTTTTTTTAAAAAAAGCTACAGAAAAACATGTTCATAATAATCAGAATTACAATTTTTAAATTGTTACAGTGTTATTATTTTTTAAATACTTTAGTTTTATTTATTTTTTTTGTTTGTTTGTTTGTTTGGTTGGTTTTTGCTGGTTTTTTTTCAGACTTTTTTTTACGTAATTATCACGTAATCTTTTAAAAAAGAGTTTTTTTATTTTTTCTGTCTTTTATAGTTTCTTATTAAATTGCCCATTTCAATAAATGCATATAGTGGCATGATGCTGCACAACACAAGCACATGGTAAACAATGCTGGGAAGTCAACAAAAGCACATGCTGCCACAGACATTTCAGATTAGGCAAAAGGGCACATGGTAAGACCTGGACATAAAACATCACATTCAGAAGGGAAACAAAACACCAGACTCCCACATGAAAGTCCGGGGTTTGTTGGATCCGTCAAACTCCCTTCCCTCCCCTCCTACAGTGACCTTCGTGCTCCTCCAGGGTGCATCATGTCAACTCAACAGGTTCCATCCGGCCACATTAACTGACACAAAAGCGCATTATGCTACTGTGGAAGGTGATGTCTGGCTGTCTGGCAGCGTGTAATAACACCATGAACAATTCTGTCTGGCCAGGTTATCAGCAGACACCATACAGCAGTGTAGCATGAGGATTTAAAGGGTGGCTTTTGTAATCGTAATCGAACATCAGAAGCACACCAAAAGTGGCAGTATTGACGACTTCAGAATGAGAATGGGCTGTGTCTTCTAGAGCAGCTTTTTTTTCAGCCTCAAAAAATAACTAAAGTGATCTGATGAAGTTTTGAGAATTAAAAACAGTGATTGTTTGGTTTCTTCAGAGTCTGCACTGTATAAAACAAAAATACCTAAAACAACTATAATATATGGTATTTTATTTCAATTAAGAAATTGACAAGCACTCATCAATCAACATATTAAAACATTTGTGCCATCTGTTCAAACTCACATGACGGCTTCTTAAAATAAATACTTTTAAGAGGAAATAATACAGACAGAGTATGTGAGGCTCAAACCACAAGTACAAACAAAATATCCAAATGTCCAAAGAGACGAAAGGGTCTGAAAATTCCCAAAGTCAACCCCGACTCTCCAACAAAAAGTGTTTGTATAAAACAGCTAAGTATTTTTAAAAATACAGAATCTTACAAAAAAGTTTCATCTTCTCACTTCTTTAAATCACTGTAAAATATCAGCTGGTATTATGACAAGAAATCAGGATTTTTTTTCCATGTAGAATAATAAAAAGACAGAATGTGCTTCTGTATTTTTACACAAGTATTCACATACATCATGAGCGTACTGTATCATCCAAGTCCTCCAACCCTCCGTGATGGAAACAGGTGTATCACACATCCCTCCCAGCGCTCCTCATTGTGTGCCAAGCTCAAGATAGACACCAGTGACCATGGTAACAAAAGGTGTAGTCAGTCCCGAGACACCCACATATTTGCAGAGACCATGTCATTAACTTCCAACAGTGCACCACCCATGCCCAGGCTATGTAAAACAATACACTTCACAGCCAAGTGTTCACTGTCTTTATAGGTTATATTACCGGCAGCGTTCACATTTTCTGTATATAACCCCCCCCGCCCCCCAAAAAACCCTTTCTGACAATTTGTCAATTTTCAAACGGTCCTTAAAAAAGAGACAAAATAGCCATCACGGGAGAGGATTTCAAGAATACAGGTTACAGTACAATAATGTGGTCCAGGTGGTAGCACATGAAGCATGCATGTGTTTGTGTTGCCCTGCTCACCCCTAAAACCCTCATGCAAAGACATACTGTATAAAAAGGCCACATGGCTTGTCCTTCACTATTAAATGCACGTGTACTCCAACAACTGGCCTCTTTGTCTGCTCTGCTCATCCGAAGACCGACGAAAGGTGCTTTTTTTTCTATTGGTGGACTCAACAATAGACACGAAGCCTCACAGGGTCACTATGAAGTGTGTGTTTGGTACAGGCTCCAGAAGCTATTTATCGAACTACTGACTAAAACGATTCACAGACTGTTCCTGCAAAGGAAGCAGTAACTAGAGGAGACTGATCTGTAGCTTCAATGTTGTAGAGTAAAAAACTTGTCAACTTTATAAAAAATAAATTTAAAAAAAGCCTTGGTTGAGCTTGACATTTGCATTTTCTGTTTTAAAAGCTCAAAAGATGTAGGATGTTCTCAGCATTAGGGGAGGCATGTTTAACTTTAGTTAAAGGAATAGTTTGACATTTTGGGAAATTTGTTTCTTCGCTTTTTTGCTCTTATACATGAGAAGATTGATACCAATCTCAGATCTTTCGTATAAACCAGTTAGCTTAGACTAGCATAAAGACTAGAAGCTGGATTAAGTAGTTAGCCTGGCTCTGTCCGAAGATGTATTTACAGATTAAAGGTGCGATACAGAATGCTTGGACACATGCTCCAAAAAACAGTACTATTACTACTTGGTTCATACAATCTAAATGTACAGTCCGACATTATTAAAAAAAAGCCAACTACTAAATTTGCAAAATTTGACTAAACTGCTTAAACCCTTTGGGGCATAGTGGGGTTATTGACATGTTACACTGTATCCGTCTTTGTAGCATGCTGTTGCTGCCATATTGCGCATTTGGCCTATGTGCCAGGCAAGCAATTCCACTGGACTGAATAGTCACCATTTTGGGGTAGTATCTAGTTGTTTTAAAAGATTTTTTAAAGGTTTTTTTTTTAGCAGTTCTGCTTCTCAGTTCTCTGGACTCTACAATGACTCGCTATCTCCTGTCGAGGTACAAGTGGTATTACCAGACAGGACGGGCCGAGGCTAGCTGGTTAGCATTCTCAATTTGGTAGATATCTCTGCAACACAACGCATAATGTCAAAACCGTTACTTCTTCAGATTCTGTTGATAATGTTAGTTAATTTTAAACATTTCAAAATAAAATTCTGTTCATATTTTACATATCATACCTTTAAAACAAACACAACATAAAGAGGTTAATGATTGAGCTTTACAGGTGCTGGTAGGTGGATTTTCTCACTTTAGGACGGAGCCAGGCTAGCTTATTACTCTTGTTTCCAGTCTCTATGCTAAGCTAACCCGCCGCTGGCTGCAGCCTTGTATTGAACACACAGATATGAGAATGGAATTGATCCTGTCATTTAATTCAGCCAAAATGTAAGACTGTTCCTTCGAAAAAATCACTTATATTGAAGCTGCAAGTTTCTCACTAGAAAACATTGATTTGATGTGTGTACACAAACCTCACGAGCCGTCTCTCACTGAGGGCTCTGTGTTTGTTAAGGGATCAGTGAAAGTAAACTGTTTGAGCATGTAAACAAAAGGCAGTTGGGCTTGAGCTTGAGTCTGCTGAGCTCCCACTTCTTTATATCACCCAAATGGGACATCTCCAGCCAGCTTCCATCTTCCTCTTTACTCTAAGTGCAGAGGCTTAGCGAAGCCCTTCACCCCTTTTTTAAAATATCTTCTCCATAATCTTTAACATCTGTACTGCGGAAATAACAACAAAAATATAACTTAAGATAAACTCTCTAGGCACTGTTTGATTTCCAAGGCTTTTTTTTGTAGACTGTGATAAAAGGTCAGCAAACAGATAAAAAAAAATAATAAAAAGAAACTCCAGAGAGTGATGGTTCTGTGGACCAAACACTTGCTCCTCTGTGATACATCAAGGTCCTCCGAGTCAGCTCACACAGCCAAACAGACTCGCTCGCTTCAAGCTCTGTGGTGGAGAGGCTGTAAGGGCAGAAAGTATCTAAAGGGTATGTGTGTAGAAGTAGTCAAGGTTAAGAGTCAGTCCCAGTCTTTAACCTATCTTCCTCCTTCATGAAAAGAAAAAAAAGGTCAGATCTTAAGCCATAATCTTCTGGGGAATCTCTATAGAAGCTTTGATGAAGATGCAGTTGTCTCGGATGTAGTTCCTCTTCTTGATCTCCTCGTGAGAGATGAACTTGGGGTAACCGAAGCCCAAGGTGCTCTCGTCCAGCGAGTTGCGGCTGCTGCTGGGCTTCTGGAAGTTCTTCCAGTTGGGGTCGGGGTTGAAGGTCTCCGTGATGTGCTGGGGTTTGGAAAGTGATGGGTCGCTCTGGTCCAGGATGGAGAAAGTCACCTTGTAGGAGAAGGGCCACTCCAGCAGGCTGTCATACTCTCCGGGCAACACACGGATGTAGACGGAGAGGTGGGAGCCCTCGCCGCTGCCGTTACCGTTTAAAAAGGCAGATACCTGCAGCTTGTAGCCATAGCGGTGAGTGTAGAAGGGCGGGCTGAAAAACTCATGGTTGCTTCGGAGCTTGGCCTCCTGGAGTTTGCGGGAGTAGTCGTTGAGCTTCCAGATTAGGACACCATCGTGACTGACAGACAGCTCCTCCATCTCCCTCCGCAGCTCCAGGATCTCCTGCCGCTGACGCCCCACCAGGTTACACATCATAGTCAGGTGAGACTTAGTGGTGTCCTCCAGGTGACGACCGATGGCCAGTTTGGGACACTGCCAGAGACAAAGCAGAGAGATATATCATTCACAAGCTGCTGCACAGTGAGTAAAAGAAGGCATGTGCAATTTATATAGATTTTACACATTTACAACCATATAGAGTAACACAAAGCTGCCATCTGTTTATGCCTCAAAACATTTTCACTTGTTTTATACCATGGGTGTTTGTACTGCTAATATGTAAATATAGTTTGCCTTTCCAGCAAATCAGAAACAACATTTTAACTATGTACCTAAAATAAAAAAAGCAGGATTTGTAATTGAACCAAACCTTCAAAAGAAAAAAATAGTTAAAGGTTCAGTGTGCAGGAATTAGAGGCATATATTGGTAAAATTGAATAAAATATAATAAGTATGTTTTCTTTAATGTTTTATCACAAGAAAATAAGAATTACCTTTAAAACTCTGTGTAATTAGAAGAGGAGGTTTTTAAAATGGGAAAAAATAAAAAAAAATTAGGAACTGCATTGAGCCCTAAAGCATGATATTTATTTTAAATTTTGAGTTAAGGTGAATAATGGAGGTCCAGTAGAAAATCAGTATGATGTATCTACCTTGTCAGCTCCTCAACTGCTGGGTCAGATTTTGTGCCAGGCTTCAATATTGGATCATGACATAAAAATAACACCTGTGCAACATCATGAGCTCCCATTTCCCATCGGCTAAATGATTGCATTTAAGCACAATAGGAAGTCATGCTGCTTTGTGCGTATGATGTGACGTTTAGAGGAAGCAGTGGGACATTTGTGGCAAATCATGATGGATAATTGTAAAAACTTGAGCAAAAGTTTTATGTTCATTTATTCAGTTCAGAGTACGCTATCTGAATGATATACTTGTTTACATCCTTGATTTACAGTGTATAGCTGGATATTGCATCCACAGATGAACTTGTGTTTATGAGTCCTCCATACATGGAACCAGATAAAGATGTGGATTATTATATTTCATGGTCACTCTGCTATTGTGAAAACATGTTTTTGCTTTCCATCTGTGAATGATACGCATCAAGTTCTCCAGATGCCTCGTAATTCCTAACAGAGCAAAGTAGGCATGACGCTCGTCTGCCGCTCCTCCTTGAGCGTGTCCACATTTTCACAAATTGACGTCAGTTTCATAAACAGACAGAATGCACTGTCAGAATATAGAAGTGTTGCTCTCATTAAAATAGAGCCTATAGGCACAGTACTGTATGTTCGAAAGATAGATCATTACTTTGTGCACAGTGAGAAATGATATGAAGGAAATATTATAAAAATGCATGTAAATAACAAAGACAAACAAACCATGCAGTTTTTTTATGGACACAGTGTTAACAGAAAGAAGAAATAATCTCTAAAGGATAAATGCTGTAGGTCAGTCTCACCCTGTGTTTGCAGCCGGCGTCTTTAAACGGGCAGAGGACGAGTGCGCTGCCGCAATTGTCCTTCACATGGTTAGCCAGGTCCTCTCGGGCGATGTTGGGTGTGCCGCACTGGTTTGGGCACTGAACAGGAAACCGAGGGCAGTGGTACTGGTGGTTCTGCAGAGGAGTCAGGGACAGTGTTAATGTGTGCAAAGCTGACCGACAGCATGAGTGATAAGAAAACATACTGCACACACAGCTGGGTTGCAGATTAATGGTTGCACAGGAAAAAATGCCCTTGAAAGTTCTAAAAATACTTGTGGTATTATTAATGAGGCTGCAAAAATAGAGAAGAAGTCACAAAGAAATAACATGTTGCAAATAACACCGCAAAATTTTGCAACAAAAGTAATAAAAAGACTAGAGCGGAAACAATAAAGTTATTAACAGATTATCAATCTGCAAGCAGCTTTATAATTGATTGTCATTTTATTGTAGATATGGCTTTTTTTTTTAGCTGTTTTTGTCTTTTTATTATTATTTTTTTCTTAAATTTAATATTTTTTTATATTACATTACCCTAGTGTTGTGGAAACTTTCTCTATTTTCTGATGTTTTATAGAAATAATTATTCACCGAGAAAATAATCAAAAGATTTATCAATTATGGAAACACGACAGAGATTAACAATTGTTTTCATTATCTTAACAATCTTTTCTTGACTAATCAATCAATCAAGTCTATAAAATGTCCAGGGTCCAAGGTAAAGTTTTAAAATGTCTTGGTTCTCCAACCATCACTCCAAAACCCCCAAATATTCAATTTCCAAAAACAAAAAACAGGGAAAAAAAAGAATAATTCCATATTAGAGGGGTTTTTAGGGCTTTTTGCTTGAAAAATGACTGAAACTATTTTTGATTACTTAAAACAGCTGCATATTGGGGCACCCAGTGGCTCAGTGGGTAGAGCATGAGCCCCATTTACAAAGGCTGTGTCCTTGCCAAAGTGGTTGCGGGTTAAATTCCGACCTTGACCCTATGCTGCATGTTGTCCCGTCTCTAACCCCCTTTCTCCCTTTAGCTTTCCTATCAATTAAAGGCATAAAAAGCCAAAAAACAATTGCAGATTATTTTTCTGACAATCGAATAATCAATTAATTGACCTTTTGTTGCAGCTCTAAATCAATATTATCATTAGTTGCAGCCTTATATCTAATGAGCTAGATGGTGAATAAAACTAAAATGGTACATATGGAGTGTTTATTTGCCAATGTGCAAAGCTAATGTATTATAAAGTCAATTAGTATCATAATATATCATATCAGGAGGTAAGAGCTCATCCGACTTGACTGAAATTATGTTGAAATGAAATGACTAGGGACAATTAAATAAAAAACAAAACATCATAAACATGTAAAACACTTTGTGTCTTTGTGTCACTACATCTTGGCCCTAAAATGTGTGTGGGACAAGTTGCTCAGCCTCTGGCCAGATGTGCACAGAGGCACAGCAGCTCACAGTAACATCAAGCTGGCGAAGGACAAAGACACCATGACCAGCAGCATCCAAAGGCCACGGCGGGCTTCCTCTGTGCCACCACCGCTCCAAAAAAAACCCCACTGACTCAGTCATGTCAAATATAAGTCTAATTATTTCAATAAAAAGACAGAATTAAGACAGTCTTTTGACATTCTGGTGCTAAACGTTGTGTGAAACTGACCTGGATTGTGTCGAAGACAAACTCCTTGCCGCAGTACTTGCAGGGCTGTGTGCGTTTGGGACACTCAGCCATGCCATGCTGGGACAACAGACGACGCATCATCCTCGCTCCACACTTGTTCTCGCAGTAAACACTCTCCTGAGGACACACACCCTGGTGGTTCTGGGACAGAGAGGATACACATATATGCATATTAAAGCAGAGTTATAATGTCACTGCATACAGCTGGTATTACTATTTACTCAAATGCAGTTTTTATGGTTCAAAACTGCATTTTAACAGAGAAAAATATGCATTTTTTCTGAAAGCTATGGTTTCTGAAAGCACTTATCTATGATTACAAACAAAAAAAACTCATCTGCAAAAATAAAGTAACTAACCTCATGATGAGAAGTTTACTGGGAAACATTGGGACATCAAAGCTACTACCACCCAAAATAAATCTGTAAAACCATACATTTTCTGTGCCACTGATTTATAATCTTGTTTTGAGGAAAACTTGTGTGATTTAAGGGGCTCGCCTATAATCAGATTATCAACATTTTGAGTTTTTATTCTTTTACTGGCGTAAATTTACTCTGATGACTTTTTAAATAAATAAATAAAGAGGCATTCATTCCTTATAATTATATCAGTCCCGGAGTTCAGAAGATGTAATAATCACTCCAAACAGTCCGTGACAAAGGAAATATCATGTACCAATGTTGTCATTTAAACAATTACTGTGATCTATATTGTGGACCATATTGTTGTATTATGCTGCAGCTCTTTAAAATATGACCTTAAGAAGTTTCACTGTTTTAAATGACAAAAAAAAACCAAAAAAAAAAACAGTTTTGTTGCTAATACTACTAATATGTACAATACAAAGGAAAGTGTTTAAAAGAGTATTACTTGAGTACTGGCACTTAAGCACAGAGCTATAACACTTATTCCAGTCAATTATTTCATCAACAGCAAATTAACAAATTAATTATTATTCTTCCAATCATTTTTTCTTGCAAAAACGCAAACAATTCTCACTGGTTACATCATCTTAAGTGTGAGGACTTGCAGCTTTTCTCTTGTTTTATATAACTGAATTGAATGTCTTTGGGTTTTTTGAGACATCACTCTGCACTCTGGGAAATTGAAATGGACATATTTATTTATTTTTTGGCATTTTGGCTTTTATTTGACAGAGGACAGGGTAGAAATGGAGGACGGATGTGTATGACATGCAACAAAGGTGTCAAGGATGCATCGAATCAAGCATGTTGTGATTCGGCTACCAAGGTGCTCCAAAATGAGCATTCTTTACAACTTTCTGATTTTATAGCCTATACAAACCATCGAACAAATTGGGGAAATAATCTGCACATTAGTCAATAATCCAAATAGTCTTTCAGTGGTGGTACTGGAAGGTTTTGAAAGTTACACAGTTGTAAACATGACTGAGTAATTCCAACATGAGAGCCAAAAGGTGGATGAATGCCCCTGTAACTGTGTGCAGAGGGGGACCATGTGGGCCAGAGTAAACAGAGGAGGGGCGGTGGAAATGACAGAGGTGTTAGTGAGGAGAGCCCGCTCACTCAGAAAAACACTTTCAGTATGAAAGACTGAGTCAAAGCGTCTTTTCCTTCTGCTAACACACGTGTCATTTGAAAACACATCAGCACACGTGCATCAACCTCCCCTGCTGCTTTTCACAAAAAACGTCTTTCAAATAGGCATGGAAATTACGTGGCGTCACTGTGGCTTGTTTACGTCAACCTTCCACTGTGTTGAAACAAGAAGAAGAAATAAAAACAGGTTTGGAAGCGGTGTTTACCTCGTAGGCTTCACCGGTGAACTCGCTGCCACAGAACTCGCACTTGACTTTGCGCTTGGGGCAGTCGTGCTGCAGGTGGTCGGGCAAGTCGCGGCGCGTCAGCTTGACGGAGCAGCGGTTGGGGCAGGGTATCACATTGAAGGCGCAGGTGGAGAAGTGGCCCTGAGGGAGACACAACAACACACACATACACATTAGGAAATACACAAATCAGAGTGACTGACCGCAGCCAAGATGAAAAAAAAGGTTGATGGGAGACAGATGAGAGGAAATCGAAGCTTCTCACCTGCAGCTGCTTCATCTGGCCGGTCCAGCGGCAGCCCTCCTCACTGTGGATGCAGCGGATGGGCAGCGCCAGGATCTGCTGCTCCAGCTCTGGATCTGGGTAGATCTGAAGGAGATAAACAGAACGAGGTCAGTGTAACAGTGACAGGAGCCAGTCATGCTGGAAGACTGAAATATGCACACCTTCATACAACAGAAGTGTGTATGGTGGGCTTTGATTTTTTTTTTAGATAAACTATTACACTAGGTGTTTTACTTCATGGGATAGGGAAGTTCTCCCTCTCCTTATGCCAAATCAACCCTTTAAAACCTGGTTCGACATCAGTTCTCTTGTGCTGTGTCCAGACACAACTCAAGCTATTTAACCCTTTGAAACCTGAGCAATATTCTTTCAATAACATGGGGGAATGACCAACTTGTCAAGAAATGTTGCAAAAATTGCAAGAAATTAGTAAAGAAAAGAAAAAGAAAATGACCTAAAAATGAATTAGAAAAATGTCCAGAAAAATGCATTTTTATTCATTATAACCTATACAATCGACATTATGTTACAGAAAAATTATACATATGTTTTTTAAATCTTCTGCACTGTCTTGTTTCATTATCTTGTGTTTTTTAAATTTACTTTGCTTTTTGTGTGCTTATTTTCTGGTAATTTTCTTGTAACTTTTTTACTAATTTCTTGCCATTTTTTTGGGCCATGCATTGATAGTTACCTTCTCCACATGTTTTTGAAAGAAGTCAAACCAATTCACTCAAGTTTTGAAGTGTTGACCACATTAAAACACATTAGATTAGCTAAAAATCATAGGGATTAAAACATAAAAAGCTGACATTTGCTGAGAAACATGGTTTTCACAGGACAGCAGAGCAGTATTTTAACAGGATAATTTGTGGTTTACCTCATGAATAGACTAGTTTTATACATCAGTAGTTTCATACTGCTCAGCTGAAAAACAATATAGTAAACCCCTCTTTTGATGAATTACAGTACATGAATACCAAATTTAAAAAAAAATAAGTTAAAGAGTAACACCTCTTCCTAAGGGTGAACGATGGGAACGGGTGAGTGAACATCAGATTGTTTCAGTGTTTCCCTGATTAAGGTGCCTGACCTGCTCTGTGCATAAGCCAACAGAGGCTAAACTGTGTTTAGTTGTTTGTTAATAAAAATGTAAGTCGTGGCTCTGTTTTGGTGAAGCTTTGCTCACCTCCAGCCTATTTGCAGAGTAATACCTCTTATTACTCTCGCCAAAAAAAAAAAAAAAAAAAAGCCATGGAGAGCGTCAATATTTGTGCTTAATAAAAGAAAATTTGTTTAATTACGCACTTAATATATCCAGGTCTCTCTGTCTCAGTGATAAAACACATTTGGATGTCAAAATATTAAGCTTCCATAACTCATGGAGATGCCTGTTTATCAAACCTTGATCTAGAGGACTCCATTAAGATGCGTTGTTTTGCCTGCACCTGAATCCAGAAAATCAACGTCTTTGCTCACAGTTAACTACATGTTAAATATAAAAATTAAGCTTTGTAGATTTACCTCCGCCAAGGAGTTAACTTTTTTTTTGGGGAATCAATTTGCTGGTTGGTCTGCGAGATTATAGAAAAGCTACTGGCCCAGTTTTCATGAAACTTTATGGGAAGGGTGTAGCATTCCAAAGCAGGTTCCAAAGAAGAACCAATCACATTTTGGAGCAGATCTGAATCACGGCGTGGATGCACAAATTATGTTTTACTATCATTAACATTGCGAGACAGGTTGTTTCAGCTTGGTGAGAGTGTGAGCTCTCTGAGGGCCTTTCGAGTTCGAAATGTGTCGTGAAATGGTTCCGATACTTAACTTGCCCTAAAAACAGAAATGTTCAGTTTTAAATTTCTGTTTTTTGATGTTTAACTTTCGGACAGAGCCAGGCTAACATTGGTCTCGATGCTAAGCTAAGCTAAACATCTCCTCCTTCACTGCAGCTTTGTGCTGCATGCAAAGAAGTGAGGTCGGTATTAATTGTCTTCTCTGCCATGATGGTTTCTACATCATATTGCACAAAACCGAATGTTGAACTACAAACATGCACACTCTAGAAAAACCAAACTGTTGAGATCGTGTAAGAAACTGCAGCAGCAAGTCGACACGGATGCTGCACTGATAATGAGTCAGTTTATGGGTTTATGGGACCTTTGAGAGCTCGACAGAGAGCAGAGGAAAAGATTTATTTTTCCTCGGTCACTGAGCGATGAGGATGAGTCAGTTTTCTGCCCAAACACCCCAAATCCTCCCCTACAGTACACTGTCCTGAGGATTTACAGCTCTGCTCTGCATCTCCATCCCCCCATGAGCACAGCACTGGTCAAACAAGAAAAGCCACTTCCTCAAAATGTCACAACAGCCCTCTAAACAAATAACAGCTCAGTAACAGCACGACCGCACTCTCGTGCCTCTGCACCAAAACATGGAAGCCATCGCTTCAAATTAAAAGTTTGTTTAGAGAATGATCTACGATAAACCACTTATGTCACTCTTTGTTTCAAACTGCTGTGTTAAACTTACTAAATAAGCATATCAACGTGAAAAATGTGCTCTTTCAAAACAGATGCATCTAACATTGAAACAGATGCTAGACTCGCTACACTTTTACAGTAAAAGCAGATTTTTTTTTTTTTGCTGCCATAATCACATTCCTTCAGGAGAGGCGAAGAGAAAAAAAAATGCTCTAAAGCAAACCGAAACACTCTCTCATTGTTCCAGTCTTGGAATCTGCAGGGAGACGGCTATAATGACCTTTTAATAACTTAGTCCCAGGCAGATCAGGGGGGTTAAGCTCTTTGGAGCTCCAACTTGGGGGTTTATTCCGTCTGCTTTAGCCATTGTTAGTCCCACACTATTACTACCACTACAGCAGAATCCCTTAATGACTGCAACACTCTTGTTCTGGTGGAGCGAGGTTGTGTTTGTGCATGTTTTCTGAAGGACAGTGTGCAGCGAGCACTACAATAACCCTGACAGTAGACCACCAGGACGGGCTAATCTGCAGGCGTCTGGAAGCCTTGGTAAATAACAGCGTCTGACAGGTGTGCTATGAGCACATCCTTCCCGTGGGGAGTCCCTGCTATTACAGGCGCCTTCGTCGCTCTCAGCACAGCTTGCAGACCTGCACTGCTGAGGCTCCGGGTTAATGGCTCGGTGGCTAATTCAGGCTAATGCTAAATAACCGCATGTGGGGATTATAAACAGCGGCCTTCTTTCAATCGATGCCAAAAGCTGCTGAGAAACAGGGACGATCACTAACTGTTGGTTGGTTTGGTTTTTAAGTCTCGCGTGCATAGTTCAGATTTAAGTCCTTTTGTTGCACTCTCTCACTTTACAACGGGGACATCACATGTGACAGAGAGAGACATCCTCTGAATCTGAATACAGTTAGTCACTGTCTGTCCCCCTCCTCCCCTCCAGGGCAAAATCTGATTAACGGCCTTTAAAAAAACAGAGACAGAAAGAGTTCAGTTGAAATTCAGTTTCAGTGTATGATCCAATGTAATAAAATTACTTTTTATTTTAAAGTCAAAGTCAGCTGACTAAAAATATTTTCCCTTAAAGTCTGGACAGTTGCATCTCACATCCTAACTATATCCACAGTAGATCTAATGTAGCAGGGTTACATTTCTGTCCCTATCTGAGCTGCTTATTGCTCTGTAAAGCACTTTGAATTGCCCTGTTGTGTGAAATGTGCTATACAAATAGAGCTGCCTTGCCTCATGTTTATTTGTGTGCTCTACCTTTAAATTGTTCTGGTTTTCAATTATTTTAGCATTTTTAGCCATGTTAGCAGCACAGGGATTGCAAAGTCCATGACAACTATTACATGGATTGGCATGAAATTTTGTACAGACATTTGTGATCCCTAGAAGATGAATTCTGCTGACTTTTCCTCTTGTGCCACCATATGGTAAAAGAAACAGTTCACCAGAAACTCAAAACTACATATTTTTATGTCTGCCTTTTCTCCAGTATTAATGAACTAGATGGCACTTGGCTTGTGATGCTCAAAGCAAAAAAAAAAAAGAAAAAAAAACATTTGAAAAACTCAAAGTAATGTCTCTTTTCAGAAATGCTATAAGCACTTTCATGTAGGGACTATTTTCTTTCTACTGAACGACACCTGACAATCGTATCACCACGCCAAAAGAAGAGTGCATCTACTGCTAGCTTACTTAGCACCACTGAGCTAGCTGGGACTACAGCTAAGCCAAGCAGGACGCCATTAATGTTTACATCTCGTGCTGACGTGAGCACGAGCCTCTCGTTCATCAGCGGGTGCATGCTTTCTTCTGGTTCTTCCTTACTCAGTAATCGGTTCATGACTTCTGGAAAGAGACATTGCTGTTGAGTTTTTCAAATGTACTTTTTAAGCACTTTGAGCACCACAAGCCGAGTGCCATTTTGCTCCATTTAACTGGAGAGAGGGCAGACATCTGTACGGCTGATACCTGCAACACTCTGCAACTCACACCAAAACAATCTAGACTGATAAATAGCACTACAGGTAAGAGGATAAAAATGCACTTTTGATTTTGGGGTAAGTTGTCCCTTTAACATTTGCTGTTTTGAGTGAAATATCTCTATAATTATTGCATGAAACTGTCATTAAATTTTAAACATATATTCATTTAAACCTAGAGATACGTTGATAATTTTGTTGATTTTCTTAAATTTTATTTAGTGCCTTCATTAGGTAAACATTTATCCAATACTTTTTTTATGACCTGCAAATCAGCCTCAGTTGCCCCCTTTTTAAGTGCTAATTAGCAAATGTAACATGCTAGAGTGCTAAACAAAGATGGTGAATATGATAAACAGCATGTTAGCACTGTCACTGTGAGCATGTTAGCCCCACAGAGCTACACGGCTGAAGATGTTGTTCAGCAAAGTTTAACATAAAAACAATTTACTATCATACTGAAAAAAAGAAAATGACTGAATGAATTAATGTGTGTTGTGAGAGCGTTAATAAATAGTACCTTGGCATAGTCCAATGGCAGCTGGTCCTCTGGACACTTGAAGACGCCCTCACTGCAAAAAAAACAACAGAAAACTTTTGTTATTATTGGAATCATTCCAAATAAAAGCTTACTGCAGACAGAAACTGTTTGTAAGCATCTCGACAAGGATGATCAGCCATTTTTAAAATCATATTCAGCGCTCGGTGAGATTACTAACTCTGACCCTGACCGAGAACAGCCAGAGCTGAAAGGCACTTCTTTGACAGTCTGTAAGAGCAGTGCTGCATCGCCTTTAGTTTTATTCTGTGTCTTCAAACACTCTTAATATGAGAAGTTCTCTGACTCATCACACTGTGTGGCATACAAAACACACACACACACATACACACACACTTCGCAACAAAGTCAGATCTTTGAGCTTCTGGCTTTAATGGCATTGCCTCTTTCATCTTCTGCCCCTCAGAGGAAATGTCTGCACAGATTTTATTACAACTGAGGACAAAACTACAAGCATGAGCCTGATCGCTTTATTTATAATACATAAAGTGATGATTGAAAATCCACTTTCCAGCCGCTTTCACGGACGCTTTCACAGCTCAGAGTGAGAGTTTAATTCTTGCCCTTGTTTCTTGGTCTTGATAACAAAGAGCTAGTTTCTACAGGCTTCTGTTTTCCCGAGAATAAAGCAGAGTAAACCTTGCCTTCATGCTCGAGGCTCTTCCTCAGGAAAAACAGACGATTTGCTGATTCACTTGCACGAGAGTGAGAAGAGTTTTTTTTTCCAAATTTTTATCCTGCAGCAGTTTAACCCAAAATAAGACTTTACTACAGGCCCCCGCTCAGCTTTTGTGGCGCCACAGTGGAGCCATCGCCGGCCTGTTTTAGGGCCAGATGAGCGAGTGCCACGGCTCATTAGGACGTCCCTACCCTGATGTCATCATGAAATATTCACACTTGTAAATAATAGAAGCAGCAGCCAGTGTGGGTGAGCTGCTACACAGAATTTAAGCTTGCAGCTGCACAGAAAAACCCATCCAGACACAGAAAGGTTACTTAAAAACACAGAAAAGGCAAACAAACGGCGGCTGATCTCTTGAGATGTAATGACCCCCCCACCACTGCTATTGGTTTAGAGATGCCCTCATAGACTGTCTTCATTTCCAGGGTAATTCATCAAACAGTTTCAACATTAATTAGTCCCAGCTGCTCATCTGCTTTGTGGCTTTTTTTCTGTTTTATGCAATATTAACCATTTGAAACCTGGACGGACAGCAGTTTTGTGGTGCTGTGTTCAGATGCCTTTTGTAAGCTTTTTGACCCTATGCAACCTGAGCAAATTGGTGCAATTTCTTTCAGAAACACAGGGAATTTAGGCTATGATAAACTTGGCAAGAAATGTCCCACAAATTGCAAGAAATTAGTCAAATTTGACAAGAACATTACCTATGAATTAGCTTTTAAATAAAGAGATAGAATTATTAGAAAATTATCTAGAAAATAGGGGGGAAAAACGTTTTTATAATTGTAAAAATCTTATATTTAAAATTATGTTACAGAAAAAAAGAAATGAATACATTTTTAATTTTATTTTTTAGGCCATTGATTGTTTTACTTCATTATTATCATTCTTATTATTATTATTATTGCTTACTACTACTACAGCTTTTGAGGTAATTTCTTACTAATTTTTGGGCCATTTCTTAATAGGTTGCTTGTTGTCTTCTCCCCATGTTTCTGGAAAAAAATCCCCCCAAAAAACCCAGTCAAGTTTAAAAAGGGTTTTTAAGTGTTGGTCAGGCAAACATGACATTTCTAGATGTCAACTTGGGATTGGAAAAAATCTGTTAAAGGCATTTTGACCCAATGATTTATCGCCCTAATAATAAGCTGCAGCCCTGACCTCTTAAATATTTAGTTTTTCACTTTAGATCTACTGAAACAGTGCAGATGCACAGAAATGAATTTATCCAAAAGTCATGAGCCCTGAAGCTTGATCTGACCTCTCATGCAAAGAGGCCTCTCATAACCCTGACCATGCCTAAATTAAGTTTAAACTAATTAAGGGACAACAGTGTGCAAACAGTCACTGTTTGCCTCTTGGTGCTTTAGCAGTGTCACCTGACTGTGGCTCCCAGAGGCACAGCGACATGTGACAGGATGGGAGAGTGCACTTCGCCCCGTCTACCCAGCTGCTATGAAACCCGGGAGTGTGCTGGCGGGGGGGATGGGAGCAGAGGTTCGGCCTGAGAGGGAGGGCAAGTTGATGAAAATAAGGGGTGGAGGAGGGAGGTTAATGCATGACGAGACAGCAGTAATTCTCCTCCATTAGGGTCACTGTGTCAGCAGGGAACTGGAGACCAATTAACAAGCCACAAAAGGCTGTAGAAGAGGGTCAATCGATTAGAGGCTAGGAGGGTCCAGTCAGCATCTCTCGTGTAGTGTGAAATCATTTACGGTGCTCATCACCATCACCGAGGAATCATCTCACACTGTGGAGCAGAGAAAGCACCACAACCACTCAGTGAGAGGAGATGAAAAGCGACAGGCTCTCAGCTCCGGACAGGGGACAGCCAGAGGCCCCGTCCAGCTCGGGTCCCGTATCTGACGCACAGAGAGGCAGACAGGCGAAAAGAGCCAAGTCACAGACTGTCAGGATAATTCCTCCCCTGGTTGCAGAGAGGCTCCTGCAGCCACACATTCATGTGTTCAGGCCCCACTGCTGATAAAACCGCTCTCTTGGTCGCTTGTGAGTCGAACTCGCTACTGCTTTGTGACAGCACATTAGCAGTGAAAGGTTGGGCCAATGTGTAACGCAGCTCCAGTTCAATTACATCCATCCTCTCTGACCACTGAGGGCTTTCTATAAGAAATTAGAGAGCACCACAACCAAAAAAACGACTTAATATCACAAACAGGGCTTTTTTTTTTTACACATTGTCAGTAAAATGTCAGAAGATAACAAAAAAACGTTACTGCAGATTCACAGATTTGAATGTTTTGTTTTGTCTGACTGACAGTTTAAAACCCAAATATACTTTGAGGCATAATGCAGGAGAGAAGCTGCATGGCTCGAACGAATATTTAGCATTTCTACCCATACTAGACCATAAACTGAAAGTCAGCTGTGCCGCTGGTGTAAGTTACCCACTCAGGTGCACTCAGCCACTCTCTTAGTCTCTATTGCGCCTGTTCTATGGACCTTATGATGCAGGAGATCCAGGCACTCTTACATCGCGTGAATAAAGAGTTTTTTGCTTCATGCGCTACTGAGCAGCTCTCATAGGAATGAACAGTGGCTCTGCCTCCATGCTGTATCCAGGTTTTCTTAATACATTCATGACAGAGCCTCCTTGATGTAGATACAAATGGCTCATTCAAAACATACTTATTATATCCATTTCTATACATCCCTGTAAATCCTTCACACTGGACCTTTAACACCGTGACAAAAAACATTCGCCCTATTAGTAATTCAATAGTTTACACAAAATGTTTGGTGATCCCAGCTTCTTAAGTGTGACAATTTGCTCTTAAATATGATTACAGTGTTTTGGGCCATTGGTCAGACAAAAAAATAATTTGCAGATGTCACCTTGAGTCCTAAATTAATAATACAAATAATAGAGAGGTTCATCAGTAGGCATAATGATTAGTTGCTCCCCTAATGCAGTCACTGAAGGATAAACATGACTGTTACATAAAGACCAAAGGAAGAACTCCTTTGTGCACATCCTTGCAAGTGGGAACTTGTACCTCCCAAACAACCTGTCTCTTTTAAAACAAGTTTTCCCACAAATGTTTGTCAGCAGATCTCTGACCATAGAGCACACCCTCGTCAATGGACATCCAGGGCGAGAGGCCGATAAACAAATGTTTAAATGTTGTGTTGGGATGTCACAGGAAAGCAGCTTAAGACCGGACAGCGTACAGTATAATACAATCACCTCATTAAAATTTCATCGCCTCCTTCTGTCCGCTTGTACTGCGAGAGCAGCGGAGGCTCTGTGGCTGCTCTGCTGCAGAGACGATTGTGTGTAAATCACCTCCAAGTCACTGTCAGACAAGGGCACACACATTATCAAGTTGTGTTAGGAATCACATCTACCCCTTCTGCAGGTGAAATGCACCCACTAGTCAAAGCCATCCCTATGTTGGACCTTAAATCCCTCTCCCCTCTTATTGCCCCCTCTCAAATCTTCTTTTCAGGCGCAGATTAAACAGCCGTCCATTCACCGGGACGATATCACGAGGACAGCCGTCACAACATGCTTCGTCACTCTGTGCACGGCTCCTGACAGGCAGACGGTGAGAAGTACAAATCCCTCAGGTTTAATCTCACCGGTGCAGAGCGGAGGGGTTTTTTTTCACAGCGATCGGGCTGCAGGCCACACAGAGCGACATGTTGGTGACAGTAACCTTGAAAGCTGCTCTGTATTAACCAGCAGAGAGACTCCTAAACAAACGTCCCTGTGTTTGCCATTGTAGCAGGAAGGCTGTCGAGACACACTAAACAAACTAAATCAAAAGCATGAGGTCTTTGGTGAGCGCGAGTCTGTGGCACATTAACACTCTAAACAGACCTCTGTCACACGAGGTATTTTCTCAGATACCATCGAGGAGCCTCGACTGAACTGCCCGATTATCTCCTGCTGGAGCTCACCGCCAGCTTTTATGTTCATCCTCGCACTAAACCATTTTTGTCTTTTCAAGTTATAACCGGGATTAACTTTTATATACACAAACAGAACCTAAAATTCCAGCAGCGCCCTCCAAGCAGGCTCTCAATCTCACAGCTGAAACCAAACTCCCTACTTCTCCTCACAGGAAGTGGAAGAGAAAACAGGAATTTTGTTTTATCTCAGATAGAGTTCCTATAATCCCCCCAAAATCCATCTGGTTTTCAGTTTGTGTGTGTGAGACTGTGTGCATTCATGACTTCTTTCTTCTAAGCCTCATATTTTGAATAATGATTAAGATGTTATTACAGTTTCTGACGGATATTACTCCATGTATAATCAGTCTGACATACAACATATTCAAGGAGTTTTCCTCATGGTTTAAAAAGCTGATTTTATTTTGATGGGGTTACACTACAGCAGAAAAATAATCTCTATGACTAGAGCTGCAACACTTAATTGATTAATCGCTTTTGTCTTTAAAAAAAAAAGGGAAGATAGCCTAAAGATAACCTAAAGAAATACTCTTGCTGAAATTTTTCACAATGCTTGTCATTTTAATCAACATACAAATCTTGTGACTTTAAACGGAAACTGCTTCGCCTAAGGTCACCAATGACTTCCTACTCTTGTCTGACCCCACCTCCCTCAGTATGCTCCTCCTCCTTGACCTCAGCACCACCTTTAACACTATTGATCACTCTGTCCTCCTCAGCCGCCTGCAATCATCCATTGGCATAACTGGCTCAGCACTTGCCTGGTTCAGATCCTACCTTTCAGACAGAGCTCAATTCATCTCCATTAATAACTGCAAATCTCATACCCCCCAAATTACACATGGCGTCCCTCAAGGTACGGTACTTGGTCCCCTCCTGTTCATTCTTTACATGCTACTGCTCGGTCACATCATACACCCCCATGGACTATTATTTAACTGTTACACCAATATTAATCAGCTTAACTCTCCCACCAAAACCATCACTCCTGCCATTCTTTCAACCCTCACAAATCACCCAACTGACAGAAAAAAACAGGATGAACAGCAACCTCCCAGAACTCAACTGCAATAAATTGGAACTTATCATCATTGGCCCCAAATCCCTCCTCCCCTCCTCCCAGGACTTCTCTCTCAGCATTGACAGTCACATAGTCACATTATTATTATTATTATTATTATTATTATTATTATTATTATTATTATTATTATACATCAACCTGACCAAGCTCAGTTGTACGGCTACTATCTCATCATACATGACCAAAAATAGAGGCCACATGTAAACAATCTTTACCCTTTACAGGAGCTTAGCGACAGCCATCTGTTTATAGCGAGGGCGTAGCCCAACTAACTCAACAATATTTAACACTGTGTGATGGTGTCACATCTCTCATATCAAAGCATCACAGTTATACTGTGAAGGAGCATTTCACAATTTTAACTGCATGAAAAATATAACTCAATCAATGAGCTTTAAAAGGTGTTGGTAGGCTGATTATGTTTACCATTTGACTGAGCCAGGCTAACTGTTTCCCCCCTGTTCCCAGTCTTTACACTAAGTGAAGCTAACTGAAAGAGAAAAAAAGTATTCCACAAAATACTTGACATATTTTTTCTGGTGCCTTAAACTACACAGAGCCTAACTACCGCTGTCCTGCAAAGAGAAGTACTGCACCTGTAGCTCCATTGCATTAGTTAAATGGTAACTAAGTAAGAGGTGAAGCTGATGCCACTTGAAGTAAAGAAACAGATCTTGGAGAGTAGTTTAGCCAATTGCATTCTTTACTAATACTATGTAAAGCCCCAAATAATATGTGGTCCCAATACTTAAAACAAACTGGCATTTGAAGGAAACCAGAGTCAGCAGTTTTGTACTGACATTAAAATGATATATATTATGTGTGACTTTGGACAGCTACTGCCACTTTAATTATAGGAACTTCACATAGAGAGGGCAAAATGTTTTTCCAAAGATTTAATAGATTATTTTCATGTTTTCCCAGCTGTCTCCGGAGCTGTCTCACCACAACCCACGATTTATTGTAATTTCTTCCAAATGAAAATTGAGAAACTGCCTGCAAGTTTTTGTTGCTCAAGCATATTTAGAATGACAACCAGTAGAGAATATAAACTAAGTTAGAATGCATTTGTTATCATTCTGTATGATTGTTTTGTCAGTCACACAGTTTATATAGGCTGTGCTACGTCTTAAATCAACTCACAATCATCCTGAGAACAACTTGTTCTCACTATGTGCACTTTAAAGCTGCAGAAGGTGTTTGTCCTGCAGAAGCTCCTCATGTCATCCTCACGACTATAGCTGGATTAACGCCCTAATGTGAGTGGTTGTTGCTGACTAAAGCGGTCCCTAAACAAGGTTGAATGACGGGGGCTGAGGCAGGGTGGTGTTTCCACCTGTGGAACCTGATACACCGTGAGCGCAGAGCTCCCTTCGCCCACGGCTGATTTGGCATTCATCCAAGCTCTCTGTCTGAAAAGGGAGGAGCAGCTCCAACTTTCACAGAGTGTGATGACACACCCGCCCACAGGTGCACCAACTGCTCCTTCACAGGCTGTCTGTGTGGGATGTCCACACAAAGTGAAGCTGTGACAGCTTCCTGTGTAGGATTTAATAGCTAAAAGATAAGCTGTCCATACCTGTGGTTGCTGGAGATTATATCGGGTATAAACCCTCTGACGTTTGTGGTGACACTTTCTTTTCGAATAAGAAGGATGATGGCTATGTACCCTTTCACACACTGCAGCAACATGCAAGATTGGATTAAATGAGTTCGTCAGAGTTCATCTGACACTTAGCTCGGACAGTTGGTCTTGTTGTCCATTATCTGTAATCATCAAAATTTCTATTTCCATTAGTAGGTTAGTCAAACTATGCTGATAATAAATGAATCCCTTAATCTTCTACAAAGTGAAAAACTGCAGTTTTATGTAAGTAAATTGAATAGTTCTGGGTTTTGGCCATTTGGTCGGAAAAAACAAGATATCTGATGACATCACGTAGGTGTCTAGGAAAACCATTTTTTACTCTTTTCTGATGTCATTTTTCTGATGACGTTAGACAAATGATCATTAATTGATGTAGAAGAAAATCAGCTGGGTAACTTTAAGCCCTTGATTGAATATATTTGGTTTTTGACTGTTAGGTGGACAAAACAAGCAACTTGAAGCATCATCTGGTAAAATCATACTGGGCATATGTTTTACAGGAAAATCTATCAGTCAAGAAAACAATTGTCAGATGAAATAATAATAGCAGCAGACCTTGTAAAGAGCTCTGTACCTTTAACATTTACCACAGTTGGAACTGGTTTCTATCATGTGTTGATTAACACTTTATCAATTTTCCCTGTAAACAAACCAAGTTTGCGACGTTCCATTTACCTTGAAAGTAGGAGCTGTGATAACTGTATATCCGAGTTGATTGCGTTTCAGTAAAACCAAGATGTTGCACCATGTTTTGCACATTAAAAAAATGTAGAAACAGGTCCACAGATAGAAGTTGGACAGGGCTGTTTGTACAACTTGTTTAGTGAGACACAAATAAGACAGAAATGCAGATAAACGGCATAACAAAGCTGCATTATGTTGATAAATGCAACAGCCGAGTCAGAAATCTGACTTCAGGGGCATTCCTGTTGAAATTTCCAACTGGGAACATAGAAAGTCCAATTTTCCAGTGCAAATGGAGCACACCATTGGATAGGAAGTCTTTCAAGGCTATTATTGTTCTACCAGCACGTAACAAAAGCCTTTCAGCCATTTAAACAATGGCTTCTTAAATCATCTTCTCTGTTTTATGGGACTACTATAAACTGCTGTCCTGCTTTAATTTTATTTAAATTTATAGAGGTCATCTGTGTGCTAAATCTTGTTCCAATCTGATCTGTCCTTTGTTTGTAAAATACAAATTTTGTCATTAATTACTGACCATATTTCACCAAACACAGGGGTTGTCCGATGAATATTAGTCCAATTTGATTTAGTATTTCCCAAGCGGCCATTTGGCAAAGGAGCCGCCAGAGAGTCAGTAAATTCGAGCGAAACAGAGACCTAATTTGATATCACTTAAATGTATCCAAACAGGATGTTATTCCCTTAAAAATATTCCAATTGAATGTTTTTTGATGGATTCAGGAACTAGTTTAATGCACGCCTGTCCAGAATATGACACCTGTAAAATCTCAATCCGACTCTCTCAGCTGGTCACTAACAGCCACTGGCAGCTGTTTATTATGAAGTAACAATAGCTGACAGTCTGCAGGTCATGGTCATCAGCAAGACCGAAATAAATTACATCTGACTCTGTGCTAGACAAACCTTAAAAAGACACACAGAAAATTAGACCGCTTCCAATAGTGATTACACGTGTTCACATAAATCAGGCAGAGCTAAACTTTAGAGTGCAGTTTAAAATCTCTATTTTATGCTTCTCTATTCAGACGAATACTATTTTTATGTTGCTTTGCCAAAGCAGGAAAAAATGATGCAAGTGGATGAAAGGCACTACTACGAGTGTGTGTGTGTGTGTGTGTGTGTGTGTGTGTGTGTGTGTGTGTGTGTATGTGTGTGTGGGTGTGTGGGTGTGTGGGTGGATGTCTGGCCTCTTTCCCTGGCTTCATCTCCAGCACCCCATGTAACACACTCACTGGGACAAACTGTGGACCAAGATAGAAAAACCATTAAAGAGGATGCTTTTATTACGAGCTGCACTGCCACTGCAGTACTACGAACCATGAGCACAAGAAAGCAGATTTGATGCTTTTGTGTCCACTCTTTATTATAACATTCCAATGTAGAGATACATTTACAAACCATAGATCCTGACGGTCAGGACACCTGAGGCCATGCTTGCTCATGCCATCATCGCTTATGTAATGATATTCATTTCTCCTTGCAGCTCACCTCACCGTGCTGACATTTGCAAGCACAAGCCATCTGTGAGTGAGTTCACGCAGCTAAAAAGCGTTCAAAGGTTAACAAATTCTCGGTTTGTTTTTTTCAAATGTCAGCTTTGCAGCATATAATGAGTAATATCACTGTGTACTATATGTTGTTTAAAGACTCTGATGGAGCTTTTTTTACATTTCAAGCCCCAAAACAACCCAATATTTTTGAAGATGTACTTATTTTTAAGATGGCACACTGCAAATATTAATGTCTGCAGGCAAACCAATACAGCAAACAACAATTATACTGCAATTGTCAATAAAATAAATGGAATACTATTTTATAACTGCAATATGAACATTATGCACAATACTGCAAAAAATGTGCCAAAAAGATATAACCCAGAAAGACTCTGTTCCTGTACTAAAAACAAGGACTAAACAAAAAAGTACAAAACTTCTGTTTTTCTGTATTAGGAAGACAAATTATTATCAAAAATTAAGACAATCAATAAACTAATATGATGCAAATGTTGTAAGAAGAACTTGTGATTGAAATATTTTAAAATTTAAGGGGCAGTGTGTGAGATTTAGTGGCATACAGAGGTAAGAATTTTAAATTGAAGCTTCTCCAATGTGCAAAGCATAAACTCCCTGTTGGGATTCCTTCAGTGTTCATTGTTCAGAAGGTTTTTAACAGGAGCCCAAATATCTGCAGAGGTCTCTTCCTCTCTAAAACCAACAGGTCAGGTGATTTAAACCTGCAAAAACACTTAATAAAACAGAATCAGGTCAGGAACAGGCTGCTAACTATAGTGGCCAAGGAGGAAACACAAATGGTCCTGTTTTAAGTCAGTGTTTGATTTGTCTGTTTTGGGCTACTGTAGAAACATGGTGGACTCTGTGGACAAGGGCTTGCTCCCAATGTAGATTATACACTCAAGAAAACATACTTACTATATTATTTTCCATTTTTGCAAATATATCCCCTGATATCCTACACACTGGCCCTTTAATGGTGTAATAATCCAGTTTATTTTATAGTTAGTCTGTATATTTTTCTGATCCTTACCAATAACTGTTTTCTTTTTAACATTTTGGATTTGCACCATATTGTTTACCACTTGATATATCTGGCATTGTTTGTATTTTGCACCTTATTTATAATTTTCAATGTATATAATTTGTTTGTTTGCGCTACTTAGTACAGCTGCGGCATAACAATTTCCCTCTGCATAAATAAAGTCCTATCTTATCTCATCCTGTTACCAAAATAAATTTCCCATTGATGATAAGCCTACTTTACACACACATAGGGGATATTAGAACATATTTATTATTGGTTTATGAAAGTCAGAGCTACATTTCCTGGGCGGAAATATGTTGTTTGTGTGATGATGAAAAGTAGCTTGGAGCAGCTGGTGAGGCGAAATCAGACAGTCACTTTGAATTTGTGTGCAATTAATACGATGACTCATCAAATTGCCAGAGGTGCAGCTTAAAAAACACTACGCCATAACGGGAAAGGAAAGAGCCACCTGCCAGAGGACAAGCTAGCTACAGAGGCAGAGTGAGAGGAAGGAAGGAAGGCAGGAAGGATGGATGAAGGGATGGAGGGAGGGTCAGAGGGTGGAGGAGCAGCCATCTGCAGGCTGAGCGCAAGCCTGCAAGATGCCATAATCCATCCTTAAGTGTGTGAGGAGGGGAGACAGCGCTTAGAAGTATTTATAATCCCGCTCACACTGTCTCCTTCCATCAGCGTGATCGTGCTCTGACATGGAGTCTTTATCAGAGAGGGGAGGGTTATAAACATGAAATGCTAATCCGACTCTTCCTAGTTTGTTGCTGTTGACTTTATGAATTTATAGCCCTTAGAAACTTGCGTCACACTTCCTCCAAACTCACACCCGCAATATTATCAGTTTACAGGAAAAGTTTGAAATTTGGGGGAAATCAAGTATTCACTGTTTTGCTGGCCGTTAGATGAGAAGATAAACCCCCGTCAAGTATTGTGAATCTTCTCATCTAACTTTCAGCAGCAAACATAACGAGAACATTTCCTGAAAGTCTTCACACACCAAATCGATGGTCAGCTGGTGGTCGATGTCAAAAGTACTGGAAATACAGCATTTATAGCAATTTATGTATCAGTTGTAGGAAGGTTACAGTCTCTTCTGTCAATGTTTTTTTGCCTCTTCAGTTGTCTTTTGAGGGCACTGACACACCAAGCCAACAGTCGACCCGTTGGTCAATGTCAGGCCGTTGGCAAATTTCTGTCACCCTTGTCTTAGAAGTGTGCCCCACACTGTTGGAAATAGTCAGCCATTGTCAGTTTTTTTCCAGCTGATTCAACACGGAGATGATGGAGCCCTTGGAGCCCGTCATTTGGCCATTCAGCTTAGCGGACAAGAAGAGAAACCGAAGTGAGAAAAAAACTAAAGTCAAGAGGAAGTAAAACCAAAACAAAGTTGTTATATTGGGTAAGATTACTTTTTTAGCCACTGAGCTCTTTAGCAGAATTGATTTATAATGGTTTGTGTTATTGTTCATTAGAGCAAGTTAAATATTCTATATATGTGTTGTTTATGTGCTAACTGGTGTCTTGAATCCATCCTGCTGCTCTTCAGTCATCCTTTTTTAATCAAAAATACAATGCAAAATGTACATGCTAGTTGGCCGCTGGCTGTAGTCTTTGTTTTCAAGTGCAACTTTTTGGCCAATACACAGGCAATGTGATACAATTTATTGCATCTATGCCTTAAAATGTCACTTTTTTCTTTATCACGCTGGCGAAAGAAATGCTTGACATGATATGGATTTCAGTCTCAGTTATGCACTCTTGGCTGGCAATGAAATAAATAAAACAGCAAATGTAATAGAGGGCTGTAGGAACTTTTGTTTTCCTGTTGATTTCATCCCCCAGATTATACGCTGTGTGCAGGAGGTACAGGAAAATCAATCCACTTTCATTAACTGCTGCTGATCTGGGTGCAGGGTGGTGGGGGGTTGAGAGAGAGAGAGAGAAGTCTGTCCCATCAACTGGAGCAGGAGCTGAGCTCACGCATGCAATGCAGCACAGTCTCCCTCACCCACGCAGTACACAGCGAAAAAAAAGACAAGAAAAAAAAGACCACCATAACGGAGGCGTACCCACATGCACGAGGGCCTGCGCTGTGTACATGAAAGGAAAGGAAGGCTTGAAAGGAGATGCTTTACGTTTGATCTGGTTGAAGGGGCGGTTTGCGGAGGGGTGGGGCGGTTGGGGGACTGCGCCAGGAGATCAATGAAAGTCCTGAACTTTAACATGTCGCACATGTGAGAAGGACCTACTGGCCTGTGAAAAAGCGCTAAAAGCTGCTATCAAGGTTGCAGTAGGTGTGAAAAACCCCACTCTCCATTTTACTACCCACTGGCACACATTTGCAAAAAAAAAAAAACAACAAGCTATCAACTGTTATTCACCAGCTCGGCCCAAATGGAAGCAGTTACACACTATAAATTTCTCCAGACACGTGTGAATTTTAGCTGTTTTAATCACAGATGGCTGGTCTAATTTTAGCTCAGCTTCAGAGGACAGATTTCTGCTCAAAAGGGTGATCTGCAGCGACGGCGGCTGGCTTCGAGGAGTTGCGACGCTGCCACGCTAATCCTGTGGAATGCCTGCACTGG
This sequence comes from Plectropomus leopardus, assembly GCF_008729295.1. Lineage (NCBI taxonomy): Eukaryota > Metazoa > Chordata > Actinopteri > Perciformes > Serranidae > Plectropomus > Plectropomus leopardus. Next base: position 24,049,986 of record NC_056467.1, read on the forward strand.
ACGTAGGGGCTTGGAGATTGCCAAGGCATTGCCTGGCCTATTAAAAAGGAAAGCTGCCTGCCAACTGTATGCATATGGCACCGGAGAGGCAGCACTAGACACAGTCACCTCATTTTTTGTTCAAACAGCATTAATGAATTAGCTATTGGAGTCACAATCATCGAGAAACACAGCATGAAATCGCAGCACTAATACAGATTAAGTGTGGAAGCAGCAGTGCGCTTCGGGCCATTGTACAAGCTGTCTGTCAAAATAAGAGAAAATGCATGTTCATTGAGTGTGCGAGTGCTTCAGTAATAAAAGGTGTCATTCAGAAAACAGTGACTGATGAGCAGGTGCTCAGCTTGAGGAAATTTCTCAATCTGCATGTGAGGTTTTTTAAAAGGAAACTTTCACTTCAATTAATTAATTATTTCGCTTTATTGAATGAGTTACATAAAAGGCTGAAACCACTTTAATATATGTCCATTAAATATGAAGCTAGAGCCAGCAACTATCTAGCTTAATTAGCTTAGCATAAAGACTGTAAACAACTAGCCTGGCTTTGTCCAAAGGTGACATCAGCACTTTCGCGATGATCAGACAGAGCATCGCGAAAGTGCCCCTACAGTTTTAGCAACCTGTAGGGGCTTTTTAAAATGGCTTTCAATGACAGTTATGCATTTTGTTTCCTGCTTTTGAGTTGGTGAGCACCTCTCGTGCTGTGGCTGCACTGATACTGTAACCCTGATACTGATACTGTAACATCGGCGCAACCAGGACCAAGAGCACAATCAGGGCGAGCCTCGTGTCCTCGCCTCGCCTTTGGACACCTCCATATCAATATATGCATGAGACTCTTATTAACACCCACAATATCATCACAGAGTGCATTTGATAATTTCGCACCTATTGTTATTGTATTATGACATGCGTCTGTTTCCATTATTGCTGTGCCTCTCTCCCCCTCCCCCTCTCTCTTTCTCTTTCCTTTCTGCCACAATTGTCTATTGCACGTCTGTCCGTTGTTGAAGAGGGATCCCTCAGCATCCTCTGCCGCTCTTCCTGAGGTTTCTTCCTTTTTTTTCCCGAGGGAAAAACAGGGTTCAGGGTCAAGGGGGTACAGGGGTTCATTTTCAGGAGTTTTTCCTTGGGTGATCTGAAAAAGATGCAGCAAGTTGCAAAAAGTGCTCCATCTAAACACGGCCGTTATTAGCTCCAGTGAGTATGTCGCACCCAGCTAACTGCTGCTAGCTGTAATGTTAGCTTCATATTTAGCAGACAGATCTAAAGCACATCTTAACCTATTCCTATTTTTCAAGTTTTAAGTTTCAGGTAGGTTTCAGGCTTTCATTCAGTTTTTGGTCAGACTATCTGACAGATGGTTGATTGGGTGGTTAACGCTCTGTAAATCTAAACATAAACATATTTTATATTATAAGCTTTTCACTTCAAACAAACTTTCTCCAATTAGTTAGGACAGTAGCAGCCAGATCAGTCCTTCACATAAATACGAGGTTCTTACAAGATTTAAATGCCTTTCAAGCATACAGAGAGAAAGAGCGATCTTGAAATGTGAACCCTCCATCAGTCAAGACAGGACTGAGCTTTAATGGAGTCTCTCTTCTATCCTCCCTCACAGTAATAAAGATAAGGAAAATCCTGACACCAAATCCCACGAGGCGTTTGTGTTAAAAAGCCATTAAAATTTAAAAAAGGATTTTACATCCAGAGGTTTCATGCTCCTTTAACCAATTAAGACGCTGTGCATGAGGTCACCCCATAGTTGGATCATTCACGAGCTGTTTCCTAAATTAAGCAGTGTGGATTTCAGCGCGAATTAACTGTCAAAATGCCTTTTTTTGTCAAGACGGTCTTAACTCCTGTGGAAGACTGAAGAGGAATATGCCAATGGCTTGTTAGCTGACTTTTAACAGCTCATTATTCCTGCGTAACAGCCTGCTTTTGCTCTCCGTGGGGTTTGTTTTACGAGTTTTAAAACCACCAAGATCTGTTTCACCCAGCCCAGAGGCCAAGAGGGACAGTTTGTCTTTTCAGAGAATTTACTTCACTGTTGGCCACCAGAGGAAAGACATCAATCAGAAGCCACTTAGAGGTAAAGTTTCACGATTTAGCAGCACCTAAAGATACATGAGCTCATGGCACCAGAGGAGGGAAGGACGAGCTTCTGCTTTGCATGCTCTAACTATGAATCACGTTTTATAGCAATTCGTATGCACTTCAGATCGCTTGTTTTATGGAGTCTGCCCTCAATGCCAAAACCCATCCAGCAGACAAAGACGACAGTTGTTTTTAATGCATGCAGATTGACTGCATGCCTCTGGGGACAAAGCCTCGGAGCGACAAAGCTCCCATCACCCTTCAATTAAAACTATTCTTTTACTACAGATGACTGTCATTCCTTCGAAAATATGTGGAGCAAAAGTGAGTTGTAAACAAGATGAGAGAGAAAAAAAAAACCCTACAATATCTGCAAACCAGACTTAATTTCAACAAGAAACAGACCACAATAACTTGTTTTATCAGGTCCAGGAGGCAGATTATCTCAGCCCATTTCTGCATCGCCTCCACTGCGACCAGCAGCAGCAGCAGCAGGTGGGCGGTGCAGCTAATCCCTCCAACCAGTAAAATCTTATGGACAACAGATCTTTTAATTAACCTGCACCTGTTCACCCAGTTCACCCAGAGCACCGGAAAAGAAGCAAAACATAAATATCTGCAAGCATGCCTTCACTTTACTTCATTTGATACGCTTCTTGTTCGTGAGATGATAAAAATGTTGAATTTATGACCCTGCTCCACCTTTTAGTAGTGTTGCATGTGATCTGTGAGTTTCCATCAAACTATTCTGCACAAATTTCCATGTTAAAAAAAGGAAAACTTGGTTAACTGATGAAAACAAAACATACTTAATGAATTAATCATGTTGCATTCGAAGCATGCGAGCAAGTGACTTAAACTTTCAGTGAAGAGATGAAAACGGCCGTCAGATGAGACTGAGACCTATTCTCCAATTTATATCTGAAATGAAAATTAAAATTTTAAGATTATTTTTAAATTATTTTTAAAAATAAAATTAGTGTTTGTTACTAAAGTACTGTAACATAGAGCAGTGGTTCCCAACTGGTCCAGTCATGGGGTCCAGATTTCTCCTTAGTCATTAGTTCAAGGTCCACACATAACATAAATGACCACATATTTGATTTGATTTCACAAAATAAAAACAACACATCGCCTTAGAAGACAAAGATATTATACACATTGCAAGAACAAGCAGAAACAACACTTAAAATAATAAATAAATCCCCTGCACCACAAATTCACTTACTTAAAAAATAAAGGGTATATTTTACAAATTTTACCATTCAGAATGGACCTGTGACCAACATTTGGACAGTGACACAAATGTCTAGTGTAGGTCACTTGCATAGTATGCTACACATAATAGCACACTATGCTGTTATTAAAATGACTCCATAGACTTTTTGTTTCATAGGAGACACACATAGCGGTCTCCTGGGTGAAAGTCCAGAGATTGTTTCCTGCTCCTCTCCCACCCACCTTATGCGGACTTTCTCGCTCTTTAAACTACAGTTGCTGCTCTGAGCATCAGAAAATGCTAATGCCCAGTGCATTACATGCCATTGCTAAAAGGAACCTCTGTGTGTCTCTATCTGACACCAAGGGCAACTGACCAAGTGTCGGTATTTGACAAGTTGAAAGCAAGATCAGGTTGCTTTTGCACTGGTTTAATGGCACCCGGTTTGAGAAATTGTACCATCGTATATCTCACTGTGCCCTCTAGCTAATATTCGCATCACAGTCGTGGATGAAAGCGCTTGTTAATTTCTCATTTTCTGATGCAGATTCTTGAAATTTGTGCTTCATTTAGACTAAAACTTAACTTGTGTCTGCTCTGTATATGAAACTCAGCCATTGTTTCTTTTCAGTGAGTCACTGCCCCTGCAATGCTCTGAGTTGGTGCTTTCATCAAACTGCTAGTAACATCAGAAAGAGCAGCTCTGCCATCATAAACCAGCTCTCTTTTCTTTCCTGTCCTTCACAGATAAGTACCCCACTCCACACAAACACACCTCTCCAGCTGACCGTGAGATAGCAGGTGCTGGTAACCCATTATCAGCTTTACTGAGTGAGTTATTTTAGTCCGATCCCACAAGAAGAAGAAGAAAAATGCCTTTTGTAACACATTCATTAATTAGCTCAATGTGGAGTCCACTCCTACATAATCATAAACCATAAAATAAGAAAATGTTTTTATATGTCGACACAACGACTCCACCTCATTGACAGTTTCAGAAGTTCTGAAACTGATAAGCACGTTCGTTTTTGCGCAACTTGAACTTTGCCGCAGAGACTCTGAGGTCACAGTGAACCGTAGAGAGTGCAGAATGGAGATGGGATAATGATTTGGATTTCCCCTTGTCAAAGTCTGTGACCTGCCTCACTGTGATTCACCGTTATCACTGCGCAGTGCGGGGAAGCACAGCCATGAGTCTGATGTGTCATGAGTCACTCGTGTTCCTCTCAGGCAGAAAAACTGCTAACTTTTCCCCTTCTCAGCCTCGTCTTTCTTCCTCAGTGCTGCTCACCTTCAATAACAAATCAAACTGACACTCCACTTTCCTCTCAGATATGAAGAAATGGAGTTATATAATGTGAATTTCTGCTTTGGGTTCATTTGCATTGAGCTGCAAGTGGAAAAACTCCTTTTCCTGATTTGTCAGTCAGCTGATTTGGGCCTGAGAGGTGTGCACATCAGTGGCAGTGACAATTTTAGGTCCTGTGCTTTTGTGTCCATGGTAACTGGGAGGGAAGGTGAGGGCTTTTTAGGTGTGTGTGTGTGTGTGTGTGTGTGTGTGTTTGTGTGAGAATGCAGTTGGCACAGTGAGTGCACACAGACACATGCACTAATTCACAAAAAAAAAAAACAATCACTGCTTGCTGCTCCTATTATAAGCCGTGATGATCTCAGACATTCTGTGGCTCCTGTTCTCCCCTCTCAGTCTGAATCTGCAAAGAGTATATGTAGATTCAAACAACACAGAGCGCCACCCCCGGCCCTCCTCTGAGTGACTGTGAGCCAGCTCAGAGCTGCGCCTCCTGCAGTTGTCCACTTCTCTGCTTTGTGGATGTAATTTCTTTGTTCAGCGAGGCGAGGTGCTGACGTCAAATCGCCTCCTTTGTTAAAAAAAAACAAAAAACGCCTCAGCTGCATTGTTCATCTAGCATGAATTCTTCAACCTGCTGCTGTTGCTGGGAGCATCAAAAAGATAAATGACAAGATTTTTCAATCAGCGCAAAATAAAGCAGAGCAGGAACGAAGAGGAAAATAAAAAGAGGAATTAGCAACAAATAGTGATATCACGGAATCCTTGTAGGAATTAATCACAATGGAGACAATGTAATTTTTAAATTTTTTGACAGATATGCAGCGTGAGAAACGCTCAATCACAACAACAACACAATTACAGTTACATTCGGCAACAAGTTGAATAGGCGGATGTTACTGAATGGCTGTAATAGACTAGATGTTAATGACGTTATGATTTTTGACCTAAAACAGCAAATACATACTGATTCCAGCTCCTAAATTGAGTATATTTTCCGGGTTCGTTTGTCTTCTACTATGTTAGATTGATTATTTTTGCTTTGGGGCTGTTAAAATCTGTCAATTTGGCTTTTTTTTTTTTTTTTTAATTTTTTCTGAATGATTTATAGATTAGACAATTAAAGTTAAGCTATCATCATCAAAAAATTGCCAACTGAGGCATCCCCTTTGGTAATCTACCACCAAAATCAGCCAATCCTGTGCCAATTCTACGCTTGATGAACTGTAAAAAGCTGCTTTTACGCTGCTGGTTCAAGGCGGCAGTATTGCAACATTTTGCTGCCTCGCTGTTCTGTATATAACTGTGAAATATTAGGATAGAGTGGCCCTTCCTTTAAGGCGCCACACAGAAGTAGTAACAGTGCAGAAAGAGAGTGTAATGAAAAGGACAGCCAGCAGCACGTGTGTGACTTTTGATGACAATGTTATGTGTGAAAGCCACCACGGGAGGTTTAACCCTTTGAAAACTGGAGCCACATCACTTTTCTTCTTTCAGCAACTTTCAAAAGTATTTTAACCTGGGCAAATCAGTGTGATCTCTCTCATAAACATGGAGAAAAGGGCAATGCAACTTGGTAAGAAATGTTCCAAATATTGAGAAAAATTAGTAGATTTTCAAAAACTACATTTAAAATGATCATAACTACATTTAAAATTACAAGTCAAGAATTATTAAAGCAGCATTCCCAAGTCTTGTTAGCCTTTTCTATTTGTTTGTTTTGTTTCTTTTCAAGTAATTTTTCTTTTAAAACTAATTTCTTGCTAACTTTTGGGTAAATTCTTCTTTTGTAGCTCATAATAATAATAATAATAATAATAATAATAATAATAATAATAATAATGATAATAGTAACTTCATTTATATAGCACCTTTTTAAAAAATTGCTTTTACAAACAAAGCAAAGCAGAGGCTATTTTTTTCAATTCCTTCTTCCCATGATTTTGAAATTAAATTTAAAAAAAAAAAAAAAAAAACACACCCCAAAAAAATAAGACTCCGAAGATCCTTACCCTTTAAGCAGAGGATAAGCTCAGAAACCATATAAGGGGGATAAAAAATGATTGCATAAGGGAGGCGTAAATAGTGACTTAGCGGCATCATATCATGATCGCTGTGTGAAAAGGGCCAAAGTCTGGAAAACAAGCGCTCGTTGACCCTGGACTAGCTGACTGAATGAACCAGCTGGACGTGCACCTGACAGAGCGACTTCCTGCACGGCTCTTTCATGGGATCAATAGTTGGCTTGTGCAGAGGGAGGAAAAGGAGACTTCAGAGCTTTAACGCTGTGTTGACATATCTGAGAATGAGCTGCTGCGAGACACAACACAAGGGAGTTAGTGTACTCAACGGAATCATTGAGCTGTTTGGTTAAAGGAGCACCTCAGTAAACAGGCCAGCTGATGACAGGAAAGTGGAAGTCTTGGCAGGAAGGAAGCGGAAAGGCTGAGGGGCAACTAAGCACTGACCTTCACACTGACGCGGTCCCTGTTGATAAATGACGATAATTCAGAGTGTGTTCGCTTCGAGTGAAGGGCTTAACTGCTCCGCCGACACCTGTTCAGCTCTATAGAGGAGCCTTTCACTGAGGACAGGTGTCTCAGCAGTAAGACGCCCACTTCCTCGCGCTCTCTGCTCCGCTCCCAGCTGCTCTCCTTTCAGACCTCAGACTCAGATTCCTCACATGCCGCCCTGTCAGCTCAGCAACCACTGCAGCGGACACTCAGCTGCCTCCTACTGAAGACAACTCCCTAATACAAACAAATCCTCTACCAGAGCATCAGAAGCATCTCACATTATGGACGACAAAGCGGAAATACTGCAGAATGGGTTTTTTATGATAAATTGGAATATGCTGCTTATTTTTTTCACTTAAAAAGAAAAAAGTTGCATTAAAGCACTTTTCTTACTCTATAGAAGGTGGACAAGTTCCCTTTAAGTATGCATAAGCGTCAATCCCCCAAATGAATTATAACATGACATTCAACAATCATCAGTTTGACTCAGATTTAAGAGAAATGAACTCAAGAACTTCCCGCATTAGTCTTTTCCTCACTTCATTTTCTACACAAATGGGAGCGGTAATGGTTGGTAGTGCTGCAACTTACAATTATTTTCATTATTTTATAAATTGAATTACTTACTTTGTCTTTTTCTTGATTAATCTTCACATAGAAAAACATTGGCTCCTCTAGAGAACATTTTAGCCCCTGTATTGTTCTTCAGAGGTTTTCTATTGGATTTTCAGATGACTTTAGTTTTGTTTACTGAAGACTACATTAAAGGTGAAGGGTGAAGTGTAGACTGGGAGATTTGGCTTCTAGTGATAAGGACTGCAGATTGCAACCAGCTGAAACTTCTCCTGGTAGGAATTCATTCATTGTTTTTACCCGGGATATGAATTATAGACAGAGGTCTCTTCCTCTCCAAAACAAATGGAATAAATCAGTTTCACAAGCAAATCAGCTAAATTTTGATGCAGCTCTCTGCAGCTGGGCTTTCAACTACACTGGCAGACACGAAAACGCAAATGGCCCTATGCAGAGCCAGTGTTTGGTTTGTACATCCTGGGCTACTGATCTCCATAAACGGGGATCTGCTCCGTATGAAGATATAAACAGCTATTTCTAAGGTGACGAAAACATGGCGATTCTTATTTTCATACACTAAAGAATACATAACTATTATATTATATTCAATACCTGCCAATATATTCCCTAAATCCTACACACTGGATATTTAAAATAGCCTGCAAACAGTGTATGTCCAGAGGATAGCACCTTAAAGCAGTGGCTCTCAACCTTTTTCCATTTAAAAAAAATGACCTAAACTTATCAACTTATGGTGTATGGCTTGTTAACACTGTGTTTTGGAAATTCAGTCATGCACACATTTGACGCACATCATAAAAAAACAAAAAGCATGCTGCTGGAATTATTTCTGTGGGAGTCTGCACATGTGTGCACATTCACACTGTCGGCTTTCTGGCTGGTTCAGTGACCTGTGCACAAGACAAACAGATTGGAGGGGTGGGGGGCAGTTAGTACGACAGGGAGCAGAGCGCAGATGAAGCCAGATTGAGCGCTGAAATGGTTTTGAACTGAACAATGTGCCTCATTCCTTTAAATATCTGCTGTTTTACCACCCCATCTACAAACCTTCTGGAGAAGCTCACAGGTTCTTTGAGAGCAGGCAGAGAGCATGTACGTGTTATTATAAACATACCTTTATCTAAGCTGCTTCACATAGCATGCATACTCAGGCACGTGTAACCACTAGCCATGCTTTTCAGATCTGGGCCAACTGGCTGCGATCCAGCAGCAGCAGGGCTGGGTTTGGCGGCTCGGCCCCAGCATGCTCACTGTGTGAGGGGCAAGGTGCTTCGCTGCATAGCTGGAATGTTTTTTGTCTTTGTTTGGCCCCAAAAGGCTGGATTCGTTTTAAAGGACCTCTTATGGAGGAGGGCAAGTCCAGGCGTGTTTATAACTGACTCTGAAGGGCAGCTGCATTCATACTGCTGCCTCTGTGGCTCATTTAGTGTCATTTGATATGTGGATATTAATATTAATCTAATGATTACCCAGTATGAGTTAAGTTTACCCCCTCACCACATCGATACACTTCACTGCTCTAAAACAGTGGCTGCCAGTGACTGCACAGCACAACTTGCTGCATAGGCCACTGTTTTAAGGCAGCCGCAAAAAAGATTTAAAGAATTTTTTACAGATGTGAACTTTATTTGAATGGTGGATTTACTTGTGTACTCGCCATTACCCAATCCAGCATTTTAGCCAGTCCTGGAGGCATCTCAGAAAATATTCACATTTGAGAAGTCAGAGCCAGTCAATTTTTTGCACTTCTGCTTCTTCCTCTTACAAATGAAGTGGAAGTCATACGCAATAAAAATGCATTCCTGCTCAAGTCAAGGCACTTAGCAGGTTTGTCGGTACAGCCTTTCATGGTCTGGTATGATGGGGAACTTATGATGGCTAATAACAGCTAATATCAGCAAGATTCAAAGAGATATCTGCTGTTTTAACAAACATTCGTGAATCATTTTGCTGACTTGATAACGCTTCTCTTGTCAATTGACTAACTTACAAACTAATGTTTTCGGGTCTACCTTCAGGTAAAGAGCTTTAGATAATCTGGCTAAAATATTGTTTATTTGATGACAACCTGTCTGATCATCTCATATGTCCTCATCAAACTTAAATTGAGTCATAGGCGTACATTTTAGGGGGCACATATTGGTAACAATTGTCCCTCCCAATAAAAGCATAAAAGTAGCATTTTGATTTTAAATTTGATTTGATCAAATTTAAGACATTTATAGCATCAATTGATGCAGAAAAGGTTTAACATTAATTTAGGGAATTCATTGTTCCCATTCTTTGATGATCAAAATTTCCTACTGGAGGAGCCCTTTCCCACTGTTTCATATGTGTTGAATGTGTTGTATTGGAACAAAACCTATCCCCTTGATTTTATGTAGCTAGATTTTCAGCAACTAACTTGGTGATATGTCATAATTAACTACCGAAATAATTGGCAAAGCTACAAAAACAACGCCAAAGTTGTAGTAAACCATGGATTTCATTAAGCAAACCATCTTTGAATTCTAAATGTACAAATTAAGTCTCAAATCCTCATTCTGAAGAACCAAAGTTCAAACTATTATCAAACTCCACAATTTTCCTTCATTCTGACTGCAATAAAAAAAACCCCAGGAGCTGTATTTCACATCCACTCCACAGTAACAACCGAACCACCTGCGACGAAAACTTCAGCCCTTCATGTAACATGAAGTCAAAGTACTAATTGCCGTAATTTGAAGTTGTTTCCTGAGTATGATTCAGGTGTGTGGAAGTTGAGTCACGGCTTTAAGACTTTCTGAAAACCACAAATTGCCTTTTGTCTAAACTTTCACATCGTTGTCGACCACAAAGCAGGGCAAAGACGCGATGTGTGGTCACTTGATTTGGACAAATGGTCATGGCTCGTGTAGAAGTCAACTAGAGGCTTAAGAAGTCTTTGTGAGGACTCAGAAATGAACAAGTCTGTGGGAAGCTGCAGCTGGCTGAACTCTCGAGGCTGTTTTTGCTTGTGATAAAAAAAAAAATTCAGTCTTTCAAAAGCGATGAATTACGCTCAAACTGGCCTGTCACTAATAAACTCCCTCACAGCAGACAGATGATGTGACCTAAAAGTGACGCGTGGAGAGCCGTGCCGACGCAACCAGAGGCTAAAACGTCTCAATGAGAAAAACCACCGATAAGTGCGCTGCTCATATTTCTTTACATTCAAACAGCTGTCACAATATGAGTCTCACACTAACATCTTCTCTGGATGTCTGCAGCTGTGTGAAAAGGTCGGGGCACTTTCTTTCAGCCATGTCATCATCACAGCTGCATCTTTAAAGCCTCTCAGCTTCCTCCCGAGAGATTCGCCGCATATGACCTTATCCTGAAAGAGTCCGGCTAACATCTATCTAAGCAAGTTTCCTTAAATGTCCTTTTTTGTCCAACAAAGAAATAATTCTTCTTCTGCTGTTTGTTTTTTCTGCCTCAAACCATAGTGGGAAAGTTTACTGGCGAATCAGAGGATGTAAACAAAAATCACATGGCCTCAAATGTCATTTGTCATGCCGTCATGCAGAAAAACTGAATTATTGCACTGTTTGTAATAATGATCCTTGTCTGTGGTTTATACAAAGTGAAAGCATGTTCATTTAAAACCCAAAACTGCGGTTTGAGTTCATTTATTCATGCTAGCCTTTCTAAACATGGGTAATTACTGGCTATCGGACGTCAACATTCATTTCCTTGCAGCCATGAAACACTGTGATTTAGAGTCATTTCCCATTGTTTGTTTGGGCTACATTCTTGGGCTTTCATTTTCAGGTCCCTTTAATGTGCATCACTGTTCATACTGGAGTTCACACAAAATTAAGCGCATTTTTAGATCACCTATTAATCGTTTTTTGTATTTTTTTCGGGAAAAAATGCCAAACATTGTCTGGTTTTAGTCTCACATGTGAGTTTGTTTCTCCTTTCTGTATCTTCTTTCATATCATTTTAAACTGGCTATCTTTGGGTTTTATATTGTTTTTGGATGAAACAATAGCATTAATATTCATTTTTTAACTATTTTCTGACATCTTTTAGACACAATTTATTGAGAACATACAGTGTAACGAAAATAACCGTTAGCTGCAGCCCAGGTTTAGAATGTCCAAACTGAATCAAACTTCATGTGTCAATGTCTGGATTTTGAATGAAATTGATACTTTGCGTTATTTGTTGGATTTCTTTACTTTGTGTCATGAACACAAAAACGTGCCTAACCCTCATGAGTTTACAAAACACCATTTCATTTTATAGCTGCAGCAATCAATCAAAAACACGTTATCTTACTGCTCTGTCCTCAAACAAAATACTGTGCCTTCAGATTGTTCTCACAAACTGCTTATATGTTTTTCTACGAAACGTAATGCACCCCAAATCCTGCATTTACCACGATTTTTACAAGGCAATCACATGAGCAACGAGTTGACGGGAGTATACAAGCAGGCAGTTCTGAGAAGCATGTTCAGAACCAATGTTTATATTCCTAAACCAAACTATGGTAACTTTACACACACACACACATTGGGGACATAACTTGTGGGATGTTAATTTGTCAGGTAACAAACAAATTGTTCTGTAAGGATACTTTACTGCCTTCGGCCCGGCAAACAAACACTGTCACCAGTAAGGTTCCACTTCTGAAACATAACCAAAATGTTTCCGTGGTCATCAAACCAAAAGAAATCAACATAAATTGAGTGAATTTTACTAAAAGGCCTTATGTTTTCCTCAGCAGGGCGGTTAAACAAAAAAATGAAGCTTGATCTCAATTTCTTCCATGTTACGCAACATGGGTACTGTTCCAGAGCATAACTGTGCACATGGGGACCTTTGTCTTTTATTTAAATTCAACTTCACATAAGGTTCTAGTTCTTATGAGATACTAAGTTCGGAATTTTGGTTTCAACCATATATCCACAGACCATTTTCTTCTTTAGAGCGGAAACATTTTGCTACTAATCACTTAAATATCATAAGGCAACCTGTTCCGGTAATAAACACAATGTAAAGGAGTGAAAGTGTGAACGTGCCTTTGCTGCAGGAACTCTGTTTCAGGAAATAGTTTGCTAGAAGCTGCAGGAAGTAAACAATCATATTAAACTTTAGAGATCAGTCACTTGTCACATTATCATTCGTTTCAAAGTCCATGAGTGAGATGGCGTGTAAAGTTCAGGAACATTCAGTGACCTAAATTTAAAAAAAAGAAAAAAAAGAGTGGGCGGTACGACTTCCCAGTGGCTGACGTTTGTCTCCAGAATTTACAGGTATGGCACTTCATGGAGGTGAGGGTACATTAGATAGAGTATAGACTACTGGCTGTGCTTTCCCAGACAAATGCTGCTGTATCTCTTCTCTGAGTGAGTGGCTCCTTCTATGCATTGATGTGTTCAGATTTACTGGGTTGTTTCCAGCTCTGTCACCCCAATCAGCTGACAGCGTCCTCAGTGCACAGCCTCTAAGAGGCCTTCACAGACCTCAAAGTGCAGAACGGAGGCCTGAGGGCTTTCACTCAGCTAAACACAACATCTCTCTGTGTGTGCAGCTCACTGACCACTGTTGTCGTCACAAACAGGACGGGACAGCAGAGCCCCCCTCCCAACTCTCCGGATCTGGACCCAGGATGCCTGTGCAGCCTTTTGGACACCTGCGGGGGTCTGTGAATGTCTCTGTGATGGGACCGAGGGACAGAGATGGTAATGAACACACAGTCATTCATCAGCCATCCATGGCATCGCTCCCATTCAGATACAGATACCCACTGAGACACAAAGCCCCAGCTGCCTCAAGTGGCAGACTTACACACAACATTGGGCATCAATGCAACACAGCTCCATTTAGCCCTTTAAGAAACGCCCAGAGTGCCTCTCTATACATCCCCTGCACGGCTGCACGCACAATGGACAGAAGTGGATTCATCATGTGTTTAGAGGGGAGAAATAACCTCAATTACCAGGTGTTTACGGAGCCAAACACTTTTCAGATCAGGCGCTTGATTTTTACGGTAAAACGTTCTAATAAAAACCAGCCTTTAGTGGTCAATAATTCACTATCTGAAGCTTTATAGATCAATTATTGTTCAAAGTAACTGCTGGGTTGCAAAAGAAATGTTTATCCTACAGCTGGACACATCTCTGTAACTTTTGAGGAAAAGCATTTGTTTTTCTTGCATAGAGTAAAAAAAATGACATCATTCTTGTGTCTGTCTGTCATTCCTCTCACCTTAAAAGAGGTGTTAATCACAATATGCTCTCATATCGATTCTTTGAACAATAATATAGTATTTGCTGATATCACAAAATCTCCAACAACACGATTTCGATTCAATTCAAGTACCTGCGACCAATATGAGAGAATATCATAACTATATCAGTAATCAGTCTGCCATCAGAAGACTAAAAGAGTTTGTAGTTATAATGTTGGGGATTGTTCATCGGGGCATTCAGACAATAAAAGTTTCGGAGAGTGAGTATCACCTACATCAATCAGGAGAGAAGAAACTGCGCTACACACAATGGATGTGTCAAACTGAAAATGAATCAGCCCCTCGCCCCCCAAAAAAAACTTCCCAGACTTTTTGACGATGAATAATCGAGTTGTGAAACAAAAACTCTCATATTAGCCCACTTTGGAGTTCCTCGTGACTCTGGGTAAGTCAGCAGCTGCAGCGCTACACGACTGCACGGAGGAGGAAGCTCCTGAGCCGAACAAACCAATTACACCCCTGGCAAGGCCGTGGCACAGCACTGCATCATCCCCACAGAGACATCGCTGTCACATTGCAAGGCATTACTGAGGCTCAGTAGACCCGGGACTGATGAGCAATGAGGCCTGGCATGTGCGAGGGCTACTTAGCCCCCACACACTGAAGTAAATTGTGTTACATGCCATTAAGTGTTGCTTCCTCTTTATTAAAGCGGCAGTGTTGCTAAAACAAAGGCCTGCCCCGGTCAGCACGCACTCGATTACTGAAGCATGTGACTCATATTTGATTGCAGCGGGCGTTAAAGCTGCAGGGCTGGGCTGCTTTTTACCCCATGACTCTCCCTTGGAGCTGGGGCAGCCTCCAGGACTGTCAAGTATTTAAACATTCCTCCCGGGGCGGAAACACAGCACATTAGCATCACATGCTAACATGCCTATGGACACAGAGGTCTAGCTCTTCTCAGCGCTGACACATGGGAAAGTAAGAGCAATTCATTTCCTCGAGTGCCTCTCTGGGAAGTTTATTTTGACATCCTTTGAGGTAAAAACACTGAATTAACCCTTTGATTGGGTCATTACAAGCATTCGTAAGCAGCATATACACACTGAATGAACAGATTGGTTATAAACAGAGATGTGTTAATTAATGTCAATCAACAACTATAAATCCTCCGATGGTGAATCACCCAGCAGTGTAGACTGGTGAATAAATAGCTAATAAATGACAGCATAGTTAAAACACGTGTTACAGTGTAAAATATCTTCAAAGCAGATGTTACACTTACAACCATTATTAATATAGTAATTAACAATAATAAACACAGACTTGATGATTAAAGCTCTTAATCAGTAGCTTATTAATGCTATGACTGCAGCTGTGATTATTAAAATCTTCAGCACGAGTCTACCCCTTATTGGTTGAATCAGAATGATTTATCAGTGTCAGAGATAAAGGAGCCTGTCGGAGTGAGGAAAGCAAAAAATAAATTAATACTGAAGTCAAGATGGCATGAAATCAAAATAAACTTGCTATTTTCAATACGTTTTTTTAACCATTAAACTCTTCAGCAGAAATGATGTGCAACTCTGTGTTATTCTTCATTAGCTCAAGGTAAATATTGTTTGTTCTTTCAACATTGGGTTGTGTTGTCAATGTGCTAACTGTCTAACTAGTGTCTTATATCCATCCTGTCAGTCTTCCTGTTTCTCTTTTTTTTAATAAAGAATTAAAAGCTATCGCCGCTTGTTGGTATTGACAGTCATTTCCTCTCTTGCAGGTGCAGAATGAATGTCCTTTTTGCTCGGTTGCTGTAGTCGTTGCAATGTGTTCAAGAGCAACTTTTTGGCTGACAAACAGAGGACGTGAGGCAACGCAACAGTCAGCTTTTGTCACCACTCGTTCTTTGATGTTACTGTGGTGTGTCTGGGCCGTAACGTGTTTAAATAATGGCAAGGCAGTAAAACACCGCTGTATAATATAAAATACGTCTGAAAGGAAAAAGTTATAAATGTTCACATCTACATAAATAAACCATTATATGTCCTTGTAACTACATTCTATTGTGTTATAAAGCATTTATTAAGAATTTGTTCTGCTTATAAATGCTAAATACTGGGAGTTAAAGAAAAGCATTGCAGATGAGGTGGTATTTTAATTCAGTCAGGACAATTTGTACAAACAACGATGATGATGATTAACAGTGAAGAAATGTCATGCAAAAACATTCTTGCGTGTCTTGTTGCAACAGAGCAGCGAGCTCCGCAGACGGCGAGGGATCCGTCAGGGTGAAAGTGGGCAGAGTCAGCTGGCAAGCCCGGACTGGATGTTACACAGTCTTCGATAATTACAGGAAGAGCATCAACCTCGTTGCACAATGGGCGAAGCATTAGCTAACTACTGTCTGTCAGCCTCAATAAACTTGAACTCTCCTCACAAAGAGATGCATGCGCTCGGCGGCCAAGAGGGCTGAAAGTGGCCTCAACTGGCACACTTTGTTAATTAAAGAGGTGATGAAGCAGCTTTGTTTCTGTTTGTCAGAGTCAGTGAAAGTGGAAGAGCTGCTGAAGTATCATCTGCTGTTGATGTAAATGTTTATTTGAGCTTTATTCGACCTGAGGAATGGACCAGGGACTCTTGTATAAAGCTACAGCTGAAACAAGCTGACTTATTAATAAGAAACAATGTGATCTTTTAGATCAAGACACAAAAGCATTTTATACATTGTAACTACAGCCTCATTAATAGTCAAAAAGTCATTTACTAATGCTTAATCGATAAATCATAGGAAGGTAGACTTATTAATAATTTCTTAAACAAAATTTAAAAAACGAAGATTTCCATTCAGTTTTGTAATAATACAGTTATAAATAGTATGAATTATCCAGTCTGCCTTAAAAAATGTTAGCATGTCATAAATTAAGAGTTTTAATCACAAAGTCTGAGGTTATGCATGTTGATAAGTCATTGATAAAAGTCTTCCATTGTACTTGTTAACAAATGATTATTAAAGCATTTTCATTATCAGGTCTGCAGTTATTAGAGTTGATAAGTTAGTAATACGTTAATGACTTATAGCAACTTATGAGGATGTATTGATCATTAAGAAAGCCATTATTTACATGTTATAACTCATTGGAGAATGCCTTATTATAAAATGGTATTTTTTCACTTATTACAGATTTTTGTGCAGAGATTGTATAAAAAGCTGCAGATTTTTCTGCAGCTGTTTTGTCTCTGTGCAGGTCAGACTTGGAGGAATCACAGTCACATCTGCACTGACATCCCGACCAAAACAGAAGCAAGAAGTTACTCAACAAAAACTTTCATAAGTCGGGAAACTTTGGTTACATTTAGTCAGTCTGTGGGAGTATAAAAAAGAGCATAAAACGAAGGACGAAGACGGAGGCGGGCAGGATGAGACAGACTAAGCGTCGGGCCAAACTCATTGATCAGCAGTGAACGCTGTTCCTCCCTCGCTCTCTTTGTGCATCTGAATTCCTGCTTTTCAACCAGATGCAATTTGCTGCTGTCTAGTAAGCAGGAGGAGGCTTCTGATGAGTCAAGGTGTACGACGAAGCACTTTGTGTATTCAGAGCCTTCATTCACATCTCCACCTCCCTCCTGTCAACTAGCAAACTGGTTTTCTGACATAAGAAGCATACAAAGGTTTAAATGTGATATTTGTTTCTCCTGAAAAAAAAAGTGTTTTTACAAACAAAAAAAAAGTTTTGTTTGCCTAAAAGTTTTTCCTCAGGGTGATGTCAAGTTTCATCCAGTAAAAGTGAAAGACATTTTAAGATGTTTGTCAGCCATTGCAAAAGTTGAATAACAAAAAGTCCACTTTTGTAACTGAAATAAAACTGCAGAGCAGAGCTTACACTGAATCACAGCACAAAAACCACAACGTTTTTTTGGGCTGTAAAACTGACTAACAATTAAAATACTTTATTTAACTCCATCTGACTTCTCAAACGAGTTACTCAAACAGAAATGGGCAAACAGCTCTGTACGTTTCTGTTATGTCTTCTTCTATTTATCTTTCCAAACACATCACTGCAGCTCTGATATGATTCATGCAACACGTCAACATTGATGTTCATCTGAAACACAAGAACTGCTCCTCTGTATCAGCTGGATATGAGTCAAAAATCCTAAAAGAACATCAGTATGGTTACACTGTGCGTGAATAAAGAATATTCACTTGCATTAACAAAATGTGAGAGAACAACTTGATGTTTTTTTTCTTAGTGTCATCCATACAACAATCTCCAGCATGCATGTGCCAGAAAGAAACTATAAACTCTCATAAGCCAGCTCCAGAGAGCTGCTTAACATCTTCATACTACAAATGTGTAAAAAGAAAAAAGTCCAAAATTAAGAAAAACAACTTAAACAACTTTTACAAATATATCTTCAGACCTTCTTGGTCTTTTCGAACAGTTATTTGTCTCTAAAATGTCAAGAAATTGTGAGCAAATGTCCTTATTTTTTCCCAGTTCCCAAAGTGACATTTTTTGTCTCCATATTAAAGAGAAAAAGGCGAAATGTTTATATTTGAGGGGCTGAAAAAAGCATTTTCTTTTTCAGAATTGCTGACCTGACTTGTTAATTATTTTTCTGTTGATTGACTTATTAATTAATTGAACAATTGTTGCAGTTCTTACAATTATTTCAACTTTTATCATCTGCTCACCAGAATATTTCAGGGTGTTGTTCGGGGATGACAGCATGACACTTACTTAGTGGTTGTTCTACCTCTTTGATGTTATTGTTTTGCATCTTTTTGGTCATTGTAGTTCTCTCTGTGGTTGTTTCGCACATATTTCGAAGACATTTGTTTCTCTTCGCAGTTCCTTTTCATCTCTTTGTGGCCTTTTTGTGTCTCTTTGTGGTAATGTCGAGTTTCTACCTGGTTGGTTATTTAAATGACATTTCTCAGATGAAGGTCGGGGGAGCCCTGACACTCTTTGCCCAGTCGGCCTGTTCAGTAATCCACCTATGTCTTAAATCATAGCTTGTGCAAGAGCTAAAACAATAAGCGTTGCTGTTGAATGTGCCGTTTTCTCTGGAATTCTAACTAAATATACATCAGTTTTGGATAGTAAATCCGACAAAAAAGTCATCTGAAGACAGTCCTCGGGTGGTTGGAAAGTGTTATTTTAATATCTGATATTTTTTAGAAGAAACAACCAATCCATTAACTGAGAAAATAGTGGTCAGGATAGTCAATCATGAAAATAATAATTAGTTGCTTGCAGCCCTCGTTTGTACAGCTCAAAAGAAAGCAGGACTCACTTTCCACTTCACACAGATCACACATCTGTTTGTTTTTTTTCCCAGATGTTTCTAAATGTGCCTGAAACAGCATCTGTGCAACTCAGGATCTTTGGCATCTAGACAAAACATCATACAATTTGTTTTTCTTCAAACATCAATAAACTTTTAATGACTTTTAATACAGCTGACATAAATTATTCACGTCCATACACACTCTCTCTCTCTCTTTCTGCTACAGACCAGGAAGTTTGTGATGCAAGTTCATGATTTGCAGGTAAATTGTGGTTGCTTTCATTGCTTTCCTTTAATGTATGATAGTTAGTGACAGCTTTTTTGGACAGTGTAGTCCACCTAAAGATAAAACAAAGACTTTCTTTTTACAAGTCTTAACACAGACTTCAATGTTCAGCAGATTAGGAGGTGAGGGGACGAGGGGGGAGTCTGTCAGACTGCTGACCTCAGAGTGAAAGGTCCCTCAGTGGCCCCCTGACTGACACCAATGAAGGAATCTATCTAATCCTGGACTCAGGGCAGACCCAACACACACACACACACACTCTCAACCTCAAAAACCCTCAACCCTGCAACCCCACGCAGACTCAGCCACCCCTGGGGGCAAAAACACAGGCAGGATGGGGAGGCAGGGGCCCTCTGCAGGACACAAACACCACAACATGAAAGATACTAACACTAAATCAATTTACTTTGAAGATTTAATCAGGAGACAAGGACAAAATCTGCAGAAGCATACACTTACTAATAATGTGCATTATTGCAAGCTTCATTTTTTAGACTCAAGACAACAAAAACCATCACCTATAGCCCATTAACAGCCAGATTGGCATTATTTTGCTTGTGCTGCTCTCCTCTCACAAGCATTTGAACCTCTAAAACCTGAGAAATTGGTTTGATTTCTTTGGAAAACATGGGGGGGGAGACAGTAAGCAACTTTGCAAGAAACATGCAAAAAAAGAATTAATTACAGGGGAAAAAGAAAAAGAAAATTAGAATATTAACTGGGATTTTTTGACAAAAACAATCATTAAATTTAATGGCGCCTGAGAAGTCAGACAAAGTCAGATGAATATATACACTATTTCCACCACTTTCTTAAGGTCTTAAGGTCATTTTGTTATGTATTCATAGTTTCTTCCTTTTTTTGGTGCTTATTTTCAGATAATTCGCTTGCTAATTCATTGATAATTGCCTTCTATCCATTATTTTGAAAGAAATCAAGCCAGTTTGCTCGGGGTTTAAGCAGACAACATCCTCTGCCTGTCCTACAGAAACACTTGCATGACCGATCCAAAACAAAAAGCTCTTCAGTCATGTTTCCGTGTTGACACAGTGACTCAGAAATGCATTTGACGCTGGCATATGTGCAGAGAAACACACCTGCAACTAAACAGGGGGGAGTTCAATGTGATCAATGCAGGCGATGTTTACCAGGCCCCGTGCACTGCCACAATCATTATGCAGCATGAAAGACTAAAATGAATGTAAAACCCTGCTGCTGGAAGGTGAGGACACACCTACACATCGTTTATTTACTGTTGCTCCACCGAAACTAGCCGCCGTAGTCTCTAGTATCGCCTGCGGAGAGAAGGATCTCTCACAAACAAAACACAACGTACCTTAGAAATTCTTGCAGACAGGTGTCACAGAACCGATGTCCACAGGTAGACACTTGGACCGGCTCCCGCATTGCCTTGCTGCAGAGCGGACACTGAAAGCGTCTCTTTGGCTTTTCCAGAAACTTGTAATCAAACCCGGGCATCGCTACAGGTTCCGAGCGGCTGTCTCGGGCCTTCAGCTGCAGGTTAAAAGGTACAAATGTCCTCTTTGATCCTCCGTTAACTCCCCCTCCCCCTGAAAACGGGGCTATTTATTAGCTGCACTGCTGTCTAAGCCGATGAGGGGTTCATATCACGTCCCTTCGGCTACCGACAGACCGATCAAGGAGGCGAGTCCTCCCTGGTTTTGTCCTCCAGCAGCCCCGGATGGCAACAAAGGAGCGACACAGCCGTCCAGGAGACGCTGCAGAGATGATCACAGATTGGTCCTGAAAGAGCTGTCCGTGCACGGTTTTGCAGCTTGGGGTGAATGTGTAGCCCTGTGCTCCTCCTGCTGCTGCTCTGTGGATGCAGTACTGACACACTGAGCACAATGCATAACCCCTCCGTCTGTTTAGGTGCACCGAGTCCCGCCTCCTCCTCAACGAAGGAGGAGTCAAGAAGCTGAAACACTGTGTTCACACCATTTTAGCCCTCTCATCTCTCCTCATGGGGTTTTAATTGGAGCTTTTGGGTGGCTGCAAATGAAATGCATTGTTTGTTTTCCATGCTTATGTGTATAATTATTAATTATTTGTCAGATGCAAGCCTTTATACTTTTATAACAAGTGCACAAACACTGGTCCTGACTTTGCAGGCATTTAAAACATATAGATCTAATTTGTAAAGTCAAAAATGAGGAGCGTTTTGTTATCAATAGTTCAGCAAAATAAAATGTCTAATTGACCTAATACAGAAGCCCATAGCACAGTTAGAGTGGAAAGGTGCCCTCTGGTGGTAGAGCATACAAACACACACACACACACACACACGCACACACACACAATGAAAAATATAATATTTCTTACTGTAATTCATGTTAAAATGTTGCTTTTATAGCGTTTATGAGAAATAAAGTATGACATATGCTTACACTCAAATAAACAAAGTGTAAATCATTGTGTGCCAGTTAAAGTAAAGAGCACATCCACACATTTAGATCATTTCTCACCTGCTGTATTGCCACTGGATTACATCATCATTACATCATCAAACAAGACAACAATGGTAAAAAATCCATGTCTCCAAAAAAGGTGAGGACATATCTTAACGAGAGAATAATTACTTCAAACACATGACTATACATTGAAAATGTGTGATTTCTTATTATAATGTCAATGAATATATTGGGAGAAAACGCACATTAATCCACAGTCTCACTGTAATATATAACAATAGTAACAATACACCACTGATGACAGCAGCTCTGTGAAGCTACATAATAAAGCAGGTGATTAATGTGAGAATAATGGGGACTGTGGAGGCAGAATAAAAGCATAGGTAATCAAGGTAATCACTTACACTACAGCTTAGTATATCTTAATTTTAAGATGGTCATATAGAACTTGTTTTAAAGTTAAGTCACGATAATGATGTTTGTTTGTTTTTTATTATTATTATTTTTACTTAATCATGTCTTAATTGGGTCCTATGACCTTTGAAACCATTTCTTTTCATGTACATATAAAAATAACGCATGTACTTAAACAAATTCACTCATAGACACCAGTCACGGAAACTACTCAAATTTTGTACCTACAAATTTTAGGATATCTTTACTTCACTAGTGGCAAAAATGGTACTTTATATTTTACTACATTTATTTGGCATCTTTAAATACTATGTAGATTCAGACCAGTACAGCAAATTATTATTGACTCATACATTAAGATGAATTATTATTACTATTATTATAAGTAGGCAACATAAGAAATATGTAAAAATTCAGCCATTGTGCATAATGAGTACTTTTACTTTTATACTGTTATTCTGAATCTTATGTTCATTTATCTCGGATAAATACTGAATCTGAATACTGAATCCAGGACTTGTAACACAGTGCATTTTACACTGGTGGTATTGCTAATTTTATTTTTAGGTAAAGTACTTCTTCCACCATTTTGGAAACTTCTCCACAGTCTTAAGGCATTCTATAAATATGGTTCACACATTATATAAACCATCTCATTTTTACTCACAATAAATTATAACAGAGAATCTTCTTAAATTTCAGAGGTTGCGTCTGAGATTACTTATTTACCATATTGTGTTTTATTTACTGTCCACTGTTTTTTTACGAGTGTCCATAGTGTCCAAGTGTAAATATTCCCTATATAAGGATTCCTAAAATGGAACAAAAACTTTCTCTGCTAACAATCCCACAATGCAATCTGTCACATTTAATAGATGTCAGTGATGAAGCAAAATGTAGATGACTGATATGTGTCTATATTTACCACTCCCTGCATAGTAAAATTTAGGGATCGACCATAACCATAACTGATATTTGGAACCGATATGCATTCACAATAAAAATGATTTTTTTTCTGTCAATATTAAGAATTTGGAATATAACAAACTCCAACACAAAACTTTGTTTAAATGCCTTTGGCAAATATTTAATCAAAACTGAGACTTTTAACACTTTTTTAAAATCAAGTCAATTGAAAATTTCAGTTAATAAAAAAAACTGAATAAAAATAGTTCCCTGAGGTTTTACAAAGTAAATGTTCCTCCCATGCTTACACTTTCTTTGCACATTTTAATGAATTCAATTTATCGGCAATCATTAAAATAAAATGACAAATCAGATAACTGGCTGGTACAGGTCAATAATCTGTTGACCCATAGTAAAATTGACTGTCTGTTATGCAGGGAGTAGTGAACAAGTGAGTGATTTCAAAAACAGTCATTTATCCTGAACAAAACATCATTCTCTGCTTTGAAATCTACTGTTGACTTACAAATGTATTGGAGGACTAATCCAATAAAGCACAATGTGAGCGCTGACGATGTGATCGAGATTAACGCATTGGGTTCACTTGACTGATGAGTTACTAAAAACTCAAGTGGCTTTTATTCTTTCTGTGCATTGATTCTTCTCGTTCACCAGTGGCTTAAGAGAGGTTAAACCAGTTTGACTTTTACTGGCCTTCATTAGACCAACTTCACGTGAGAGAGGACAATGGCTCTCCACATGAAAGCTGCTTAATCGCTTCCTGTAATCTATCTTCAGAAACAGCATTGCAACATTCCTTTAACCTGTTGTGAGATACACCTGCTGCAACACAAGGTTTCACCTTTTCTGTGCTTTGTTGCACAATATCAAACCTCCGAATGAAACAAACATTCATTCCTGAAGACAAAGAGAGAAAGAAAAAACTGCATAGAGAGGAAGACCAAGTGAGAGTCTGAGGCCGCAGCTGCAGTATGAAAGGGAATCTTTCAACTGCAGCACAGACGGGCCTCTGGGAGGGGTTATATTCAGAGGAAGCTTCACCTCATGCCACTGCTGGGCTACATGACGACCGCTGAGTGGGTGTGGGTTCGATTTTAGGACAAATTCATCTCGGGGCTGGTTCTTCAAGCAAAGCTGAAACAAGAGGGAAGAAAGGTGAAACATCAGAAAGAGCTGAAATTATGAGTTGATTAATAGATTACTTGGTTACTGTTTACACAATTGATTTCATTTTTCAGCCAAAAAAAATCCCCAAATTTAGGGTTTACATCATCTTAAATGTGAGGATTTGTTGCTTTTCTTCCTCACATATGATGATGTATAACTTTTTATATTTTGGTTTTCAACTTATCATCAAAAAGAACAAGAAAATTTTAAAATGCCACCTATAATTGGAATATTTCAGAATTTCTTGACACATGTTAGAAAAAGCAATTATCTATTAAATTAGAAAATAATCAGCCAAATAACCAATATCTTTGACAAAGCGATAAATCTGTTTGCCAATAATGAGTTAAATATCGATACAACCTTGTCTACAGTCTCTACAGCCAACACGAAAACAGGATCCCCCCCAGTTACATGGCTGTTACACATGAATGTGCAACACTGTTAAAAGCTCCTTTTCATATTTTTATTTCATTCACTTTTTTTCTATCTTTCAATTTGGGATTGAAACGTTGCAATTTTTTTAAGTAATAAAATTGAGTATTATTGCTCTCCTCAGCAGGCAGAAATCACAGTTACAGTTTTTTGTACTAAGCACTCCAACAAGAAAGATGCGTACATGTTTTGCACACAAATTGCATAGTTACATCTATGGTTAGGGCTGCAACTAACGATTATTTTCATTTGCAATTTGCGTAAATTTCTTTCTTTTTTTTGCATTCATTCCCTATTGGGTTTTGGTATGTGAACTGCTAATTATCGGGCTTTAACATGTCTGGTAAAGTGTCTTAATGCCTGAAGAATAATGAGGTTTTACATGCTTTCAGATGATGCATACTTAAAATCAAAAATTTCAATATGTACAGAAAATATGAAAACAGTATTGGTTTCCTTTGTACAGTGACACCTAAATCTCAACAGGGACAAAAGTCTGCCGTTCATGCAGGTCACCTGAGAGAGATTTGGACTCAAATCAACCTGAGCAGCTAGCAGACTTTCACTCCCTGGCTACTCAGGATGCACATAATTCTTTAATAAAATCATGTTTTTTTCTGGGTTGAAAGTAAAGTGTTCATACACTGCTTTTTAAAATATTCTGTACATGAAAACATGCATCAAGACTGTTCCAATGAGGTGAACCAGTTTCTGGTCTGATCAGCATCTCAGACCCTGCTAATGACCTCTATGAGTGTTAGGCTCATGTCCTTGTCACATGGTGCAGGTAAAGGAAACATTTAAACAGCAGCCGTGTAGCCTGCAGTGAGGATTACCAACATCTCTGTTACTTATTAAATTGTGATGCAGTTTAATCTTCTCTAAATCTGCAGCTATTTTCTATTTGGAGTGTAGAGGGATGATTTAATCCCACTTTCACTGTTATTCAGTTTTCATTAGAGTCTGTGACTTTTGCACTGTCACTATTTTTTGCACTGTGACAAAGAGAGACGAATTGCTGTTTTCTGTTCCTCTCAGTAAGAGGTCTATGGCCATGTCATTAATTTCAGTCTTTAATCAAGAGATATGGTGCAAAATTAAAAAATATTATTACATTTGGCATGTAGATGGTAAGGTTTTAGAAAATAGTTTGTGATTTTGTGACTGTAATACTTAAGAATGTATGACTGTATGAAACAAAGCAAGTCATTTTGTAAGTGGGTGAGCTTTCAGACTTATTAAGAAGTCTCAGTGCATCTGTGTGTGTTATCAAGAGAAGCTTGACTCAACTTCATCTCTCATCTGGGGATTAACACTCTCAGTTACATTTCACCACCATCCCAACATCTCACAGTGTTTGTTAACAAAGGCTAATAAGCGAAATATTACGTTTCACTGCCAGCAAAGTGTTGCCATGACAACAAGCCACTGATGTCACCGTGAACGGGTGAGTCTCGTCAAGCTGCACCGCCTTCGGTATCCCGGAATCCTCCTCTTTTCTTCCGAGGCGGCCGCGGGCCCCCTTTCCCCAGGTGTACACCTCCCCTTCTGTGGAGGAGAAGGAGCTGGTCACCGTTTTCTCAGGACGCATTAATCCACACAAATCTTTAACTAACAGCTCTGTCTCTCCTGCAGTGGCAGCATAATGGCTCTATCTGGAGGAAAGCTGAACAAAGACTTCCCTCAACAAAGGAAACCTACAGGCCCGACTGCCACTGCTGGCTTTCTCCCCGGGGAGCCAATCGCTGGCACAATATGACATTTTACCCCCAAAACACACACTTCCGACATAGAAGCACAAAAACACACATATCTGTTATCTTTTAACCAATGTGTCTAAAGAAACAGACCAATGGTTTTGTATGTTTATCCCATTACCTAAATACCCTGTATAGTTTACATAACTGCTAACCATTTTTCCAAATCATACCATATGTTCCATGTAACCAACATTCAGTTTATTTCAGTTTGACATGAAAATAAACTTGCAGGAACTTGAGACTTGTTCGAGTAACAAAATCCATCACAGCGGACATTCAATCAACTCTGTTTTGGAGTTAAAGTTACACTACAGCTGTGTGGTCACATTGATGCTCACAAGGAATGTTTAAACTGACTCTCATTAAATCCTTCTTTTTTTCTCCAAAGCAGCTAAACCACAGCTATCAGAGAGATGTTGTCTTAATTCAGGGCTGAGATGAACCCTGTTGTGTTTATTTGTGCAACTCCTACTCATTCATGTCTCCAAACAACAGTTTTTAAGGGAAGGGTTAACAATAAGGGACAATAAAGACTGTCTTTTTGAAAATGCTTCTTTTGTGTACAAGTGCTTGTTGGAAACTGCTGGAGAATTGCAACCATTTTCATGTAAAAACATGAAATTCACATAATCCATTCTTAGAAAATATGTGGGTGCTTATTATTTGCCTTTCAGGAATAATAACCAGACAATGTGGCTCCTATATGAAATGCTTTTTGACAGCTAATTTCAGACGATCAGGGTTTTCTTGAATCCACCAACAAGAAGAATTTCATATCAGTCCTTCTATGCAACATCATCACCATGCAGTGATTTTAGAGTCCCTGTACACCTGTGGTACATCCACACAGGTGATTTCCTCTAGTTTGGCTACTTAGACCTTCTGTAATGGTGCAGTCAGACAGGATTTTGCTTTTCAGCCATTTCTTTATGGAAAGGGGTGAGATACATTCACTTCTGGTTGCATATTGACCCGCCTCTTTCACTTTATCCAGAGTTTAATCTAACTGTAGTCATACAAAATCTTGAGGCTCTCAAACTTCCAGTTCTCAATCAAGAAATGTTCTCTACTGTATTTCTTGTTTTACAACTGCACAGCAAAATAATATAAGCAGCAGAAAAGGGATGCTCTTTGGCTGCGTAAATGTCAAAACAGTGACACTGTTAGATAAACACTGCTAAAAAACTTAACCGAGAACCTAAAGGACAGCCATAATTAGCAAGCTAGCCATGCTAGCTCCTGCAGTTAGTGTTTACAACGTTGCCCGCAGTATTTCCTATCTCTTTTCATTTTTTGCACACCATGCCAGTAAATTGCACCACACAAATTTCCGTCTGATGGCAGATTAAGGTCTGTGTGCTGGACTGCTCCATGACTCTGCTGTTAGCTTTGTTGCACCTGTTAAGTCAGGAAAAATCCAGCTTTTATCATTCTTCAGGCTCTGAAACACCAAGCCGAGAGTCAGCTGTCGATCAGGATTGGGCCTTCAGTGAGCGCCTGTCTACTGTAGTTTTTCATTTGTGTCCCGCACCATTGGTGCTAGTCAGCCATAGTCAGCTGTTTTTCATCTGATTTAGCATTGTGAATCAGAGTCCGAGTCGGTGGAGCCCATTGGTGAGTAAAAACCCTCTGACTGACCATTCAGCTCGTGAGGAAAGTAAACACAACAGAGTGAGACTGTAACATACTCATTGGGTAAGATTTAGCCATTGAGCCCTTTAGCAACACGGTTTGTCACTGTTTGTGTTTTTGTTTGCTAGCGTACGGTATCATTTATTCTTTCAGCATTGGGCTGTGTTGTCAATGTGCTCACTGGCTAACTAACATTTGATCCATCCCGTCAGTCTTCGAGCTTCCCTTTGTGAATGACGAATATGGACTACCGCCACCAACTGATATGACTTATTTCCTCTCATGCAGGTGCAGAGCACACGACAGGCGAGTTCTGGTCTTTGACTTCGGTTTAGTGTGTCTGGGCCTTTATTAGTTCACTTAATCTAGAGACCTCCTATACAATCAAGCCTTCAACCTGATTAGAAGAATCATTATACTGGAAACACCCGTGCAGGGCCTTAAAAAAACAAAGTTTTTACCACATAGTTTGACTCACCAGATCCGATAGCTAAGGTGAAAGCATCTCCACAGGCAGCCATGGTGATGCCCTGCAGCCCGGGCACCGGGTACGGCACACGGCTGCTACGACGGGAACTACAGCCCATCTGGCCATGCTGGTTGCTGCCGAAGGTGAAACACTGTCCTCTCTCTGGAAAATGTGGGTGAAAGCAATGTTTCATTTTATAAAATCAAAATAAGATTTTGACACAATAACTGATTATTAGCAGGCTCATTTTATGCCAAAGGTGTCGAAGAAGAAAGACTGCACCTAGAAAACTTGTTTGGCTAGCACTAAATGACACAGTGACCTTCTTTTATTTCACATCATTATGGAGACAATCACTCTGAGATGTATCCCTTCAAAAAAGTCTAACTGATGAATGCAATTTGATAGATTAATAATTGGAATATTTTACCTGTAACAGCAACAGAGTGGGCTGTCCCAATGTCAATGTGAACAATCTTCTCACTGTTTAGTGGGGCTGATTGGACAGGAGTGTAAGAATGGACTTCTTCCACCTGATTTGAGGGATTTGGTTCCTCTCCAGCTGTTATTTTATCAAGGCCGAGCTTGTTGAACCTGAGCGCAACAAAATCAAAGCACTTAAAACAGAAAGAAATACAGAAAACTGCATTTATTATATTCCTTTAAACAACTCCTTGTATATGTATTTTCATCACATTAATATCTGTTGTTCCTGTCTCTTTGTCTGCTGAGCTGCAGGTATCTGAACAATGCTGCTTATGCTGATACCTGAAATTAATACTGTTTCTTTTATGGTTGGTTCACCTACACAAACAGTCCTACATTCTGCCCTGACCTCTGAAAGAAAGACAGATTACCAATGACAGAAAGGTGTTTGTCATTTTAGGAGAATGCTGCCGCACAGGTTGTGCACCATGAAAATGTCTCAGTGCATAATCGCCTGTAATCTATGATCACTATAAGCACATGAACAGTTTTATACATATACATGCACTGGCTTTGTCTTGTCATATTAAATGAGATGTTTCACTGCTGATCATTAGCTCATGTCAGTCAGTGACATGTTTATTGAGAATAATGGCCGTATTTTTAGGTGAGAGTAATTACCTGTTGCTTCCACATGCCACAATGCTGTACTGGGTGCTAATAATCATAGAGCAGTCGACTCCACACATCACCCTCTGGGCCTCAAATTCCACAGGTAAACACACCTGCTGTGGAGAGTTGTGGGTGTCTTGGGTGCCTAGCCCGAGGCGACCTAGCAGACAGCGGGACAGAAACAAGGACAGAGACTGGACAATTGAGCTGTGTGCTGAGATGCTGCTGCCATAAATCAGTCGCATAAAATCAAACACCGAAAGATGAATGCTGAGATAGATTTGAAAACAACCAGCTCATTTACTACATACCATTGTCTCCTCTTCCCCAGGCAAATACTTCTCTCTCATTGGTCACAGCGAGTACGTGGGAAGCACCGCATGACACTTGAACCAGCTCGTAGCCAAGGAGTGCTTCGACTATCTTGGGCTGAAAAAAACAGAAAGAGTACAGAAGCGTCATCGCTGAAATCTTTCCATTAAAGAATTTATTCAAAAATCTGTAGGGAGGCAGCATCCTGGTTGTCCAGTCTTTAACAGATTTACAATAACTGCAACATCCCTGGTTAGATAACGCCAGTTGCATGTCATATTAATATTTGTCTCCCGTTGTTGTCTGTCTGCCTCTCTACTATCATCAGTCCAATAAAGGTTAAGGGGAAACATTTGCCCCAAATTCAAAATTACATATTTTTCCTTTTACCTATAGATCTGTTTATCAACCTAGATTGTTTTGGTTGTGCATCTGCTCATGGATGAGAGGCTCGTTCTTGTAACAGGGTGAAATGTAAACATTAATGGCATCCGCCTTGGCTGAGCTGTCCTTTCAGCTACTTCAGTGGTGCTAGGCAAGCTAGCAGGAGATGATCTGTGGATTAACTTGAGTAATCAGGTCATGATTTCTGAAAAGAGACATTGCTGTTGAGTTTTTCAAATATATTTTTTTGGCACTTTAGTAACTCAAGCCAAAAGCCATCTAGTTCCATTATTTTGGAGAGAAGGCAGACATCTCTATGGCTTATATCTTCAACACTCGGCAACTCAAGCAAAAACAGTCTAGAATGATAAATAGCACTACAGGAAAGAGGGTAAATATGTATTTTTGATTTTGGGGTGAACCGTCCTTTTAAAATTCTAACATAAATTTGTAGAAAAAAAGTGTTGTTATTTTTAATTAATGCTTTATTCTAAAATGTCTGTAATTTTTTTATTATTATAATAATTATTATTATTATTGTGTTTATTTTATTACTGTTCAAATTGTTACTATTTTCATTATTTCTTTAATTTATATTATTTTATTATTATTTCAATCGTTATTATCATCATTATTATTATTATTGTTGTTATTCTTTTTATTATTATCAGAATTATTATTATTTTATATATTATATTTTGGGCATGTTTGTCGTTCTTCTGGGCATATCTTCACATATTTTGACAGCAAATGAACATCACAGCAAGTGATTTAGTGTTTCTAATATTTGGCCTCACTGATTGAAAGAAATGTGTGCAAACATAAGACACATTTGTTTAATGTAATGCAGGACTCTTGTATTAGACTGCATCATGTTTTAGTTGGGTGTATCTAATAAAAATGGAAAAATGTTTAAAGTTTTTTTCCTCTGAATGGCGGACACATACCTGTGTTACATCATTGAAGTTACCGTGTCCCAGGCAGCCGTTGCTCCCACTTCCAAATGTCATGATAATGCCTCTGTCTGTAGATTGAAAATAAAAAGAGGGGATTAGAGACACTATTAGTTGATGAGTGTAGGTGTATTCTCATGTGGTCCAACACAATGCTTCTAATCCTCATCTAGGAAACGATAATCTGTGTCACTACAGCGAAAAGTGATGAAATTGAGGCAACTGAGCTCAGAGAATGGGCCTTTAATCCTGTGTTATTTGCTCTGCAGTGCTGGATGGACCGATGACAGCCTCCTAAAGCACACTGACTAACAGAGCACCACAGTTTGAGCTAGATAAAAAAGTGCTTCAAAACTGCCAGGAAAGCATGGTTTATTTTACAAGCATACCCATGCTATCTGATCAAGTCTGGAAAAAGAGCTGACAGTATCCACACGTTCATATGTGCGTTCAAATACTGAGTCAGCGTTTTACAGTCATGTGGTGCAGCGTGAGAGTGCAGAAAACAGAGTAAACATTGATTTCCTTCAGTAGAGCTCCCCGCAAAGCTGACTGGGCACAGATGTGATTTCTCTGATGGTTATACAAAGCAGAAAAGCACACCAACCTGTCATGCAGGTGGTAAAAAGATCGCCACAGGACACAGACTTGATGGTGACTCCAGACTGACCCTCGAGAAAACGTGAAATGAACTGAGGCTGCATCTGCTCCACCACACCGGGCAGACTGGCCTCACCAGACCCCACTGATGGAGCCTGTGACAAAAAAGTGATTATTAGTCTAAAAAGGGCTAAAAGAGTGAGAGTGTAACAATTTCCTGGAAAGCATACGTAACTAAAAATGTTGAAAGAAAAATCCACCCTCTGATACATCGTTAGGAATCATAAATCTGTGATGTTCTGCCATCCAGCAGTTATTTTATTATTAAGTACCCATATTCCCGAGCCACCTTCATGTAACTCAACATTTTACTAGAGATTCTTAGAATTGAGAGAAATCCAGTTCAAAAACATACTTTTGAGAAACTGATGATGTCTCTCACACTGAAGCAACCCTGCTGATGTAGAAATAACAATCTCTGTCTCTTCAACACTGAATTTTCCTTTCGAATGTCGCCTTTGTGTCTACAAAGAAACTCTCTAAGGGGCTAGTGCAAAAACCAGATTTGTACTACTGATAATTTTGGTACATGAAAAACAACAAACTACTTGTAAAACTGAACTACACTGGAAGCATATAGGGTTCTTTGGCTTCTCCACAATTGAAAAATGCTTTTTGGTTGCATGTGGTTCTCCATACCTTGAACCCTTTCAGAGTGTCCTAACCCTTCAAACAATAGCGCTGTGAAGTTGTGGTTATTTATTTTAATTTATTTTGGCATCTGTCCAAGGACTGTTGCTCTCCATGTTGTCCTCCATAGAGCTCTGCTAACAGCAGCATGGATTCTGCTTAACACTAAACAATCTGAGCATCTGGACTGAGTCAAATCTGTAGAAATCCTATTGGAATCACAAACTATTTTCATGTATGTTATTTTATTTCATTTTTTGCTGTCCAAACTTTCTAGAATCAATCTTGATACAATCCAGATATGCCAACAAACAAATTTGGGCTGACAGACTAAACAAGTCCTTATATTCCACTCATCATGATTCTGGTTTCACAGGTTAGCCTGGGGCCAAATGAACAACATCCAGAAGCTAATGGTTCTGGGAACAACCTCAGTCCTTCAGAATGAACCCTTTTGGAACTTTTATTTCTAAGAGTGTATTTGTAAAACCGTATTTTCCTAGTTATCTGTAAAAATCAAAAAATCAAAATAGTACATCAACTACTTGACCCAGGAGTACAGAGTAAATCAAAGTTGTTCCTTGATAGACAGTGAGGGAGGATTTTTGCTTGATAATGCATGACTGAGAATTTCAAAAAGCAACAACATTAACAAGTCAAAAAATACCCAGACCTCCCATGTAATCAGACGGCCAGACTTGGTCACCCCCATTTTCTGAGTTCGACCCAGAGACACTTGGAGCACCTCAGTGTTGAGCATCGGCAGGCGGAGAGGCACTGAGATTCCACTTCCCCACGTGTACACCGAGGACAGCGGGAGGGAATGCACCTTCCCTGATCCTAAACCCACTGATCCATCTGTTTAATCCCAAGAAATTACAATCAAATGTATAATTTAACCATGATCAGCCTGGTGCACCTTTTTTTGTTGTCAAATAATGATGTAATGTGCCTGACCTCTGGACCTGTTAGTAGGAACTCTCCCTCCTGGTCGACCTTGAGGACCAGTCTGCACAGTAGACAGTGGTTTCTCTATCCTGCAACATAGAACAAGAAAGAACTCATTCCACAAAACATACGAAATCTTTAACTCAATTTCATGGAGACACCTGTCTTATCATGAGTTATGCCTTAAGGCAGTACCTGCGCATTTTGACATTTCCTATATCTGTGTAGAGATTAAGCAGAGGCCTGATGCATATGGGAAGAGCCATTATTTCATTGAGTTGAGGCCGTTTGGATGGATCCAGATTGAGCATGTTGAGGATGAGCTGT
This sequence comes from Plectropomus leopardus, assembly GCF_008729295.1. Taxonomy (NCBI): domain Eukaryota; kingdom Metazoa; phylum Chordata; class Actinopteri; order Perciformes; family Serranidae; genus Plectropomus; species Plectropomus leopardus. The sequence continues at coordinate 24,084,067 of NC_056467.1, forward strand.
CGGAGTTCTGGGCTGTACCGGTCTGAGATTGGAGCAAATGTGCCGCTCATAATCTTCAGAACGAGGGCGGGTAGATTCTGAAAGCAAAGTAAAAGAAAAGTATATTTCTCTATACTGGCATCAGAGCGATTGTAACGCACCACAATTTTTTCTATAAGTATCTCTGATTCTGATATGTAAAAAAACCCAGATAATCTACCTAAAATCTTTGCCAAAGGAGTACAATTTTCACATTTGTGCCTGATTGTGGATGTGGTAGTTGGTATACTTCAAAAGCTAACACTAACATAGAATTATTTAAATCACTTAATTTAAGTAAGTGAGGGATGTTGGTGAAGAAAATGTTTTTCATACAGCTGCCTCGAAGGCTCTCTTCAGGCTCGCTAGTTCATAGAGCACGCAGCCCAAAGCCCAGATGTCACTCTTTTGGTTATACGGCTTTCCCTCACACAGCTCTGGGGAGATGTAGCACGGTGTCCCCACCACCTGCAGAGTGAAGAGAAGGAAGCACTGACTTGAGGTGGCACATGTTAGGACTCAACTTGTCAGAAAATGTATGTTGCTGCAGCAAACACAAACTCAACTCACAGTGTAAGCTTTGCTCTTGCTGACAAGGATTTTGGAGATGCCAAAGTCACCAATTTTGACGATCATCTGGTGCTTGTCAAGAAGAATGTTCTGTGTCTTAAGGTCTCTGTGTAAGATTAGTTTGTTGTGGACGTGGTACAGGGCGAGTAAGATCTGTACAAAGAAGTGAAGGATGGTGTCCTCGTCCAGCAGAGAGTTACAGCGCTTCTGTATGTAATCAGCCAAGGTACCACCTGCATGAAGAAAACATTGAGAATAAGAGAATAAACAATTGAGATAATTTCTGTCCGTTAAAATCATTATAACGTAGAAAACTATTAAGTTACTAGGTTGAGTGAACAGCAGTGAGAGGGTGATATCAAAGCATATAAGCTATGGATGTAACAGATGTAACAGCAGATGTTCATGCTGCACAGGTAAAATGCTCATGAGAATGCGGATCCACAACATAAACATATTTTTATCTGCAACAATGAAAGAGTATGGCACAAATATTTTGGATCCCATGCTAATGTGCAATTTCTGCTTCAGGGTCAGAACTTAAACTAAACTTTACATCCCCCATCTATAAGCCCTCTTAAAGTCAGGAAAAGTATTATACCATTTTTAGCAAAGCCAGTCATAAAACAAAAGCTTTTTTGGTTTCCTGTTAAGCTTTTATTTAGTTTAGTTGAACTTACTATGGTAACAATATGGCATGAAAAGAGAAATAATTAAAACAAGTCAGTGAGGGAAAAAACCCTTTTCAAAGTTTATAAAAACATTTGAGGACTTGAAGGAGTGATATAGCTTAGAAAATTAGGACTTGTTTTAATTATTTCATTATAGATTTTTACAGTTTGGAGATTATCCTATATAAACAAAATACAAATCCTAAAAACCTTGAATGCACTGCTTGATGTAATGATGCAGATGCACATTGGAATAAGATTCAGGGTGATCTCTATAACTATATAGCTATAACAAAATCTAAGAGACTGTTAAGCCTCCTCTTTATGCACATCAAGACAAAATGGGAGGGGGAGCTGAACACTAAAATTACAACCGAAGAATGAACACAACACACCGTTACAAATTCAAAGACATGGAGCCTGCCAGGCACTCATTTTTGGGCCATGTCATAAGTTACACTTATTCAGCGAAAATGTAAATGCTAGAATAAAAGAAATTCTGAGATATGCAATACCCCAGGAGGACAAGTTGTGTACGCTGAAAATGGTACGACCTGAACCCCTACTATAAAACAATGGTTAGAAATTATAAAAGAGATTTATGCTATGGAAAAAACACAAACCATCATCTTCAGTTGAGAAAAAAAAACATAATAAAAACACTAAATGGGATGGGGAACCTTTATATTTCACTGTGATATATGCAGTCTGGGAAAAAACAGGAGCATCAGCACCAGGTCCACTAAGCTGGTAAACAGTTTTTTTTCACAGGCAGTCAGACTCTTAAATGCCCAGCACACATGTCTGCCCTCCCCCATCAACCCCAATCTAGAGATTCAAGCATGCTGCTTTTAGCAGTGCTTTTAGTGGATAAATGACAAAACACGATGCACTTTGTGAACACTGAAAAGGGCCCTTCATGACTCTACAATGATGCACTTTATAGATTTTTTAAAATTATGGCGCCTATAACTTTCTCAAGACTTTAATCTAGTTATTTATGACGTTTATTATTGACTTGAACTGACTTGCACTTTTTTGTGTTTTGAGGGAAAATGTAATTTTGTTTTTTATGTATGGGAGTGCATAATGAAGATGACAAATAAAGGAAAACTAAATCTTAATCTGAAAATCTAAATCTGAAATAAATATCAGTATAACAGTCTTAGTACGCTGTGGCAGTTCCACCTGCAAATTAAGCAACTAAAGAACCACAAAGACAAGAAAATGTGGTTTAGAAACATAATCCAGAGATTTAGGAGTCTTGACTGTGAACAAAAGAGCACCTAGAAGTACCTCGGAGGAGGATCTTAGGTTGAATATTGGCTCTGGCTCATGTTGCAGAATTTTGGACTAAGTGGCAGCAATCTACCCTTTTTTTACATTACACCTTTTAATATAACAGAGAAGTTACTTTACAGAGCATTGGGTTTAAAAATACCTCACAGACTGATGCTAGATGTTGACATGTGAACAAGTAAAGGTATGGAGCCCTAGAGCACTAAACCATGGGAAAAATGAACTGTTAGACAATGAACAAAAGGGGGTCATGTAATAAGATATTACGGTAAACTTACCTGGTGCATACTCCATAGCAATCATCAGGGCCTTGTCTTCCAGGAAATTCTCATAGTATTCAATGATATTTGGATGGTTGAGCAGTTTCAGGACCTGACACTCGTTCTGAGCCGCCAGACGCTCGTCTCGAGACATCTGCTCCACTGGGATCTCCTTCAGGATGACAAAAGCCCCGTCACTGCGCCTGCGGCACAGGTGAACGATCCTGACAGGGGAGGAAAATAAAGAGAAATTAGATGTGCATTTTGTTTCTTAAACAACATAGTAGGATAATCTTTGGTTGTTTAAATCCGGTGTGATAGTTTTGTTTTTGACAAGCAAGCATTTGTATGATTTTAAAAAAGCAAATAAAAGTGAATGAAAAATCAGTGGCGTAAAAGCTTTGCATTATTCCTTTATGTATGTATTTGCTCAAAAATGCAACGTAGAATAAACAATATTCTCTGGATCACAAAAGAATGATTCCTGTCACAGTGCTTTATTTTTGTTGTGCTACTTTTAAGAGCTACTGTACTGTGTTTTAATGTTGTATGTAACCTTACAAATCCATACACTGATGGTTATGTGGTCCACCTTAAAAAGGGGAAATAACGTGAAAGGACACACAAACATGGCATTTTCATTAGCTTATTATTTATGAGGAGGGTTAGTGGGTGTCCAAGACCAGTCAGAAAATCACTACACATGTAGCTCAGATGTAATACACAAAAATACAGATTTACCTGTTTTACAGATTGTTTAACTCCCTGTCAAGCCCCCCCAGACACCCACCAATATCCCATTTATGTATTAATTGTACCTTTTTATTTATTGTTTTTTTTTTCCTTTTATGTTGTTTTTTGGTTTGTGTTTTTTTTTTCTTCTCTTTTTCTGTTTCTTGATTTCTGGTGCTACAGTTACAACAATAGAAAAAAATATGGTGATATGTAAACATGTGTAAATGTTGTACTTCTTTTGCTTTCACAAAAAATATACAAGTTTACGTTATTGTCTTTATGCTTCAGTAAGCTATATAATGCTGTAAGACAAAAAAATATGAAAATTGCAAGCAAATTCGTCAAATAGGCTCATTATATCTCATCAGATATCTTATGATTGCACCTTATGACTGTTTAGTGTAAAGTTTTAATCTATAAAGTAAATGGTATATCTGGTAAATAAATCTAGTTGTGTAGAAAGTACATATTACCCTCTGAAATGTTGTCAACTATATGGTCTGACAAAGTGGGAATACTGAAGTGGAGTACAATTTTAACAATGTACAGTTGTACAGTACAGAATCTGAGTGAATACACTTTATGACTTCCCATCCCTGCACAGCGGATAATTTAATATTTAATAATTTTAAATACGGTAAAAATGAGCAAAGTAACGCTTGTCTGCTCATGTTTTTTTTAACAAGTTACAATTTGTTTATTGTAACTTTTCCGGCAACTTATTGTCTTTAAATGACAACTTTGACTGTGAAATAAGAGGTAGGTTGTATGCGATGCGGATGCAATAACTCAGATGACTGCTTAGCTAACATTGCCGTGCTATGACGTAAACAAACAAACTTTTAGAAAGGAAAAAAGCCACACAAACTGTAATTGGTAAAACCTATAAAGTTTGTTTATAGGTTAGAAACCCTGATTGGCTTTGGCATTAAGATTAAACACACAGTGCTAGCTACCGATTACTTTTTAAATAGCCTTTTTACATAAACCTTTCTAGACGTCCTCTTCTAAGAGTGGCGCACATTTGACGGATCCCGTTACATTTTTGGTGAAGAAAAGCGGACTTCAAGCTTTCTTAATTTACGCCTGAGAACACCACATTTTCCCAAACACAGCGCGAATAACAGACGTGTGAGACAAAAACGGCCACAAAGTTTAAAAGTAAGAGTTTACCCAAAAGCTCCTCTTCCGACAACTTTGATTTTCTCATATTTCTCCATCGCTGCTCCCTAACATTTCCGCCGTCTCCTGGCAACCCGTCCCTACTACTATAGGAAGCGACGAGGGACAAAAAAGAGGAAGGCGGGTAAAAACGGAGAAAAAAGGAGGCTCGCGAAATTTATGTAATGATCATTGCTGATGACGCATATTAAAATCATGTTTTCAGTCACAAAGGAAGAGATTTAGAAACAGAAAAAATAGTATTCTTTAGAATGATACATAAGCTAAGATAAATACAGTGTAAGCAGCTTGAACAAATGCAGCAGATGCAGTAGGTGAAATAACTGGTGCATGTATAAGTGTTGGCAATAGTAAGACTTTTTATACAGAATCATGGATGGATTACTGAACAGGTCGACAGGGCACAGCAGGTCAAAAGTGTCAAGGTCCTCCCTGGATTTTATCAGCAAAATGTCACTCAAATTAACACACCAACCAAGAAGAGACACAATAACACCACAAAGAGATGCAAAGTATATTTAGACAGACACAAAATAACTACAAAATGGTGAAAACAGCCATAAGGAGATACAAAATGATTACAAAGCCACAGTAAAAAAGTATTGAGACTTACTTGTGACTTGCAAAACAATGACTTGGTCTCACATACAGTCAAACAAGAGACACTATGAGTCTAAAAGACTAGACTAAATAGCTCACTATCTGACAGTAATTATTCTAACAAGTTTATTTATGTAGCACTTCTAAAAATCAGCAATTAACGGGGGCTTTGCAAAAATGACATTAATGATGAAGTCCTAAATCATTTTATTAATTACATCTGTGCTTTTCCTACTGTGAAGTTCCCGTAGACACAGCAAACACCATCATGTCCCGTGTGACAAAAGCTGTTAAAGATGTGAGAGAGGTGAAAGCATTGTTGTGATGAAACAACCTCACCCACATCTTCCTGTCATGTTGAGAAACCTCGAAAGACAGATGATTCATACCTGGGGTTTAGCATCAGTTTCACTAGCACATACATTGCATTCCTGGTCACTGACTGTCGCGTCTGGAGACAGATCTTCAGATGACAGAAGACAGGAGCACGAGGCCAAATATGTCACTAAACTGGTCTGAGTAGTGCCACATGTACTGCATGGCTCCTTTAGGTGCTCCTTTGTTGAGATTTTATATCCCCGAGAAAGAGCAAACTATTGTTTGTTAAGCCACCTACTCATCTATCTTCCTTCCACCTGACTTCATTTAAAAACTGCAAATTGTAGAGAAAAGGTTCAATTACAAGAAGATTACTGTTTGTGATGATATATCATTATTTCAGATTGATGATAATAGTGGAGGTATGTACTTCAGCACCACACAGAGCAGGCTTTGTCAAAGCACAAAGCAGTTATTATCCCCATCAGAGAGGGGAAACAGTGCTCATGCAGCCCTCTTCCTGCTTATCTCAGACAAGGGAAGGCACTTTATAATCACCAGGCGTCTGGATGTAAGACTGCAGTATCTGAAGTCCACGCTCAAGACGCTAAACTAATCACATCTGTCTCACTGTTCCTCGCACCGCCTCACTGTCTCCATTTCAGTTTTCACTTCACTTAATGTGTTTCCTGCCGCAATTGCTAGACAACACTGTCCTGAATACATTTTTGACATGTCAGTACTAATAAAGTCTCGTAAAAAGTACTGTAAGAAGAGCAGTTTGTAACTGAGTCACTTTTTGGAAAGGGAATGATATTGTTTGGTCGTGATCTTTTTTTTATTATGACAACAAAATCTGAGGCAAAGACTTCAAAATATGAAAATTATAGAGAAAATAAACAAAAGAAGCCATACTACTCATTATTATATGTTGATGTTTTTTTTTTAAGCTGCTTCAGTTTCAGGGTTCTTGTGCATGGCTCGCTGTCACACTGCCCAATGACTTACACTTGAATAAACCTGAGTCATTAGTAATGTTACTAACACCTGTTGTTTTCTAAAACAAGTCAGAATGTTGCAAACCGGGTCAAGGGTATTAAACACCTATAAAAGTACTGCCCATACTGTATATATCTGATAGTACTGACACCATATTCATATCATACCTCCAGCTGTTAATTCTGTGAATAGGCTGTTTATGAGAGGATGGGCCCCTGGGCTCAGACATGCTCACATGCATAAAGCCCCAAGTCCTAAATTTGAGTTTCGAGTCCTAAACAAGTCATGATGCATGTAATGCATGCACATGCAACAAAATTTTAACAATAATTATATGTTAAATTTACAAAAATCAATCAAAACAATTTTTCAAAATGTGTTACAAGTTTGTAAAGAATTACTAAAGTGTTAAGCTAACATTACTTTATCGTAAGCTCATCATCATAAGTGTTAATACTGGTCTTGTCTTACCTCCCTTTGGGCAACTTTTTGTGCAAAAATGCTGAACAAAGCTGAAAGTTTTGACTTTTGACAACTGTGTAGATTTGTATGCAAACAAAAGTATCTTTGGTGTCATTTTTTCATACGGCACTCAGTAAGTTAATGTTAGCTCCTTCCAGTTATCTGCTGTGAATTCTTTATTGATGCTGTCAGATTGGTTCCAGCAAAGTAAATCATCTCGGGAATTAAGTGATGCTGGGAATGAATAGCATTAATGTTAGTTTAATCAGAAAATGAAGAGAAGTGAATTTATTTGCACCACACTTTTTAAATATTATACTTTAAAATCTTTAGGCTTGAGGGAAGGCATCATGTATTTTCATATCAAAAGGCTCAAATCCAAGTGAAGTCACGAGTGTTAAAGTCCAAGTCAAGTTGCAAGTCTTTTTGATTTTGTCAAGTTGAGTCTGAAGTCAACAAATTGTGTCTCGAATCCAAGTTATGTGACTCAAGTATTGACTTCTGGGGTTATGAGCACAGTATAGAAATAATCATTTAATTCAATCAATATCAATAAAATAAAATAAAAATATATAGAGAAATTATAATTAACCCCCAATTTCCTTCAATGACCCAGTGAAAAAGGGTCATTTTACTGCCCAAGTAAGAAACAGACTGATTCTCTGACAAAGACAAACCTATTTTTGTTTGGCCATTTACGATGCATTTGCTGGAAATCAATTAACCTGTAGGTTTTCTAACTTACTGACTTGCAGAGTTTCCACAGTAGCCGTTTTCTATGTGGCTCTCTGGGAAAAGAAAAATCACCCTGAGATCAATATACTTCCATGCTGACTGAGCCAGTGAAAAAAGATTTCTGACTCAAACATGTCACTTGATTTTGGGAGACTTTCTGCACCTATCTCTGGTGTTTGCTGAGGCCTGAGTGCAACAACAGCTGCCACTACAATATGAAAGCTTTTGCATTGACAGAAATCCTGGTCTGTTTCTTCATAAACCTGACACTGAGTAATTACAGGTTTTTGTGACGAAACTATGAGAGCAAAAGGCTCTCAGTTTCTCACACTACAACTAAATACCTACAGTGAGGCAGCCAGGAAACACAAGAAACAGTATTAAGTTACACTTCTCTCTAACAGCGAGGTGTTTTGTTACAGAGAGCCCTACCCAAGTAATAGAAGTAGATTATTTAAATGGTTCATGTTTCATGCTTCACGATTCACATTAGAAACATTAATAAACCAATTGATTAGTCCATTAGTTTCCAAAGATTAGTCTCTTTTCCTCTTTTCTCTCTCAGACGCATAAATACATGTGCAGCTTGTAACTTGATTGCTTTGTATTGACTTTCTGAAAGGAAATGCAGCCTTACTGGTCATAGAGAAATGCCCACCTCATGTAAACAATTACTACCCCAGAGAGGTGTGTCTTCCTGGAGGTTTCTGGAGAGAGATGGCCCTAGTCACTGAGCTGAAAACAGGATCAATGAGTATGACATTTTTGCTCTTCACACAGGGTTCTATTGCCATCTAGTGTTGTTTTATATACTGCAGCCTGTAGGGAGGTACTTGTAATGACTGTCTTATTGAATTAACAAGTTTGAACATTGATTGACAAGAAACAATGGGAGAGAGGGGGTTTGGTGACATGTAACCAGCAATGGAAGAAGTAAAAGTAGCAATACTACAGCGTAAAAACACTCTGTTAAAAGTGAAAGTCCTGCATCCAAGTCCTTGAGTAATAGTACTAGCCTCAAATTTACTAAAAGCATCAAAAGTAAAAGTATTCAAGCACACATCGGCTAAAGCACAGGCTCAGGGGCCTAATGTATAAGGGCGCCCTTTGGCCTTCACCTGCAAAATGACCCTCACATTAACATTTACCAGTAAGAGACGCACAACAACCACAAGGAAGCACAAAATCAGTACAAAGAGACATAGCATGAACAGTGACAAAATAACCACAAAGAGACAAAAAAAAGCACAAGGACCTGCAAAAGGACCAACAAGGGACAAAGAACCAGAAAGAGACACACCAACCATGAGGAGACACAAGATGGACACAAAAAAGACACAAAATGACCTCAAAGACACAGAAAGCAAGCACAAGTAGCCACAAAATGACAAAAAGGCACAAATTACCTCATAGGCACATAAAACAACCAAAAAAAGACACAAAGGGTCTTACAAGAGACATAAAACAACCCAAAAATACACAAAATTTGCCAAAAACCACCATCACCATTGCATGCAACAAAGTTCCCAGGCCACAATCACAGGATTCTTAAATCTCAGAGATAAAAAAAAAAAACCCACACATATATTTGTGATTGGATTAATTTTTAAAAAAGAACATACATTAAATTTTTGTGTGGCAAAAATGCCTAAAAGCACAAGTGCAGCTATCATAACTGAGACACAGCGAAAACGCAAGTATAACATAAACATAATAACATAAGATTAGCAGCATGACTGAATTAATTTGACTGTTTCAGTTGTATGGACCCATAACAGACACTGTCCTTTAAAGAAAAAAATATCTGCATTATAATATGATTAGGAAATGTGCAACAGATATGAGAGAGACATTTTGTTTCAGAGGAAAGAAGACAAACATGCACATATAATGACTAAGAAGGAACAGAAAAAAAGGGACAAACATCACTTTCTATATGAGCAGAACATTTTTTAGCAGGTAAAGAAAAGTAAACTCCATGGGTGTGGGTTTGTATTTAACAGAGACAGCTGTGGTGCAGGTGGTGAAGTGTGTGTGTTTGTGTGCGTGTGTGTGTGTGTGTGTGTGTGTGTGTGTGCGTGTGTGTGTGTGGAGGGTCTTAGCTGCTCCTGATGAGTTTTACTTACTCACTCCCTTCTCTCCCTCCGGGCTGCAGGGAGGCCAGCTGAGGGGAATGAGAGCCACACTGTTTATGGAAAGAGTTAAAGCAGAGGAGGGAGAGCATTAGCTACATCGGCTGCCTGTTTTACATACCAGATTTTCTGTTATGCTTCAAACAAAGCAAGGATGTGCATGTTTATATTTTCATTCATATCTTTTTTTTAAACTTGCTGTTGATATTGCCACGAAAAGAAAACTGAATCCTGTATTTATTCAAATATATGTAATGTATTAAAACCAAAGCTATGCTAGTCACTATGAACTTCCCAAAAAAATTGGGTTATTATAAAGGTCCAAGTGAACTTTGTTGACTGTAATGGGACAAAAAAATAACAATAATATAATGTAAACCTGATTTTTACCAGTTTGATATCATATTTAGCTAAAATCCTATCAGTAGTTTTTTTGTATGAACTGGAGGAAAGCAACTGATGTCTGGTCTAAGTTAGAATAAAGACATCTGCAGTAGTTCTGAGGAGATAAAAGCATGAATGGCTTTTTTCAGGATCACACTTAAACATGATTTAATCTCTACACAGCTGTACTACCCTGATGCTTGTTCGTCAAAGGATCAAAAAGTCAGATCAACCATATCTGAGGTGAAATGCAGTTGTGTATGATCGGCATAACATGGGAATGTATGCCATGTTTTTGAAATATGTGGCACAGATGCAGCATGTCAACTGAAAATTAAGAAGGACCTAGGATTGGTCCTTGGGGTACACAACAGCTCCCAACCTAAACAGTTACAAAGAAGGAGCAAAACAACCGAGAGCCCAATTCATGATGTCTGAGTGGAGGAGAATCAGTGGGTTTATGCATGTAGATGTTTGAGGTATTGGTACTTCACTTAAAGGCCGAGTGTGCCAGATTTAGGGGGATATATGGGCAGAAATTAAATATTATAAAGTGAGTATGTTTTCTTTAGTGAATAATGACCTAAAAATAAGAACCATAATATTTTCATTGCCTTAAAATGAGCCGTTTATATCTACATAGCGAATGGGGCCTCATCCATGCAGTTTGGACTTTACTCATTGCTTTTATCAGTTTAAATCAACTGGTTTGTGTATTTATTTGTTTTGGACTGAAAGAGAAGAAAACTCTGTTTAATAATTGGGCTCCCAATAAAAACCTCCTGAACAAAAAACTCTGAGGGAATCCTAACCTGAGGTTACAGCTTAGTGCAATATGTAATCATCCCCACTAGATGCCACTAAATCCCCCTAAAGCTTAGGCTACACACTGTTCCTTTAAGGATTACCTCGTTATGCTACTTTGTATTTCTTCTCTATTACATTTCAGAGTGGAAACATTTGCTCTTTACTCAACTACATTTATTTTACTACTGAAATTCCGTTGAGCTTCATAAATATAAAATAACATGAAATTATAACACTCTGAAAGAGGCAAATCTGCAAAATCAGAAGTTTTATTTTGATATGTTAGGACATTTAGAAATAACACATTTGTAGTTTTACTTTGGTGTAATCTGAAATGCAAGGCTTTAATTGTAATACAATATTTTAACTTTGTGACACTGCTATTTTTGCTTATTTACAATATTTGTATACTCCAATCCACCAATGGCACAGTGTAAACAGATTTTTCCTGCCCCAAATACCAAAACGTTTCGGCTTATAATATATTAGTTCTCCTATAGCTTTTTAGGCTAGTAATAAAATAATCACACCCTGCGTTTTAGATACTTGCCAATATAGCCAGTATTGTTGTTGTAATGGATAAATTAGATGCGTGCGGTAGAGGAAGGAGCGCCTTTACGCACAGGGCGGAGCTGGTAGCCATAAAAGTTAAGGTGACAATGCAGCTTTTGAACACATTTATGTCGGACTTTTTAGACACGCTTACCCCCAAAATCACGTTTGGCAGCCCTGCTCTGTGATTTTTTTACTTGTGTAACGTGATCGCAGTCTCGACCCCTCCTTGTTTTTCTGGTTAAAGAGCGCAGCAGTAGTATCAGCACCACCCACCCCGCTGCCTCTCCAACACTCCCCCTGTTCACTCTGTACACACAGAGAGAGAGAGGCAACAACATTACGAGGCGCTGCGTAAAGACAAACACCGTCTCACTGGAATGAGCTGTTACACGGGAATCCCCTCCAAATCCCCCTCATCTGGTTGAAACAGCGAGAAGGAAGAGCCCATAGAATCAGATCTGCGGACTTACAAAAACTTAAGTTCAAACAGGATCCTGAAGAACACTCCCATCTCATACCGTGCATAACTGTGCATCACCAAGCTGGGAATACGTTGACAATAGCGTGAAAAAGCCAACAGCGGGAAAGCGCGAAGGGAGGAGGCAACAGAAAATAAGAGGGTGATCAGGGGGCGAGGAGGAGAGGATGGAGGCCCTTTTTCCTGTGCTGAAGCGTCACCCCGGCCCCTCATTGCTGGTGTTCTCCCTGATTTTCAGACTGACCCACCGGTTGCTCCAAAGGCTGCCTGTGCCTAAAGTGGTAAAACAGGATGACTTTCGCTCCTGGAAGTGGAGGAACCTCTCTGTGTCAATGGTGCACTCTCTGCTGACTGGGACATGGGCCTTGACCTGGTAAGTTTCCATCCAAAACATCTGTCTGTTCACCCATCTATCCACCCATCCACACTGGGGACACCATTGTCTATTCACAGTCCACATGATGTGAGTGTGTGTGTGTGTGTGTGTGTGTGTGTGTGTGTCCAGCAGTGACAGTCTGTGGCAGCCAGGAGAAGAAGGGCATGTTCAGACAGGGTGAGGGCCGGGGGAGAGAATGGCATTTTTAAGTGGGGAGGGAAATACCACTGTAAAGTATGAGCCACATAATAATGCTATGAGCTTGCACTGATTAAATTGAATTTCTCTTGTGAAGAACTAAATCTTTTTAGGCTCACATGTTGGCTGCACCTGTAGACACATCAACTGGAAAAACCTGCTGGCTCAATGATTCCTGTGCATCATGAGAAACTATTTTTTGGGGTGGGAACAGGGTTTGTGACTCAGCTTTTAACATTGCTCAGTAAAATCTGACAAGTGGATCATCCTTAAAAATGAACTCGGAAACCGATTGCCTTGAAAAAGTAAAGGAAATATAACTATAAATCTTTCCGTTAAGTTTACTTTGAATTTAACTGTATTTACTAAATATTGTGAAGTTGTTGCAAAATGAAAAGCCTTGTTCTTTTTAAGTGTTAGCAACTTCAGTAAACCGAGTTAATCTAACTTAGCCTGATCATCATGTAGAGGATTTTGCCAATGATGAAGTTAGGAGTTCTGCAAGTTCTGTTTTCTTAACATGTTTATGGGAATATTACCAGTTTGTAACCAGCAGAATACATACATATATATATATATAGAGAGAGAGAACAGTAAACTTGGTTTCCTGAATTTGCTAAAATTTAGAAATATTGATTTAATTAAACTTTTTATGTTTAAGTTGCAACAAGTTCACAAAATCAAGGACATACTAAATTTTCCAAAGAAATTGGGTTCCTAGATTTTTGAAAGTAAAATCAACTTGTCAGGCTTTACAATTTGAGAAGTAGGATGTCAGATTTCACACCGCTATCTGCAATCTCGCTTATTTGTCAATACATTTGTGTGAATTAACAGTAAAAAAAAAAAAAAAGTGAAACAGTACACTAATTTACATGTCACACTATATGACTGACTAGAGGTTATTTATTAACCCTTTGAAACCTATGCAAATTAGTTTTATTTTAAAAACTTGGGGAGAAGATTAGCAACCAATTTTTTTTTACCTGAAAATAAGCCAAAAAAAGAAAGTGCAGATTTTTTAAAGTATTTTATTATTTTGTGTATGTAACATAATTTTATATATATCGTTATTAGAATTATAAAGATACTTTTTAGACATTTTTCTCAATTTTTTTGGGATAATTTTCTAATAATCCCCTCTTCTTAAAAATAATTTTTAGTTAATATCTTGTCACCTTTTAATAATTTCATGCAATTGCACATTTCTTTGTGTTTCAAAGGGTCAAACAAGTTGTGAAAGGTGTGTGAACGAAGCAAAAGACAACTGATGTTGATTCAGTTTTCAAAAGGTTAACAATTATTCTGTCATGGTGTGTTTATACAGGGAGTGGACATAGAGAGACCTTTGCTTTTTGAGGTGTGCCCCCTTTACCAACAGCAGTAAGAAGTGTCAAAGAATAATGTAACACCAGAGAAAAATAGTTGCACAATTGTGTAAATAATAGATATATAGATACAGATAGAAGCTAGATTGTAAAAAAATATTTAAAATTAAATTGAAACAATAATATTTCTCATACTATTTAAAGCAGGGGATATCTATTGTTCAGGGAGGTTAAAAAAGCCCTAATATCTGATATTAATGTCTCTGCTTAGTCAGGCTTTTCTCCAGGAGTGAGCCAATGTATGTCTGAGTGAGGTGATCCATCTATCCATAACATGTGCCTCTCTACAGTGCGCTGGTTTGGCCAGAGACGTTGAGCAACCTTCACTCTTACCACACCCCTCTGTCCTACCTGCTTGTCTGCATCTCAACAGGTCAGTAAATGCAAAAGGAAAAGAATGACTCATCAGGATGACAGTTTAAACAGCTGCAAAGTTAGGCTGTGGTATCTAGAGGAAGTTGTAGTATTAAAATAGTGTTTTGAGATCTTTTCTATAGAAATTTTAAGTCAATAGAGAACTTTCCTTGGTTGTTGTGTTTTACCCTTTGAGACCTGAACAAATTGGCTTCATTGATTTAAAAAACATGGGAAGAAGGCATTAAGCAAATAATCCAAAAATTTCATTCGTAAAATAAATAAATATATAGACCTGTGACAAGTGCTTAAAAAATAAGACTAATTTTGTGAAATAATTTTAAATTTGTCATTATAAATATCTTTTTAAAAATTATTTTCGGAGACTAATATTTTTTTTTTGCAATTGATGGAACGTTTCTTAAGTTGCTCATAGCCTTTTCTTCCATGTTTTTGAAAGAAATCACACCAATTTGCTTAGGGTACAAATGTTTAAATATGTTAAAGTTGTCTGAAAGCAACACAAGAAAAGTGATGTTGCTCGAGGTTTGAAATAGTAAATGCAGAGCTGCAACAAAGGATTATTGTCATTATGCATTAATCTACTGAGGATTTTGTTGATTAAACTGTAAACTGATGTGCCTGTAAGACGTCAGGAAATTATCCAGGGGTGTCCTCCCCATGGAAATTTTGAGCATCAAACTTAAGGTGGGCTATATGCCTGTAAAATAATATAAGCGTATGGGGTATTTTTGCGATAACTCTTCTTGATGATATGATAGATTACTGAAAAACAGCCACCAACAACAATCAACAATCAGCAACATAGAATTGCAACAAAATAGCTGTTAAGTTTTAAATGTCAACAGTTTGCCTTTACATTTTCAGTGAGGAGCCGGTAGCAGTTTTGCTTTTAGCTGTGCTTCTCGTTGTTGTGTGTAACGGTATGATATCATTATGTCAACAAATAGGACTTTTACAGTTATCATGATATGAATGATCTTATCAAATGAAAAAATATACCTGTGTTATGATGAACAATATGATGTGCCACACCCCTACATCAAACCCTTAATTTCTGCATTCTGCATTTTTTTGTGGCAATGCATACCATTTTTTGTTTATGCTTATATATATAATATATTTCAGTTTATGGTGAAAATGTCTTTGATTTCATCAAAATAAAAGTCCCCCTGCATGTCCCCTGTGTTTACAGCATTTTCTCTGCCATCTTTTAGATTGAGGATTAAATACATCTTTGGGGTATGGAACCGCTGCCTTTTCAATTGCTTCTTTTCAGAGAAACAACAGAAACGGTCCGCCCCCTCTCACCTGATTCTCAGAACAGACAAACGGGCGTCTCCTCTAAATCACCACGGACACCAAACATAATCCACAGATGACTCGGTGGTCTGGTTGAGCTGCACTGTGTGTGGTTAAGTCTTACATGTTACCATGAAGACACAAATCTGTGGAGATCTGCCCTGACAACCACGAACAGCTCTGAGCTCCACTGAGGCCACAGCAGATACTGGAGGTCATATTCTTAAACACAGGGGCGGGTTGTGTCTCATTAGAAACAGCACGTCAGTCATACAGAGGCACAGAAGCACTGCCTGCACAGCGTAATAACTGTGGTTATGCTGTGAAATGTTTAGTTGGTATCTTCTAAAAACACGGATGAAGAGAGACATTTGACACTGCTGTCAGATCAGTTCAGTTTAATGCCTCCTGATTAATGACAAGTAACACTGGGATTCTTGTATTGTAATGCCAGATATATTTAACATAACCTTATAAGAAGCTGATCTTCCGGTATATGCTTTAAACCTTTGATACCTGAGCAAATTGGCATGATGTCTTTCAAAAACATGGGAAGAGGGTGACAAGCAACTAAACAAGAAGTTTCCCAAAAAATTGCAAAGAATTAGGTGAAAAGTTACAAGAAAATTACCTGAAAATAAGCACACAAAAAAGTAATGTAAAAACTAAACTTAAAAAAAGAAAACAACCTCAAGAGAGCACCAATAATTTTTCCTGTAACATGATTTAAAATATCTAATTAAGAGAATTATGAATATAGTTTTCTGGACATTTTTTAAGCTAATTTTCCAATATTTCTTCATAACTCTTTTACTAATTTCTTGTAGTTTGTGGGACATTTCTTGCCATGTTGCTCATTATGTATTTTTTTCATGTTTTTGAAAGAAATCAAACCAATTTGCTCAGGTTTTAAAGGTTTAAATGCTAGTGAAAGGCATCTGAGTGCAGCACAAGAAAACTGATGTTTTCTTTATCACCATGCCAAAGGGGTAATAAGTGTCAGTTTTCTGCAGTAGTAAAATGAACACTTTGTTTGAAAAGTCTCAAGGTACTAAACTAATACTCGGTAACAAAAAGTAAATGTTTGCAAACTGCTGTTTTTTGAACAAAACAGGTTCTGCATGTTGGGGGCATGTTTAACATCCTCGTATAAAAGAGAGTTTTACTGCTGCTGGAAACATATTCCCCTGGGAGGAGAGCTGGCAGCAAATATGGAGACAGTCCTTTGGTTGGTGGCTGTGGCAGCTTGAATTTGGGCAGTGCAAACCCCCCCAGAGACGGATGTCACAGCGAGCTGGTGGCCTGTGACAGTGCCAGGTCTAACCTGTGTAACAGCAGCAACAGAAAGTTTGCTGATCTGGTGGGGGGGAAGGGCTGTTCAGTCCTTTGGAGCTGGAGTTTGTGCTGGCTTTGACTGAATTTGCGTTGATGTAGCCACTGACTGGGAGTCATCCTCCAGAACTGCTGCCTGCTCTCTTCCCGAAACGGTGGTCTGTAGCAGTGGGGAGAGAGGTGGAGGACATCTTTACCCCTTTTCCACCAAGTTAGCTGTGGTTCATGAACTGGTTCCATTATGGACTCTAGGAACCTCGGTACTATCTAGTGAACCATTGTAATCAAGGATATGTCCAAAACACAACGGTAAAGTAAAGTAAAGTAAAGTAAAGTAAAGTAAAGTAAAGTAAAGTAAAGTAAAGTAAAGTAAAGTAAACAACAGGAGCATAATGGCAGATCACATTGATGACCTGCAAACTTTTTCTCTGTCATAACAGATGTTTTGTTTAATCCTAAAATGAGCATAAACCAACTATGCATGATAAGAAGACATAGAAGACTATTATGTGCAAGACTATTTTATTTTTTTAGTTCCAGCTGGGAACCAACTTTTGGGTTCAAAACAACTTTTTTTTTGGTCAGAATGCTCTGAATAGTTCAAGAGTTACTGCAGGAACCAGAACGTAACTGGTTCCATGTTAGTTAAAAAAGCATACATGTGATTCATGGCTTTACAGCCAAACATGATCACAAAACCACAGCTGTGAGCCTTATGCTCCTGTTGCTAAACTATTAGCAACATCTTCTCCACATTACTTAAGTGCTATGCATATATTGGCATGTTTAATGTCTTCTATTGTCAGACTCTTGAAGACTCTTTTGGATAAGTTCGCTTTACTTTTTTTTTAGTTGCTCTGCCTTTGAGGCAGTTGTTGCCCATGCTTGAACAGCAACTTTCTCTGCAGGATACTCTTACAATAAACCAGGCTTTCACCTGAGGGACGTGCACGCATATCATATCTACATTTGCGGAAAGGCCAATAGGAACGCCCTCTCTCCAGCCAGGAGAGCCAGGAGGAGGTGCAGAAGTGTAATGTTCTCTCAGTCCACTTGAATTTCAATATGCTCAAAGTTTAATATGGGATTTTTGCCCAGTGACAGCAAAATTGAACTGCGTACCCCAGCTTTAAAGCTGAATTTCCTAACTGTTTTTGATGAATTTCTTATTACATCAATTTTTAAGGTGAAATGAGATTAAACACTAACTGTGGTTGGAAACCTGCCTGAACTGGTAGACAACACCAGCTCTATCTAACCTTATCACCTCAGCCATGCATTTACATTTACTTTATCTGCTTGGCTGGTGACATTGCCAATTCATGTGGTGAAACAACTGTACTTAACAAACCCTCCTACAGCTTTGTCATTTCTGCTTTCTTGTTCAAGCTGTTTGAAGAGACACAAAGATGTTTAAGATATTTTGGCAAGCAAAAGACAATCACACAAAGCTTTTCACAAGTATTAACAAAAACTGTTACACACCCAAAGACGCCCAGTCTACATGGGCACTACTTACAGAACATACAAAGGTAAGAAGAAGAAAACTAAAGGAAATAAAACACATATGACTGTAACCTAGGGGGAACCACACACGTCAGATATCAACCTACCAAATTAAACATACAACACTGCAATATGCTGAATAGATTTTAACAAAAACGGAGCTACAGTAAATTAAACGTGTAACTGTACACTTATCTACGTACGTTTATGTATTGTGCCAAATAGGCTGGGATGTCCGCAAATGTTTTTAGGAAAAACTCAACTCAAAGATCAAATAAACAGTAAAATATGAAATGCATATGCAAAAACCTCATCTACTTCCTGTGTCTTCCCTTTCAGGGTACTTTGTGCAGGATGCAGCTGATATTATCCTGACAGGACATGCAATAGGAGCGTGGGAATTCTTACTCCATCATACAATAGTAAGATGACGTGTGTGAAAGACTGTAGAAGACTGTTTTTGCAGCCTGAGCTGAGCTGAATGCAGCATGTTGTCACAGAGCAGAAGATTACTGAAACTCAGCAGATTAGTTAATGGCATCTTAACTGCATGGAGAGTGTTTTTTTTGTTCAGTCTTTATCTTGAATTATTTTATTTACTATAATTTATACCATTCTTTGTAAACAATTTGGCATCACTATAGCAACATATTGTCAGGCATGTTTCGTTTACTGTCCTGTCATTCTGTCAAACTCTTTGTTTTTCCCATGATTTCCATGTCAACTCAGCAAAAGGCTGAAAACATAAATTCCAACAGAATCAAAGACACCAATCAGTGACAACATTAAAACCATCAACAGGTGTAATGAAAAGCATTGATTATCTTGATGCAATTCAATGATCTGCTGGGAAACCTTTGAAACCTTTGCGTTTAAGTAGATGGCACTTGAAGCAGACCACCCACTGAAACACTGTTGCAATTCCCAATTCAATCGAGCATCTTCGGGACAAACCAATACCCTGCATAGCAACCCACAAGACCGCCATTGCATTGGTGCCAGACCCCACAGGACACACCCCTAGAGGTCCTGTGTCCATGCCTTGACAGGTCAGAGCCAAGTCTGATTCAAGGGGGCCCCACCATGAATCAAACTTGGCTCTTGAGTACCAGCATGTCCAGTGCATGCTCAATCGGATTGGGATCTAGGGAATTTGGAGGCCAGATCAATGCCTTGAGCTCTCTGTCTCATTCCCTGGGCCATTCCTGAGCGTTTTTTTTTTTTTTGTGTGTGTGTGGCATGGTGGCAGTGCTAATATTCTGAAGGATGTACTTGGTCTTTAATAATGTTTGGTTTGGTGGGTGGTATGCGTCACATGGAAACCACATAAATGCTAGTGCCAGACATTTTCTAGCAGAACATTGCATTGTAACGAGATGATCAATGTTTTTTTCCTCACCCATCAGTTTCAATGTTATGGCCGATCGGTATATATTTTATTGTTTAACAATTTGTTCCATTGAAGCTATGTTTGAGTTAAGTTAAATGCTTAAATGCTTGAATCATGAAGACTTATGAGGCATTTTATATGATTTTTTCCTCCAAAATTCAGCCTGAAACATATGGTATCTTTGAAAACTTTTGCTTCTTCACTAAAAACATAAAGTTAACTTCTTTGGGTTTGGACTTTTTTTTTTTAAAAGTACGGCATTAGAAGCTTGAGTTTTTAGTAACAGTGGGGTTTAAGGTGTTTTTTGAGGAGTATTGCTTACAGAATGTCTTACAGGGAAAAAGGACAAAGGAAAGGATAAAAGCAACACAAATAAAGACAATGAACAAAACAAACACCAGAGATTAGCTGTCAGTTGTAAAAACACCTCTACCTGTCTCTGTCTCCCCCTCAGGTGATCTCGTGTTTCCTGTATACCCTCTATACTGAGTTGTATGTCTCCGGTGCTGTTATCGCTCTCTTTGTGGAGGTCAACAGCGTCACCCTCCACCTGAGATTGTTGCTTAAGTTGGCAAATGCTCAGTCCTCCACTATGTACTACATCAACAAATTCGCCAACATCTTCACCTACATCACGTTTCGTCTGAGCACCCAGTTCTACCTCACCTGGTACATCATTCACAACTACTCCTGGCTGGACCACGGTTTATTCTTCCTCATCCCTATAATAGTGATGAATATCATGATGCTGATTTATTTCTACCGCCTTGTACGCTCTGACTTCTTCCACCAGAGTAAGAAATCTGTGGGACAGAATGGAACGCATTACAACAACTCTAAGAAGTTTCTCTCTGATTGACTGGGGGAGGTTTACAGAACTGTGTCATGTTTATATTCAGGGCAGGAGTTTACACATTTTTGTCAAACTGACACCATTCCTTATGATGGATGTTTTTTTTTTGTTGTGTCATTGCAAAAGAAAAAAAAAAGCCCAGAACAACTTTTGGTGGAAAAAGATGCAGCCTTTTTCTGCAATGTTTGGAAGTCAGAAAGGTGGCTTTTCACAGGGTAAATACACAGTGCAGCACCACTATAACTGAAGCCAATATTCTGAGTTAAAAACTCTTTTAACATCTCTCAAACCCATGACTTGTTACTGCTTTTACTTTTTATATAAAATAGATTTTCAGTATCACGTATTGTGTAAAGGAATAGCTGAATGTTTTGGGAAATAGGCTATGCTTAAATGTTTCTTGGCAGGAGTTAGATAAGAAAGTTCATACCAGTAAGGTTGTACCCAACTCAGAATGTCAGTCGAATCACAAATGGCTGTTCAGTATAAATATTCTACTACTCTTTTTTTTTTGTCTATATACAGTTTGAGAGATTGAAACAGAGTTCAGCAGGAAGTTCAGGGTGACAATGAGATTCACCTAATATAGTGAACAAGCCAATTTTGCCCTCTGAGCTGATGCGGGCTAACGACGCTAACAAGCGATCGATATTTTGCAACATTTTGAGACAATAAAAGATGTCAAACAAAAGTCAACAACTGTCATATTAAGGTGCTGTGAGTTGTAAATTCACTACTTCTAAGCAGAAAATAACGTTATTGCGGATAACCCTGGGTCTGTGTCTGCAGCTGCATATACCAGAGAACAGCGAAAAGTTAGGCGCTTACTCTGCAGCTAAATCTGGCTGATAAAGCTTACAAAAAAAGTACTGTTTGACATGAGGGAATATCAGTCGACTGAGGGTGCTACTGTCAGCAACCCGTAAACATAGCTTAGCATAAAGACTGGAAACAGAAGGAAACAACTAGCCTAGCTCTGCAATTAAGAAAAAAAAATCCATTTAACACTAATTATGTACAGACCACACAACCAAGATATAACATATTTATTTGTGAGCCTCAGAGGTGCTGACAGATATGGGGATGTTTTTTTGTCTTTGGAAAGCTCCCAGCTAGCTTTTTTTCCCCTTTTCCAGTAAGTTTCCTGTAATAATGTACCATATAATGGAGACAGTGTTGTGGATGATTGTCTGTGAGACCATTAAATACATCACAACATGTGGACGCAGAATTGTTTTTACTGTTTATTACCAATTTTAAATGTCTTTGTCATGTCCTATGGTCATGTCTAGCTTGAACTACACTACAATGCCCCCACGATTTCCTGTGGCACTACTCGGTTTCACCCCTAACCGTAACCTTTAGAAAACATGCACAAATACAGACGGCATAAACGCAAAGTACGGATAGAAGGCTTCATTCGTGTTCATATACCTATCTAAAGGGGAGCATAAATGAGTCTTAATTTCCAAAAGTGTCAAACTATTCCTTTAGTCCATCAGAAAAATTTAGCAGCAACAGACTCACTCTCTTTCTCTGTCTCTATGACGCCATTTGTGACTGATGAGATACTGGGCTATGACTAAACTGGTACAGGACCAATTTAATTGTAACACAGGACAATTTATGGTCCTCTTACAGTTCTTTTTTTTTTATATCTGTTGGCATTTGTTAGAGGTTGGGCTGAAGCTGGATCTTCCTGCCGTTTAATAGTCTGATAATTAAGCTCATGAAGAGGTGGACACTGTGAGAAACCCTTCATGATGAGCAGGTAGCAGCACAATCAGTACTGATTGATTTTCACCTGTAGTTAGACGTGATGTGGAGCAATAGAAGAGTATCCCCATGGTGTGTTAGGTTTGTGAAATAGTTCTTTTGCCCAATAGATGCTTTTTTTTTAGATAAGATAGATAGACAGATGTTGTCTTCTTTCCGCTCTTTCCTCAAACACAGACACGCCAGCTCTACCAACTGAGCTACTGGGCGCCCCGTCTGCTTTATGTTTTATGTGCTGACAGAGTCATTAAAAAATCTAATGATCAGTACATTTCATTTTTATTTCTTTGCTGCATTGCCTTTACCACAGTGCCTTTTTAAAATGAATAAAGCACAGACAGAGATACTGTACAGAAAAGTATAGATAAAGTGCAGACTGGTATGTATGCTTTTGAGTGGATTTTTTAGATAAACTTGCAGTAAACTAATTTGACTGTGGCCACGATGTATCTTGTAATAACTGTTTCTTTTTTTTTTTTAGAAATCCATTATTTTTGGACATTTGAGTGATACTGAAAATTAAAAAAGATGTTTTCAAAATAAAAGAAGTAGTGATGTATATTTTTGCAATTTACTGATGGGAGAAGATTTGATGTTTTACATTAATGCAGTCACACCTGAGATGTCTGGTAAAGCTACAATCAGATATTGTTATACCATTCAGTAAAGTACCAATACAACAACGAATAAATACTCCATTAAGTTAAGGTCCTGCATTCAAAATCCCACTTGAGTGAAACTGTCATTTAGCATGAATGGGGTCAGCATATT
This sequence comes from Plectropomus leopardus, assembly GCF_008729295.1. Taxonomy (NCBI): domain Eukaryota; kingdom Metazoa; phylum Chordata; class Actinopteri; order Perciformes; family Serranidae; genus Plectropomus; species Plectropomus leopardus. The sequence goes on from NC_056467.1 coordinate 24,107,539, forward strand.
TTCACATCTAACTGGGTGAATTCATATTTATTTAAACCAAACAAGAGTTGTTGATTGTTGGGACAGTTGAAAGAAGGACAAAGATGGTTTTGTGAGTTTCATTTTGTGTCTTTCAAGTTTGGATGAAGTGCATTTTATAATGATAAAATCCTGTTTTTGTTTTTTTTTTTTTCTGTAGGGATCCTTTCCATAATGTTTTGACACTTTGACACATAATAACAGTCTGAGCCTGCTAGTGGAAAAAAACTTGCACTTTAAGTGGACTTTAATTAAAGGTGCACAATTGCCTGGTAATGTTATATCACAGGCTGTTCCGCTGCTGTCGACTGTATCTTTCCATAGTGGACTGGTGTCTTTCCATTAGTCAATTAAACACAAAAACATCAGAAAATAGGTTCCAGATAACTCTTTTAATGATAGTTATTATTAAAATTATTGATGATATTTAGTTTAGTAATTAGAAAGTACTAATTTTACGTTTTTAATGAAAGTTTTATACTCTTTACATATTTTCTTAATTTTACTGAAATATTTATATTTCATTATTTTAGGGTATGCCTGCCATTCATTTTGTCCATAACACAGAGCCACATTAGTCAGAAGAAGTTTAGAGCGCCCTCTGTTGTCCAAAAATCTAACTGACGGACAGGAAACAAAAAAAGTTACAGTATCTTCTCTTTTCAGACAAACACGTATGAAAACATAATTGCCACCGACTATAAACTCTAAGAAAGCATGTAGAAACTCCGTAGAATTTATTTTCAGATGGTTTTATCCATATTTTCCAAAGCATGACCTGATTCTCGAAGCATTACTTATGCCTTTAGTCTTTTGCTTTCAAAAAACGAGCAAAAAAGGAGGTAAAAAAATGTGTACAAGAATAAATTGCTATGCATGGATACATATAAAGAATCATGGTAAAAGGAGACGGTAAGATGTGCTCAATTTGATTCGCTTTGTTAGATCGACACCCCCCAATTTCCGATTATTCCTCATTTCGTCCAGCAGGGGACCGAGCGGAGAAAATCTGGGAGGAAAGAGAAAAGAAATCCAGGGATCTGAGTCAGCAGCTGCGGCGGCCACAGTCTGCGTCTCCCCTCAACTTCCGTGGATCGATTTCAGCTCCTATCAGTATAAAATCAGCTATTCAGTGCTTATCAATGAACATGAATGAGTCTACATTAGGCCTACAATAAAAAGCATCAACGGAAGTTAAAAAACAACAACACATCGGATCACTGAGGAGTCTGTGTCGCTGAGGTAACTTCTTTAGCTGCTCAAACACGCTGTTTTTTCTGTTTTCAGTTTAAAGTTGAATGTGGTCACGTGTAACTTTTATCCTTCTTAACGTGGTCAATTTTATGGAGATAATAAGAAACTGGTGTTTGGATGTGAAATGGAGTTTTAAAGTGGCCTGGTTTCAAATTTATGTTGGATCAAACCAAACTCCTCTTCCTCTGTAACGTTACGAGAAGCTTTGATGAACAAGAGGATTAAAACAGATCTGTTCAGTAAGTGGATCAACTCTGACTACAGTTGTCTGGTCTGACTCTGCATGTGGTCAGAGTGCCACACAATGGAAAACTATGATTTTCTCCCCTTACAGTGTATTGTTTGACTTGGAGCTCTGCCTGGCTCTCTGTATAGACTGTTACTGAGGAGGAAGATATTTTCAGTCTGGGGTACAGTCTATGTTCTGGGTCTGATATACAGATGGCAGAGGAGGAGAAATCCCAAATGTACGGAAACAGAGTCATTTCCTTTTTACTGTTTGGAAATTACATTTTAAATACAAAGTAGTAATACACCCCTCTCTCCTTTTTGGGTGCATTATTTCTACAGTCATAGATATGCCAGTTGCATTCAGTCAAGTTCAGTTGAGATCTTTATTGTCCCACAAGAGGGAAATATTTTGCAGTAAGGCAACAGAAAACCAAAACAAACACAGTGAAATCAGAAAACAATTAACTAATTATTTTTTTTCATTATCAGCTAATGTGTTGGCTGTTTTATTTTTAGTTATTTATTTTTGGTTAATTCTGTCTAAAATGTTGGGATTTTTTTTCAAAACCAACAATCACAAATCCCAAAGATGTTAAATTCAATATCAAAGAGGACTCAGACAACATTCATGTTAGAGCAGTCCAATCAGGTTTTTTTTTAATTAAAAATGTGACAAAAGATCAGTTATTAAAGTATTTTTTGTTTCAATTGCCTTTTTTGTTATTTTGAATGTCTTTGCAACTCTTTGTGGTTGTGTGTCTCTTTGTAGTTCTTTGCATCTGTTTTTAGAATTTGCAGCTTTTTATAATCTTTTGTGTCTTTTTGTGGTCTGTTTTCATCTCTTTAAGGTTTTTTAAAAAGAAATGTTGTGGTCTTTTTGCATATCTTTGTGGTCTTTTGTGTCTCTTTAGTTGCTTGTTGTGTCTTTCTGTGAACTTTTTGATTTTTTTTGTAGTCTTTTTGTCTGTTTTTGCAGGTCTTGCATATCTTTGCAGTCTTTTTTGTCATCTCTTGTGGTCTCTTTTTGCATCTCTTTGCGGTCTTGCATATCTTTGCAGTCTTTTTGCGTCTGTTGTTGTTTTTAGCATCTCTGTGGTCTTTTGTATCTTTTTGTGTCTCTTTGTAGTTATTTTGCATCTCTTTGTGTTCTTTTTGTGTCTTTGTGGTAATTTTGACTCTCTTCTTGCTTGGTACATCTTAATTTAAATAAAATTTTGCAGGTGAAGGCCAGTGGGCCCCGGACAGCTTGGGCCCCTGACTGTTTCCTGTTCTCAAAATATTTTTCTGCTTTTTTTCTGTATATCTAAGTTTATTATTGGTTGACTTTCGACTGTCAGTTGGACAAAAAGTTATTTGATAATCAATTTACAAGTCTATGTAAAATAAAAGATAAAATAATTAATTTAACGTGTTTTAAGTTTTATTTTCATGCAACAGGAGAAATGCATCAGGTCTGGTGACTGGACCTAAAACCCATTCACTGAGGTCTAAATATTATGAAGAAGCTAATTTAAAATGTCAGGTTATTTATGCTGCTGTCTTTCTCTCTCTGTCCAGCTCACCACAAAGCTTCATGTCCGTCCGAGTTTCAGCCATGAGTGTCCTTCCTCCTGTCCGAAGGGACCGTATCATCGCTCAGCTCCCTCAGGTAAAATCATAAACGGTTATTAAAGCCTTTAGTTGTTCACCATCACTCTAAAACAGCCTTACAACTCTGTCTTCTTCTTTTGTAGTATTTCAGAAAAGAGGCAGCTCTGCACACTAAGGAGGATTTCAACAACAAAGTGAGGACGGCCTGTCAGGAGCAGCGTACGGGCACAGTGGGGTGAGAGCAGGAACCAGCAGCCACATGACTCTGGATGTGGTGTTTTTTGGCACTTATTCACTTGTTGCTGTCTTTTTTTTTGTTCCTCTCAGCAGATTTAAAATCTCTAAGGTCATCATTGTTGTGGGTGACCTGGCTGTGGGGAAAACCTGTCTGATTAATAGGTAAGCTCAAACATGTCACTGGTGCTGTTTAAATAACTGAAACACGAAATAAATCAGAGGACAAAGGCATGGAAGCAAGAATCCTCAAGATCGGTTATTTAGAAAGTGCAGCTAAATGTTAAATCTACATTAAAACACACAGTGTAATAGACATTGGCACAAAGTAACTAAGTACACTACTTTTACTTAAGTAAAAGATATGAGTACTTCTTCCATCATTGGCAACAGACAATCATGGGATATACAATATGTGCAAAGCTTTTTCATTCATTTAGATGGAGCAGTTTCATGAGAAAAACAGCCTTTTTTACTCTCAGAACCATTCATCCAATAGTGGTGGCATAAAAAAAATGTTTCCGGTGCTCAAAGCATTAAAATTAAGTTTAAGGCATTTAAAAAGGCAACATATTTTCCAGAAATGGTGCTGTGTTTGTTTGGGTGAATAATCCACAGAGCATGCTTTTTAAAGTTTTCATTGTAACTCTACTTTGTACCAAAGAAAAGTCCCTAAAATTCGTTATATAAGCGGACATTTGGGTAAGCCAACCCTTTAAAAAATTGGTGGTTCCACACTGTATTTTATGGCAGAATCTATTTGCACCTAGGGTACAAATAGCATCATTAGTAAATTTTTTTTCTTGTAAATTTACAAGTCAAATCTCAGAGATTATCCAAGATTGGCTAGTACTAGCCTTAACCACGACCTTGTTGCCCTAATCCTAACTGCCTCCAGCCTTAATGTGTTAATATGACAAGTACTTGACAATGGCAGCACGCAATGGGATCCCAAAAAATGCAGCGTAAGGATTGGTGTAAATAGCCAAATTATTGCGGTGTGACTATTTTTACAATTTTTTTTGTTTGATAAAAAATATCTAAAACCAAATTGTTGAAAATATATACTCTCTTTTTTAGATAAATACAGGATTTTTTTTATGTTTTCAGATTTTGTAAAGATGCTTTTGATAAAAACTACAAGGCAACGATCGGTGTTGACTTTGAGATGGAGCGCTTTGAGGTGTTGGGGGTTCCTTTCAGCCTGCAGCTGTAAGTCTAATATCTTCATTATGATACATCAAACAAAGTAAACGGAGTCTCTCTGGTTGATGCTGATCACATGTCTGTCTCTGTGTTACAGCTGGGACACTGCAGGCCAAGAGAGGTTCAAGTGCATCGCTTCTACGTATTACAGAGGAGCCCAGGGTGAGAGATTTGTGTGTTACAGGGCAGCAGACTAATAAGAAATGTATTAAAGTCTGCCCTCTTTCCATGGACAGAATGTCAGGGTAGAAAAGAAGCTGTGTTCACATCGCTGGAAATTGTGGTTCTTAAACTTGACACATTTTCTTTTCCTCCAGTTGTGATTATTGCATTCGATGTAAATGATGTTGCCTCTTTGGGTCATGTGAGGTGAGTTTACTCAGTATGAGCAGATTGTTTGGACTTTGTGCAGTTTTTCATCTCAGCTGGATGACTTAAACTTGGCTTGCTCTGTCTGCAGGCAGTGGCTGGAAGACTCCCTGAAAGAGAACGACCCCACTGCAGTTCAGCTGTTCCTCGTTGGCACAAAGAAAGACCTGAGCGTATGTTTTTTACTGTTTTAAGTGGGCATGCCTGTGAACGTTTCTGTGTCTTTTACTGGAGTCAAATGTTAAGTGTTTGGACTGATGCCAGCAGCACAAAGCATTTGTGTCCTGGATCAAACCTCAGGAATGTAGTTTGTTTCCCCGTCTCTCACGACACCAGAGCTTTTCTGATAGAGGCTGAAATGACGGACATGCAGGCATTTTAAAACATCACTAGCTGTATTTAGGCAGTGGTGGGAAGAGTTATTTAGGAATTTTTCTTGAACTTTTTGAATTGTGTCTCCTCTTTTCCACTACTGTCATTTTCCCAGAGATAGTTTGAGCACACTGAAATCTGGTATTTTGTTTTTGTCTTTTTGTATTTGCTAATGCTGCGGCTCTCTAAAAAAAAAACCCAAACAAACAACAAATTACATTACTGGATTATTTCTTGAGAGCTTCTCTTGTCCCTGAGTCTTTCCCTCGCAGTGGAATAAAATATTTCAGGACTCCTATTGACTATGAAAAACAGTGAAATGTTATTGATGTATGAGGCTTGAACTGAACATGTATTTGTTCGAAAATATGTCACTATGTCATTGTCAATTTTCAGAAAAGGTCCCTCTTTCTCACAACTTAATAACAAGCATTTGCTGTTTTCTATTTCTATATTTTGTTCATCAGCCAAAACAATCAATTTGAAAGCCTCACCATGGAGTCTACATAGGACATTACAACATTACGTTATAATGTTATAAATTATAAAATGACTATAATGGCCCCATTGTTTTACTTATTCTACCATTTTTCTCACAAAGTAATTGACCAGATAAGCATTAAAATAATCATTAGTCACAGACCTTTTGTGTTTGAGTCCATTATATCTAATGTTGCCTGCTCTGGTTCCTCTCCGACAGTCTCCTGCTCAGTATTCTCAGATCGAACAAGACGCCCTCAAACTGGCACAAGAGATCAGAGCGGAGTATTGGGCCGTGTCATCACTGACAGGTGAGTGTTTTATAATTAAATAAAATGAGTGCCAGTAACCCCACCACTGACCTAGTGACTGTTTGAGAAATATTAGGTGGGGTCAGAAAAGTTGGAGGGTTTTACTTTGTTTTGTTTTGTTTTGTTTTGTTTTTGGAGGGAAAGGGGGTTAATTTTTTTCACTTTGGTATTCTCTTGCTGATCATATTAAATTTCAAAATGTGAGGAGATTTAAGAAGTAAAAGTACCACTTGTTTGTTTTTTCATAGACCATATTACAGGACTCACAGAGCACTTTCAGAGCTCATTTATGCTCGATCATAGATCCAGACATGCAGGGACCCTACAGTCTGTTCAGTTTGTCTATATTTGCAACACGTTATCATGTATATGTGCAATTTGGGCTGTATTAAAACTATTATGAAATCATTATTATTATTACATTTTAATCTTTAAAACAAAAATAGTAGCCCTGAGGGTCAAAACAAAACATGCCGTTTTGCTTGGTGAATTGTGGTTGTGTTTTATGAAATGAAGCATTTTGTGAAATGTTGTGTCTTTTGAAATGTTGTGTTTTCTGAAATATTTCTGTATATTATATTAGGGCCTCTGTAGAAAGGGGATGGCAGTTTTTTTTAGTTTTTCTTTACATTACGGTGAAGGTGAAGCTCAGTGAATATAAATATTATTAGAGAGAGTCAAACCTAACTTTCAGCGCTCCTCCACACTCCAATAACTTGGTTACAGTCCCACACTGATCTATTTTTTCTCCATGCTGTAGGGGAAAACGTCAGAGAGTTTTTCTTTCGTGTTGCATCGTTGGCATTTGAGACCAACGTTCTCGCCGAGTTGGAGAAAAGTGGGTCGAGGCAAATTGGGGGAGTTGTCAGTGAGTATCCACTCTAATCTCTCTTTGATCATAAAAAACTGTCACATTTGTAACATAGTTTTAATACCCAGCTGTTAATTTGTTTCAGGAATTAACAGCAACACAAACAATCTGTACGCAACGTCAAAGAAGAAACAGCCAAACTGCTGCCAGTAAGGACGGGAGTTTAAAATCAAAGGTACAGACTGAAAAAGACTGGAATTATTTCTGTGGTCAGAGCAGGAGGAGGGACGCTGGAGTTTTTACTTCCTGACATGTTTGAGTTCAGTTTTTCCTGGCCTAGAAAGAGTTTTCCTCTGTGGGATGGGGATTCTTGTGGTGTTGCTCAGTTTAACTTGTCTGGAGTTACTGAGTGACACAGCAATTAGGCTACACAAAAAAATGACTGTTCTGCTCCTGCAGAGATGCCAAAGAACGACTGTGGATGTTTAACATGGTGTGTGTGTGTGTGTGTGTGTGTGTGTCAATGCTTAAATATTCAGTCTCGCTGCTGTAGTTTGTAATTTTTAACTGTTAAGTTTTTAATTCACCGTAATACTCTGGTTTACCCTTAAGTCTGTTGCTTTGAATGACTGTTTTATGGTACTTCACCCGTTTTTATAACATTGTAGATCAGAGGTTCCCAACTTTTCTGTAAAAAGTAAAAATGTGCCGTAAATCAAAAGGAAAATGCAAAAATAGAGGCAAGACTAAAAATAAAGTCCCTCTCCAGACATGTTTTTAAGGTCCAGTGTGTAGGATTTAGGGGTATCTATTGGCATAAATAATATAAAATATTCATAACTGCATTTTCAGTAGTGTGTAGTAACCTGAAAACAAAAATTGTACTTGAGTTGCCTTTAATGAGCCGTTAATATCTACATACAGAGCAAGTTCTCTTCCACAGAGTCCAGCATGTTGTTTTTACAGTAGCAAAGAAAAGCCAAATCAAACAGTGGCTCACGGTAGGGCCATTCGTGTTTTTACTTTTTTGCGTCTGCCACTGTAGTTCTCCTACACGCTTGGCCGATAGGAGAAGTTTCAGTTCACACTGGACCGTTAAATTATACTTAAACTAATACTAATATTCTGTTTGATATGGTTTTCCCACATAACAGTTTAAAGGGTCTGGAAAGAGATCTACTTTTTATCTCTCATTGAGAAATTTGCTTTCAGTATGTTTTCCCTTTGCTTTCCGCTTTTTTTTTCTGTGACATTGCTTGCGTTAGATTGACCGTTAATGAGTGGTGTGCACCAAGATGGCTAGTGCTAGCATAAGAAGAAACAGAGAGATTCAGACAAACATGTTTGCGTCTCAGTCAGACCCAGACTCAGTTGAGGAGTCTGTTGGGGACCAAAATGAGCGACGAGCATAGTATCAGAATGGTAAGTGTATAAGCATCATTTATTTATGGTGTTTGTTAGCTTGTAGGCTAACTGGCAGTCGTGCACACCACGTTAGTGTTTGGTTAAACATGTTATAAAATTTGATATGACCCGCTTTTTGCTCATTAGTGTAAGGATGCTTCAGGGTCTGATTCACAAACTGTAAACTCTAGCACGTCTGCTGTCAGGACTTTCACTATGCTAATGCAAAATCTGCTGTCTGTATTGAAAGTCCACTCTGGGCTGGAGGTTTTAAGGTTTCTTTGCTGATGCTGTGTTGAGGTCTGTTCCCCAGTTGGTTTGCGTGTCCTGCATCCGACAGCAATTGGCTTTTATATTAGGGATGTACTAATATACAGCCTTACAACCAATTTTTCGCAGTATTGCACAAATTAAAAAAAAAAATCCTCTGTAGCCCAAAAAGTATTTTCCCCTTAGGTAACAATTGGTAAAAGAGACGTCTCTAAAACTGTTAACAGGACATCTCTAACTGCCAACAAGGTCAGGTGAATCTTTCAATACTGATTTTTTTTTGTTTTTAGCCATGTTGATGTAATATTTGTAAAAGTTTCCTCAAACTGAGAAAATCAATTTTAAAACCTGTGACGTTATCACAATATAAAGTCTATGAGACAAGCGGGAACTTTGAGCGGGGCCAGCGGGAAAAAGAAATTTATTTTGACGATTTTGAGTTGGAGTGATATTTTTTTCTGATTTTCTATCCTGACAGCCCCTCGGACTCCTCGGGGGCCTCTTGTGGTGGTCCTGTACTCAAGTTTGGGATATATATTTGTTTGTTTTTTTTAAATCTACAGTGTATGCTTTATAGGTACGTTTTGCTTTTTGTTTACAATCCATGACTGAATTGGGATAATCATTTTTATAACAAAAATAGAAATAGTGTGTACGAGTATTTTAAGTCTTTATTTTCTTTAAAATGTCTCATTGTGTTTTTACATGTAATAAAAATGAATTTTTAAAAAAAGCAGTGTGTTTTAAATATAGGGCATGTATTTAAAAAAAACAACAGTTATTTAAATCACAGTTTACCTTGTACTGATCCAAAACAGAGGTTTCACTCTATTTCTTTCTCTTTTTTTTAAACACACATTCTCTCATTTCTTCTTTAGTGAAGTTGGACGAAATTATGTTTTCTTGCTCAGTTGAAGCCTTTGAAAAGATCAAGATACTTCTGGTCAATTTGGCTCTGGAGCTCTTCTGGGATGCAGTGAGAAAATTTGTAATTTTCTTTGATCCACTTTCCTCCCTCAGTGTTCTCGATGGCCACTGCGGCTACACCTGCAGAAAAGGGATTGTGTTATTTAGTAAAAAATGTTGAGGATCTTTGAATTATGGCACGATGATGTATCTATCTTGACTTACCTACAACAGTGGCTCCCAACTTCTCCACAAGCTGGATCGCAGCCTTCATAGTGCCTCCCGTCTCTATCCATTGGTCCACTAACAGTACCCTCATCCCTGCAGGATGGAGAGATGTGTCAGCCACTGACATCCCAGGAAGCTTTTTTTAAAAAACATTTTTTGCTGAAGTGTTCACATGGTAAACAAAGTAAAATATTTATTTAAAATGGAAATCCATTTTTTTATTGAATAGGACATAGCAAATAACGACTGTAAATGGAAAAACGAAATGAATAGTTCGCAATACTGTATTTAGGGCCAAATACAAAGCAAACAACACAAATAATATATTATTCTAGAAAATGCTAGGGTTAATACATGCCAGAAGAATGAACTAGATACTTAAAATTAAATCTAATAAACATCAATCTTTCTGCCCCATCTTTTATTCTCCACTGTGGGACTAACTCCAACTGTAAAACCTAACAGAATAAATATAAAAAATAAATAAATCTTTAATAATAATTTCCAAAACTGTGCATGTCTTGGCAGTAGAAAATACAGGAGGGATACAAAAAGTCTGCCTGTGGACTAAGAAGATCTTGTGTTTTAAAATGAATAAAAGTAACTCCAAAGTGATGCTCATAATATCTGTGTCAAAATTATTGGATATTTTTTTTCAGCACACTCACACTAGAGGGTGCTGTGTCACAGGGAATAATGGACATGAAGTTGAAGAAACCTGCAGTTTAAAACATTTGGGTCATGTATTCATATTAATTTTAGACAATTAATTCATTAATCAGTTAGACCAAATCAGCTGCTATTTTCATACTTTTCTTTGCCAAATATGATAATAAACTAAATATCTTTGTGTTTTAGACTGTTAAACAGCATTTTGAACACATCACCCTGGACTGTGGGATATCACAATGGACAATGTTTACTATTTTTCTTTTTTTTAATTTAAATTTTTAAGTGATTTATAGACAATCAAGTAAATGATCTACAGAATAATTCACTATGAAAGCCAGAATCAATATATTGAATTTTCAATAGATATAAATAAAAAATATAAAAGATATAAATCTTACAGCCTGGTTTAACTTATCCATACATTTTTATATGTTTAAATTCTGTTTATTATTTCAATTTTAAATATAAATACACCTGTGCAATTAATATTTAGAAAAAACACAAATAAAATAAGTCTAAACTGATTAATTTCCTTATAAGCACTACCAAATGGTGGTAGATACACTTTAAGCTGTGGCTGTCACTACCCTGAGGCATCCAAACATTGCCAGCTGGGTAAACATTGGTCTCCTCAGGAGAAAAAACTGACATTGTGAGAGGGTAAAAACCAATGGAAGACGAACCTGGTCTTAGCGCATCCAGTCTTACTTCCATAGTCTTTTCTCTGCCTGTGTAGTCTTTGTAATTTTGGTTTTGGGTTGGGACACACAAGTGTCCCGCTTTGCGGACAGCCAGAAAACCTTTTCCAAGGGTGCTGGCAATAGACGCACCTGAAAAACATTTATCAGAAACATTCATCTGCACCGACAGAATGGCTTAGAAATTATCATGTTGTGTGGCTAAACTTCCAGCGTAAATAGTTTTCACACAGTGTTGTGCCCTCCATAAGGGTTACCGTGTCTAAATTTAGTACCTTAGGTCAGGGGTTAGGTTTCTAGACCAGCGTACTAACAGAGTAACAACCTCTTAAAATAAAATTACTGCTTGACACCAAGTGTGAATGCTCTTAGCCTACCAATTTATATCCTTCTTAAAATTAATTAGTGTGTTTTCTTACCGAGAATGAACCCCATTGCATCTATCCCGGCAACCAAATCAATGGTGTCGCTGTGGAATGGGCTGAGAAGGTCTTTGACACAGTCTGCAAGAGCCTGGATTAAATGCAAAGACAGTCAGTGCACATAATGCCAAGTGTGCACATGAAATGCATGTACAGCTTGTATTTTTCAGTTAAAAATTAGTTTAATGATGTGTTCAGTGAGACAGGCGACAGTAGAAAAAGCATCAAATAACTATAAATCATCCTTTTTTTCCCCACTCATACCTGTGAGTTGCAGTAGAGTCTGGACGGGTCCAGCCAGGCAAACTTTGGTCCTTTAGTGTTGGGTGCCATCAGACAAAGGTACCATCCTTTATGTCGGTCTGCAGGAGCTGCCAACACGTCCATTTAAAAAACAAAACTTCAAGTCTGTGCTGTACGAAGGAGAAACTGGGGGGAATGAAGTGGACTGTGAATAAGTGAGTGACCCATCTCAGGTTCCAGGGGGGTGATTGGTGGGAGGGAGGGGGCTGCAGTGAGTGATTCGATGACCAGTCTCAGCCTTGTTAACCATTGCAGAAGAAAAGTCATTTTTATCTTGACATTTTGACATTCTGTATGTCACAAAGGTCTGGGTTGAGATGACCCATTACAATGACAAACCTATGTGGGTGAAACCATTTCCCTCCTGAATTTACAGGAGAACTCAACTTGACCCTTTTTATCTTTTGTCATCACAGCGTCTGCAATACTTGCTGTTAGGATGCAGAGCAGAAAATGCAGATAGCACTTGATAAGAAAAAGGAAATGCTCCACCATTTTCTTTTGTTGCTAATTTCTTTTTGTTTAACATCATTTGAGGAAGCTGTTTGTGTCTGAAAGTTTAGACTGCCGAACACCTTCTTGTTTTATGGTAGTGTGGGGAAAGTTTGTATTGCATTATTTAGCTCGTTTAATACAGCTCTTGTACACTTTACATCTCTGTAACTTAGTGTCCAGTTTTTTTTTTACTTCCTTTAATGTCCTTTTCCTACACTGCAAATCAGTACTTCATAAAAATGCATCGGAGAGGATGACCTAATTTATTAATGTTTCTAAATTATTGCTTTTTATGCTCTGGTTTCAATGAATTAAAACACTTTGTGTGCTTTTTAAAATAGCATTGTTAAGTATTTGATTAGCAAAAGAGCAATGTTTTATTTCAATATTGATTATCAGGTTAATTAGAAGACATTTTTGTGATGTTAGCAACAAAAGATAAATTGCATAATTTTCGTTATTGCTGCAACACTGAATAATAAGATATGTATTCATTCTATTTGACCAGAAGCTATAAATTATATTTAAAAGTCCAGTGTGTAGGTTTTGGGGGCATCTAATGGCAGAAATTGTATGTTATATTTAACATATTAACATATATATGTATATCTTTTCTTTTTTTTTTTTTTTTTTTCATCTTTTAATGTTGAATGAGCCATTTATATCCACATACAGAGCAGGTTCTGGTCCACAGAATCCACCATGTTGCTCTACAGTAGCCTAGAATTGACAAACTAAACAGTCTCTCTATGGGGCCATTCACGTTTTTGCATTTTCACATCAGCCACCGTGGTTGTGCACGCTTGGCACACAGGGGAAGTTGCAGTTCTGCAACCTCACCACTAGATGTCACTAAATTCTAAACACTGGACCTTTAAAATACAGCCACCTTTCACATGGGGTCAGTGTTGCAAAAGAGACATTATTAGTCCAATATTACATCTAGACATGCCTAAAGCTTTGTATTCATTTATTTTCATTTGATTGGTTATAAACATGATTTTGAATTATTTTTTTCAAAAGTCTGTCACAGAAAATGACACACTACTTTTTGGGGATTATGGTTAAATACAATAGAATTTCAAATCTGTGATTGGTATTGGCAATACCCTCCCAAATATTTGGATTTCTGTCAGTAAACCCACAAGTGTTGAAGCTTAGATTAGCAAGAATGTCTCATGTTTTAAGATTTCTGTGCATATTTGCACCAAACACAAACACTTGGTCAATAACTGACATCAACCCTGGACTGAAGAAACTGATGACTGATCCTCTAAAATCGTTAATTTTCCCCTCATGCATGCCTCAGGTTGTTTTTCAGAACTGCCTCAGATGTCACCGGAGGATCGGTGTTTGAATAAGCTCAGCTTGTGATCATGTTCACAGCTGGAGCAACAAATTCCATTTTCTTACTGTATTCCCAGTACATTCCCCAGTTCTCAGACCGGAAAGGTTATTAAATAAACTAATCTGAAATTTCATCCCAGTTTTGTACAATAGATTTCAAGCTGAGCTAAAGACTGAATGTCCACCTTTCTGCCAGAAGGGACTGTACTTTCCCACAGTTGTGTCTCATTGTGAACCAAGTGACCTCACAGTTAAGGTAAGACTGGGGTTATCACATGCTCTTTTACACTTTTGCATAAATGTATGCTCACTTCAAAGATTTCCATCATGATCAGACAATATATTTACATATTAACATGTCTGACTGATAGTGCTGTGTGAGTTCATGCTGAATAATTTATCTTATAGAGAAATGCTTAACTTGCAGAAACAATTTTTGGGACAACATAAACAAACAACAACACTGAAACAAAGGTGCAACAAAACATTGCACTTGAACTCAGTGCAAAGATCCAGCGACCAACTAGCACACACATTCTTCACCTGCATGAGAGGAGTTATCTCTCCATACCAGCAGGCAGCAGTAGTCTATATTCATCATTCACAAAGACGGGACGGATTCAAGATGCTAGTTGGCCAAATAGCTCATTGATAACACAACCAGATATTGAAAGGACAAATATTTAGCATGCCCTAGCAAACAAAAACACAAACAATTACAAACTGTTACTGCTAAAAGGGAACAACAGCTAAAAAAAAAATGATCTACCTATTATAAAAAGTCTGTTTTTTTATCTCACTTTCTATTTTCTTCTCTCCTCGGCCGGCCATAGAATCAAAACAATGAATAAATAACAGCAACAACAGAGGGATTTTATATCATGCATTAATACAGAAATATATTAATTTCTAAGTCAGTCAGTACCATGAAAACCACCCCCCACCCCATTTCCAGTAGGTAGGGCTAACTTTACTACTACTGTACAATTGTTGGGATGTAATGTTATGTTGTCTTAGACCCCAGAAAGACTAGCTTGTTGCCTAGGCCTCAGCTAATGGGGATCCTTATAATAAACAATAACCAACTATGTAACACAAATCAGTGTCTTTAAATAGCTCTCTGTAGGCCAAATCGTTTATATTGATGAGTTAAAACATTCACTCTCAACTTTGCAAGAAACATTTTTGCATCTGTAAACTCTGCACGCATATGTGGACAGTGAGTGTCTTCGACTCAGACACTGACTCTTTTAACTCATCCCGGGGCGCTGTTCTGCAGCTGTCCAGTCTGACAGCAACATTTCCCAGCGCGAATCAATATAATACATGTTTCATCAAGTGTCAGCTTTCACACCCACTGTGCGCTATGAACTCAAAATCTTTCCACTGGGATTATCAGCCTCATTTTTTTTGGGCCCCAATCCCTCCTGCAGTCACTTTAATTCATGAGAAAGCTTTTTTCTTCCCCCTCCACCCTCAAGGTTTGGTCGAATGTTGCCTCTGGTGATTTTACATCATTTCTCTCCGCCTTCCAACAATCCGATTTCAGTGCCTTGAGTAGGCTGGATCTCTGCCTCTAGGGCTCCGTGTAAGACCAGCCATGTGACAAAACACTGGGCTGATGAAAAAAGCAGCCTGACAAGAGCTATTTCTTTTCTTTTTCTCAGTCACTTGTTCACAGATGCAGAGGAATTTGCTGTGCATCATTTTATTAACTGACATTGGGTTTGTGTGAGACTTTGTCAAAAAAGAAAGAAAAAAATCACAGAGACCAAATATCTCCGATATATAGTCAGACACAGATCTGCAAAACAATTCATGCATGAAACAGTTTCCCTGATGACAATGTGCAGCATCACTGAAGCTGCTGATACACTGATGACTAAACTAATGTGTGCTTTTATTATTGTTTCATGCACACTATGTCCACTACAAGTATGGGCAAGACAAGGGTGCTGCAGGTTGCATGCTCAAATGACAACAAAAGTCCACATATAAGGGACTGTATTTTATTTATAAGGGGGAAGGGGGTGATGCAAAACAGGGAAGGCATGTTAAATATTTTTAAGCACTGTGGGACTTGTTTTTCAATTTTGGATAAGGGTAGGGACAATCAACTTTAAATAGTTGTGTAATAGTTGTATTTTGTACTTAACACTACTGTACTCTACTTTAAATACCCCCTGAACCCCAAATGGGGTCCCCCTGGTGGGTTTGAAAGGCAAAACTATAAAACCTATTTCAGCCACCTAAAAAAAATCCATATAAGTAAGTGTATGCTATATTGAGTATTTTCACTGCATTACCTTAATGTCAGACAGTGATTTCCAACTGGAAAAAAGCAGTTTTATCACTCTCTTCAAAGCCAGACTCCAGTGAGAAAAACAGTAATTAAACATAGCTAAACACAGGAGATGCTGGTCTACTGCTGCCTTGATCAGTTAGTTTGTGTTATTGTGTGACTTTGGGATTTATAAGGGTGTGTCTGGAAACTCCAATGTCACAAAAACCACAAACTTACTGCTCAAAGCAGCTACAGATCAGCAGCTCCTGTGTTCAAGCTAAAATTACTGTTTTTCTTAATGGAGTCTGGTGGCTTTGAGGAGAGCATAGACAGGAAACTGAAGCTTTTAATGGCTTTTCTGAAAGGTAAAATAGTGAAAATACTCTCAATGTTAGCGACCACTTTAAATGGTGTTCTTATTGGTTGGACTTTTTTTTAGGTGTTTAAATATGGTTAGTTGTTGACTCCTCCACAGCAGTACAACTTAGTTTCTGTATCGGCACTCCTGCCTGCTTCTCCAAACTGGGGGTTGCCAACTGACATATACTGCCTGTAACACACTGACTATGAATAAGTACCCCCCATAAAACCCCACTTCAACAGATCCTAACCATCCCTTTAAAAAATGTGCATGTTTTGGGAGATGACTCTTAATCCTGTTCTATTTGCTTGATGCTTCAGCTCCAATAAGATCTACATTTGGTGTTGAATATATGTGTTATGGTTGGAAGAAGGGTGATGCATTTTGCCCCAGTCACTCAGGAAGGCTCAAGGAAAAATATTTGTAGTTTCCAGTAGGATAAAGACAAAAACAGCAACAGAGTCACACCCCAGCTGCCCCATCCTCAGATAAATAAAGAACAGTCCCTAAAAATTTCATTATTTTTTTATAATCAAAATTTCAGATCTTCATGTCCACAACAAAATGCACAAATCACCAAAACAAATCAAGTGCTATATTAAAATGGTGAACTCGAAAAGAACACTAGTTAAATACTCCATCCTGCTTCCTTTTACAGGCTTTCCACACAGTTTGCAAACTTGCACACATCAGACTTGAACCTGTCCAATTTTCGATCTGTAGCCTGTAGTCTATTTCAGGGTTTAGTTTTTACAGAAATGTAACCCTGAAATAATTTGTAGTGTTTAGAGTATAAAACAAAGTGTGACTCACTTCACATCTTCCCAAATCACACAGCTCACCTCATCTGAGCCCTCTGAGGCCCTTCAGTCAGTGCGGTTTGCGTGTGACAGCGCCAACCTTTCCTCACATTCCACAATGAAAGAGTTTTGTCCCTACATTGTGATTTAGGTCATCACCGATTCAGTGGCTGTTTTGTGGCATTTGAAAGATGTCCAATCTCCTGGGTTGGCACAATCCCCCCATGCCTGTTACCATGGGAAGCAGGGGCAAGCTAGAACCTCCTCCATGCGTGTTCCCAAAGTAAATCTCCACTTTCTGGGGGACGTATGAGCTGGGGGGTTGGGGAGGTAACTTGCGGTCATCTCTGTGTGCAGAGAAAGGTGCTGGAGGTCCATGCACACACCCACAAATTAACCCTGTCCTCTCCCTCTGCACGCTTTAAGTCAGTGAGGTAGCAAACTGCTGCGCTCTGTGGCTGTGTATTCTAAGAAAATACTCAACCCCGGCTGGAAATCTAATGCGGTTGATTCAGCAGACTCCTCCCCGCGATGCCATTTATCCTATTAATAATCACACCACTTGAGCTTCGCCTTAAAAGTGGGAGGGCTGCTCGAGCGCGCCAGAAAACCGCGAGGAGCTGTCTCCGTTACGCGTGGTGCTGAAAGTGCCACTCGCAGCATCATGTGGTCAGTCTTCTTTGTCTTTCTGTCTTATCTGGACAGAAACTTCGTCAAGGGAGACTTTTTAAGCCGCGCTTTAGACGCAGAGAAGGAGAGCAAAGAGATGTTCTCCATGCTCAATGGCACCTTTTGCGCTAAAATGTCAACCGTGAGGGAGAATTTCCTTTACCAAGTGTCAGACGGAGCCGAGGTGGTGCGCTCCGTCGTCAGCCCAGCCGGGAAGCTCGTGAATTGCTCTGTAACAGTGAGTCAGATGCAGGTGAAAGCGTTCATGCACGAGTGCAGGTTAGGACTGAAAGAGCAGAGAGG
Source organism: Plectropomus leopardus (assembly GCF_008729295.1). NCBI lineage: Eukaryota > Metazoa > Chordata > Actinopteri > Perciformes > Serranidae > Plectropomus > Plectropomus leopardus. The sequence goes on from NC_056467.1 coordinate 24,125,577, forward strand.
CGGTCGGCAGCTGGAGACGCGTTTTACTCGCATGGATGTAGCCAAAGTTATGTGCCAGGAGTTTAAAGACAGGTCGGAGCGCAGCGGCAGGATAGAAAGGGGAAACAGCGAAGATTCTGCGCTGCAGGACAAGGTTTTAAAAAGATCCAAGAGAGGCTTCACTTATCCTGGGACTCTTTGGTGTGGAGCTGGAAACATGGCTGATCATTATGACCAGCTGGGTGGGTAATATGACTTCACTATCTTTAAGGACATTCGGTTAAATATGTATGTTTTTATATGCAATAATAATTCTGAGCTCCTTGTTGCAGGAGACTTTGCAGAGACCGACAGCTGCTGCCGCACGCACGACCACTGCCCTCATGTCATCCACGCCTTCTCTTCCAACTATGGCCACACTAATTTCAAGTGGCACTCCATCTGTCATTGTGACTGTGATAATGAGTGAGTAAAACCCTCTACAAATGAGATCAATGTTTTTTTGCTTGAAAAATAGCCCAGTTAATTGGACCATTATTGAGCTTTTAAGCTGTATGTAGGACAATGTTTTGAAATAAGACATAAAAAGGGAGACAGCAAGAGGAACTATCACAAAATTATGATATATATATATATATCTATATATAAACATTGCGCGTCAGCCTTTTAAAGAATCAGCCTGGGGGGGTTGAAAGCACAATCAACATAAAGAACTGCATCAGAATGAACTATAGAAAACGGAACTTTTCAAAATAAACTCAGACCTTACGTTCAATAAGCAGCTCTTTATATGTTACTATCTGAAACTCAAAAACATAACATTTTGCATTGGCCATCAACCTTAGGAGTTTTAGAAGCATAATTAAAAATGCAACACAATTCATTAAAACAAAACATAACTTGTTCAAATAAATCCTGTGACGAACTGAGAAATGTGTCGCTATTGGTTTGATCGAAAAATATAATTTTGACAGCTTTAAAATGTACTAGAAAATGCTGAAATGTAATGACAGTTTGGCAGATACAGTGTAATCATAATCATAAATACACTTCACAAATTGCAATAGTTATTACTACTGGTTCTAGTATTGGTGTATTGCAGTGCATGTGGGTAGCTAAAATCAATGGCAAACTCTATATGATCTATTTCATTGTTTTTCACTTGTTAAATGTATTGTAATATGAGTGGTGTGTAGGTTATATCACTGGTGATTGTAAAAGCTTTTGCAAAATGTTAGAATGTCATAAAAAATGTAATAAAAAGCTCATAAAATGTCATATGTGTCATAAACAAGTCATAAAAAATCTTAAGTGTGTGTATTTTTCCTGTAGGGCCCTCAATCATATGACGACCGCTTAAAAGTGTGCACAGTCATTAAAACTTTGAGAATCCCTGATCTAAGATTTTTATATCAAAATGCTTTAAGACGGCCAGTTTAACTGTTAAGTTTCTGAAAATTTCTCTAGGGGGAAATTCCCCCCTGGAGAGTTGGGTCGCAGAGAGTGTAAACTGTGGAGGGATTACAGCCCTGCAACAGCTGCAGTGCAAATCGAAAGCAGGAATCTTAAATAGGGATGGAATCATAGCATTAAGACAAACAGAAAAATGCCCAAATCAGTTACTCTGCTACTGTAAGATCAAACCGTGTTTCCATCTCTTTCTGCATTTAACTGATTTCTAAACAAGTCTATATGTTTGCTCTCTCTGCAGGTTGAAAGATTGTCTGAGGAAAGTAAACGACACATCCTCCCGTGTTGTTGGTCAGGCGTTTTTTAACGTCATCGGTGTGCCTTGCTTTGATTTTGTCTATCAAGAACAGTGTGCAGAGCGGCACTGGTATGGCCTGTAAGTATCTGGTGTTTAACTCTGATCTGCAACATAATATATTACCAGTGGTAGAAGACATGTTCAGATCCAGAAGTACTAATGCCACATTGTAAAAATACTCTATCACAAGTTAGAGTACTGCAGTGAAATTTTACTGAAGTAAAAGTAGGTATCTTCAGGAAAAAGTACTCAAAGCATTAAAAGTATAAGTACCAAATGCAGAAAAAACATCCCCAAAACTATAAGAAAAAAAAACAACTCAAAATTATTTAAAATAAAAGGAAAAAAACACCCCTCCAAAATCTAAATTATTTATACACCCTTAAACAGTTTTTCAAGAAATGTTTTATCAAAAAAGTTGGCTATAAATTTTCTGTTAATTGATTGACTAATCAGCTAATCATTGCAGCTGTACTTGTATAAACTGTTTTGTAATTACATTTTTAACAAAACATCATGTTTTCTAAACTCCTCTTATGTTTTTTTAATGCAAATATCTTAATCTGTAAAGTAACTAAAGCATTCAGATAAATGTAGTGAAGTAAAAAGTACAATATTTCCCTCCGAAATGTAACGGAGCAAAACTATAAAGTGACATGAAAAGAAATACTCAAGTACTAGTACCTCAGATTTGTACTTAAGAACTGTTCTCAAGTAAATGTTAATCTTAGTTACATTCTACCACTTCGTACTACCTCATAAAGTCACCACACACTACCTCTCCTTTGTTTGCTCTCTCATAGGTGTAAACGATATGAGAAGTTTCCCATTGCTGTGATGAGAGAGGCGGTCCCGTACGACTATGGTGGTATTGACGTCATTGATGAGCTGACGCCGGGTCCTCCCAGGGTGAAAGATTTGCAGAAAAGCCAAAAAGGAGAGAAACCAGAGAGTACAACACAGTCTACAATGTCCAGCCCTGAAGAGCCATCGCTCAGAAACGTTGTCACTGCCGCTGAGGACTTCATCAAGGTCCTCGCCACCGTCTCCACCTCTCAGAGCTCCACCACCGACTCTGACAAAAGCGAGACGCAAAGCTCAGAGAAGAAGAAGAGGAAGAACAAAGCCAAGAAGAAAACAAACAAAAAGCGAAAAGGAAAGGGGAGGAAAAGAAAGCAGAAAATTGGAGAAGTAGCTGCAGTTTCGCCGTCTGGCAGCAAAGCAGAAGAAGTCGTCACTCTAAGTAACTTCATCAGTGATTCACACAAACGCGACCAGTCAGGTAGAGACACAAACAGAGTGGATGACAGTGAGTATAAGCTCGGAGGAAAAGAGGAGCCCTTTAATGAAGTCATGAAAGATGAACCAGCGATGGATAAGGAGACCGTTTCCGTCACATCACCTGTGACAGTCCAGAGGAAACCAGCGGATGAAATCACTCTTTCTACGAGCACAACTGTTAGAGCAAATGCCACGAGGCTCAGAAAAGGGAGAAAGAAAAGCAAGAAACTCCCTCTTCCTTCTTCTGCAGACCTTGTAATGCACACAACAGACAACTTAAGAGCCTTCTCTTTCCCCACCATCATTTCCATAGCCCAAACGGCACAGCCCGAGCGACAAAGCTTTGCTGCCAGTACCCCCATTGTAATCCCCAAAGTCAAAAGGAACAGGTCAAAGGAGAGAGGGGACAGAGAGGGGAGGAAAAAAAGGAGGAAACTCAGCTCAGCTTCTCCCATTGTGGCCGCTGCCCATGAAAATTCCTCCGCGGACAATCTGAAAGTAATCCCACCCACTGGGGCTCCCACAGTACCATCGTTGCCCACCACAGAGCAGCAGGTTTCACACAGGGTGGACGTTTACGGAGGGAGGACGACTGTCCAAGTTACGGCTCTGAACTCCTCCTTTAGTGTTTTGAAAAAGCAAAAGTCGAAAGGACTAAAAAATCGAAGGAGAAAAACAGTTTTCCCTTCTTCTTCAAGTCAAAGTCCTCCGATTCTTCAAACTCCAGAGACAAGCAATGCACTGGACAGTCCTGCAACCACTGCTGCACTCAGCAGGTCTACAGAAGAAACTCACAATGAATGGAGGCTTTCTACTACCATCACGTTGGCCCCTTCTGTCATCATAAAACGACACAGAAAGACAATCAAACAGCAGAGAAAACCAAGACAGAAAGCTGAGGCTGCTGCTTTAAGTGATGTAGTTTCTGTCTCGAAACAAACTGAACAAACACTAATGACTTTTACAACCACACCACCGAAAGCTGCCACCACTGAAGAGCCACAGAGATCTGAAAAGCCTGATGTGACCACTTCAGCATCTCCCGTTATGAGTCCAATTCAGTTATCTATTGAGAGAGCAAAGGCACAATTCACCCAGAAGAAGAGGAGGAAAGCAGCACGGTCAGGGATGAACCGTGTGCTGCAACAGGAGAGCCGAACAGCCTAAAAAACACTTATCTGGTTCCTGTTGCTCAGACAAACCTACGACATTGAAATATATACAATCATTTATAATCTTTTCTGGTTCAGCACTTAAATCACAGAAATCATTTCTGATTGTAATGTGAGATTCATTTTTTGTCATACTGTTTTCTGCATGTCTACAATAAAATTTTTTGAATTATCATATGAATGTATCTGACAGTGCCTCTGTTTATATCCAGTGATAAAATAAAAGTAACATATTGGTCATTTTGAGAGTGATGCTCATTTATTTTCTAACTGAGAGTTTAATTCTCTTTTTAAAGATCATTTTTGGCTTTTTTTTTTTTAACCTTTATTAGACAAGACAGGGGACAGGAGAGAAAGAGGGGATGACATGTAGCAAAGGGCCGAGGGTGGAATCGGCCCCAGGGCCACTGCAGCAACAATAGCCTTTATACATGGGGCAGGTGAGCTAGTGGGCACCCCCAAAAGTTCGATTTTCTTACTCGCAATAAATAGACAGCAACATGTTTGAGATTTTTGGATTGATGTGTTGTTTTTGTACAAAATGATCTTTAATCACAGTGACTTTTTTCATATTAATGAGTCATGCCGTGTTACCTTGAATTCATAAAGAAAATTTTGGTTTTTTTCGCATGCCTCCACAAAAATGCAAAACATACCGATTTACTGATTGGGGGCCAAGAGCAAAACTATACAAAATCTCTGTTTACAAACCCTCACACAACTTGTGCAGTATAGTCCAAGTCTCATTTGTCCAGTCATATGTTCAGTGCTTCCCAGACACATGCATTTTAATGAAAATGATCTATTATCTAAAATCTAACCTCTTCAAAACCAGGCTCCAACACAAAGAGTTTTTTGAAACTGCATGTGTTTCAGTAAGTACTGAGCATATAAGTGGATAAATGATTATACTGCACAGTTTTTTATAAACTAATGTTTTGATATAGTTTTGTTGTAGCTTATTGTGGTATCAATATTAATCCAAAAATCCTCTGTGAAGTCATGCGAGGAAGACAGAGTTTTCTTCACTTATTGGGGTAACAAGGCATGACTTACTGATATAAAAATGATCAATTTGTGGGTGAAGTGTTTTTTTAATCAGCAAGCTTTAGAGGTGCTGGTGAGAAGATTTTGCTACCTTTTTGACAGCTAAAGCCTTTTCCACCTGTTTACAGCCAATGGCTGCATATTTGCAGTTCAGACACAAAGTGGTTGCAAGTTTTTTTGTGTAACACCGACATTGTGTGAAATACAGTTATCTATGTTCTTGCAAACAATTCCTTTAAATTTTGTAGATACCAGAAATAAATCATAATCATTTTGTGTGCACATTCCCTCAGCTGGAAATATTCATCAAGAGGAGAAAATTGGAAAACTCAGAGGCTTAAAGCTAACATGCTTAACCTGATTTGAATTTTTTGTGAACGTTTCCGTCCATGCAGCAAGCACAGAAACCGTGCCAAGAAAGTCCTGCAGGTTTATGTACTGTGCTCTTTGTTTAGAGGGGACTTTGGCCTTATAGTGTCCCCCTTTGTGTGGTATAACGCAAGGTCACATTCTCCACACAGATTAGGTGCTCACTTTGCACTTTAACCTCTCAGCTCTGAGGGTTTGTAACACCCTGTGCAGAGGCTAAAATCCTTCCAGGTCAGCTGATCATCACATGCTTGCATAAGACGAATTTAGCTGGATGAGTTTGCATGAAGTGCGATGTGCAGATTAGATCTCCATCACATCCGACACATCAAATACACAGTTGAGGGAAGATTTTCAGATATACAATACAACATCCGATTATCTTGTGTGAATCTTGCAAACAGTGGGAGCAATGAAACAATGCAGACTTTCACGCGACGGCTCAAGTTCAGATTTTTTGGAAGACACCCAAGCATTCAAAGGAGCTTGGCATTGAGGCACAATCATAAGCTGAAATGGCGGCACGACTAACACAGTTGGATCTGTGATTAGACCATTTCTCACAGTGAGGGGGAGAAAAGGCTGTGGGAATTTTCCATTTCTTTCACAAGTTTAATATGTTTGAGTTCATGTTGTGATGTTTCAAGTTTTTAAGCACATCATCTGCATATAAATATAAACACTAGGCTGGGATTTTTTAAAACTAAAATGACCATGAGTGGCTTGAGTAGTAAGTGAAAGTAATCACCGTGCAGTAAAATGGTCCCTGTCAGTGTTTCACTGTTAAATATAATGGTTTTGGATTCAGATAATAATTTTACTGCAGCATTAATGCGTATGTTGCATTTTACTGCTGTCTATGTTTAAGGTTGTGGTCATTTTAACTCCTTTATAGGTCGCTGGTAGTTTAATCTGCAGCAATGCATCACAGACTGTGATAACCTCATATCTCTGAAAAGTCCAGTTTTTATGGTGGCAAAAACAGGCCTGTTTCCAGCTTTGTAGTGGTTCATTTTCAAGCTAATCCAACAGGGATTTTTAAGGTGGGTAACTTTTTCCAGGAGTTGATTTTGGATATTAACCCCCAAGCTGAAGGAAAACTCACTTAAAAATATATATCAAAAACAGTTATTTACTGTGTGTGCAGTACAGACTATTTGGAAAAAGTAGCTTACTGTGAATGGGGTGAAGATGAAACCAGAAAGACTCCATCGGTGGGGTTTTGATGTCCTGTGGTCCATATACAGCACGGGTGGCTTGGTGTCGTATTTGGAAGAGCAAGCAGTGATGGCGGACACCTGTGCACAGAACAGGAAATAAAACATGGTTATAAAATGAAATCATAATATTCCCCTCTGTCTACTTATAACCATTCCTGCTTCTCCTAAATGCAAATTTTGGCTTAGTCCTGAATAATATAACCACTGGAAATCTTATTTCCAAAGTCTACGCAATGTTTTGGGCAGGTAATAGAGCCTGATTCTTTAATACATCGTTTAATATTCTTTAACATTTGGCATCTCAGGAGAAGAGAGTCCTCTTAAAAGGAGGTAAGTACAAGACTGCAGCTTTTATACTGTTTTAAGCATGCAGGTTAGTTCTCCTAAACTGTAAAAACCCACAACCTCCCAGTTATAATTTATGGTTAACCACCTTAAACTAGAGAAACTCAGATTTCTACTTTGTGGTTCTGCTAACAAATTTGTGAAAATGTGGCATCCCTTTAGGACTACACTTACTTTTGTGTGTGTGTGTATATGTATATACGTATGTATTGACCCTGAGTTCCAATACCAATACCACTATACTATTTAGTATGCCAGAAAAAGATTTAGTGTGAAATGTGAAATGTAGTATGCCAAAAACACCAGGATGTCCTACTACATCCGGCCGCATTTTCTGTTTTTCTGACCCACAATCCTCTGCGCAGTGGATAATTCATCACATATGTCATGGTGTGTCGTGTGAATATATATATATTATATATACAAAGCCGAGAGAGCACAAACATTTGACAGCTCACTAACAGATGACAGTTGGCATCAAATGTAAGTACCAATAATGTTTTGCGACATGTGTACAACTAATACCTAACTATTGCTGCACGAAGCTAAACGGATAAATGAGTGAAAGGATGTCAACAAATATTTGAATGAATTTTACCTTAGAATGGCTTAGTATGTCCCACTTGTATGCATACTGCATGCAACAGTGTGTATTTTGTAAGGGCAGCTACAGTACGTACTAAAAAGTAAAAAGAAAAAGTATGCGATTCAGAATGCAGCAATAGTTTACTGCAAACTGAGATGTACAGCTGATGCCTCCTCCGCACTGCATTGGTCGGATGCCCATTCGGCAGAGGTCGTGTGAGGGTTTTGACCTCAGCCTGTTACTGTGGAGAGGGCTTTCAAACATAGGAGACATGTGTTCAGAGGCACGCTCTGGTCAGGCAGAAAAAAAAACAAAACAAAGCTATGTACAATCCATAGTATGAGCGATAATGAGTACACCGCATTCTCTGCTGCATCCTTTTAGGTGAAGAATCCAATAATTGATTATATTCATCAACACAGAGGAGGATTTATTGATTGAGAGAAACCAACACGCGCTGGTTAAATTGGCTGATGTGGCAGTGATGTATGAGGGAGAGAGGGATGTTGCGCTTCTGCTTCAAGTGATCCCGAAGGGTTGCTCATCAAATACAAACGATCCTGCTTCTTCAAACTGACTATGTTGGTTGTGTAGATACAGTAAATTAAGGGTGAGAGCAGTATTTCAAGTATGTATAGAATTTTTCAAAAAAAGGGCTACAAAGTGCTTTACAGTTGCAGAAAGAAAAATAAATATTTAAATCAAAGGTAATCTATGGTTTTTAAATAAGAAGGAACATCAGTGAAATGACTGATTTAAAAATGTTTCTGAACGGCTTCCTGACCTAAATCATTTAATGATGGCGTTCCTGCTGCTTATTGATTGAATGAGGTTCTGTACATTCAAAGTTACTCATCTCATAACAGAAAAATCTTCATTATGACCCAGATCTGGAGGTTGAAATGAACCTGTAGTTCTATTCATCATTGTAGACTGTTTTTGTGTGAGTTGCTGAGTGTTCGAGATATTGGCTGTAGAGATGTCTGCCTTCTCTCCAGTATAAACGAACCAGCTGGCACTCTACTTGTTTTGCTCAAAGTGCCGTTATGTCCACCACTCTGCAACTCACACCAAAACAATCTAGATGAAAAAAATAAGAAAGAAAGGTCAGAGGAAAAATACGCAATTTTGATTTTGGGGTGATCTGTCCCTAGGAGAATTTTCTTTTGTTAAAAATTCATTGTAATTACAAAATTTCTTCCAAACTATAAAAATTCTGTTCACTGGTGTGCTGCATGTCCATTCAAAGATCTTACTCAAATCTTACAATGGGATACGGCTACGTGCCTCTTTCTGTCTCTAAACAAGCCCAGTCATCATTATTTTATTCCTGGCAAGTGATAATGGCAGAGACTCGCCCCCCATTTCTCTGACCCACATTTTCTGTTTGGGCGCGAGGAGCCTCAGCCTGGTCACAAAACAGTGAGCCAAGTGCTTTGCCACTATTTGTGTACATATACAAATGTAGGCTCTGTGTAACTGGATGTTCATTAACATCAGAAAGATGGTGGGTGGTGGTGGTTGGCAGTCGTTGGCTAACCTTGGCTTTCCTGTGGACTGGAAGTTGAGCAGGAACCTCGCTGGCAGCTCTCTACAGGCTGAAACACACAGGAATGAAAATAGGTTTCTCAGCTATACAGAATGGGACTGCAGTCTGGACCTGCCAGAGGCTGCTTACATGGCTAAAAATTCATATATTTACATTATCTGATAACAAATTCTTGCACCTTCTCACCTCATCATCATCTCCTTTCATCTGTTGATATTGTGGAAGAAGAAGAAGCAGATTGCTCCTCTGTTGTTGACTGCAGAGAAAATAAGAGACATTTAAGTAACAAGCAAAACATTGTTCCAGGTTGATGCTTTTCTGCAGCCTCCTCAATATCGGAAAATGCATTAACTATGCCTCAGTTATCACTTTTTTCTCTTCGCATTGCTTTTCCTTATTTAAAAAGGAAAGAATGTTTTTGTGTCTGATTAATGTTCCTATCATTTTGTGATCATTTGTTTTGTGTTCATTTATATTTCTCCTTTTTTCCACAATGTTGTATATTTGCTTGATGTGTGTAAAGCAGTGGTTACTTGAATTATCACCAAATCATCTATTTCAGTATGACTTTAAGAAGCCATTAGCTTTTAACCTCATTAGAAAAGTTTTGACTGCCTTTAAAATCAGGTGATAGGTTACAGTTTTAGTTTTATTGAACAGATAGGGTAGGTCCTCCCTAGTTAAGGGGAAAAAACATGTATTTGTAAAAACTATTTAGGAAAATACATGTAAATACAAAGAAAAAAAACTGGGGGGGGTAAAGGAGACACACAAAATGTATGCATGAATTTAGCACATATTATCTGACATTAACCATAAAAAATGCTGAATTTTGCCTCCTTTATAATATGTAAGACTGTTTTTACTGTCTTACTTCAGATTACATATAACGTATGTGTTCTTCTTAAATAAATACATTCATATTAGCCAAAAGCGCCCACCATGACGTCACCATATGGAGGCGTGAAATAATACTGTGCTTGTGACCTCTAGTGGGAAAAACCTGAAGGTATCCAAGTTGTCTTGCAAATCCATACTGTATGTTTGTGAAAAGTAAATTGTTTCATTTAAGTTTTTAAAATATTGTTGGATAACTTATATTATTTCATTGCAAGGCATTGTTAAAAACAACAACATCATTTAGGTTAAACCTACCATTTACATACAATCCAGGACTTGTTGATGAAACTCATATGTTCATATGGAGGAACTAGTAGATTTAAAGTAAGAACATCTGCTTTTCATTACCATAATTAAGTTCTTAGTCCTAACAAATGACTTACTGAAAAAGAACTCGAAGTGAATCCTTCAGGTATTGTACTTCAATTACTTACTGTACACAAGGAGTAGTGTAGAACACTATGATATATACTTCTGGTGGTCTTGAAGATATGACATGTTGTCTTGTGACTGAGTTGTTTGTGTAGAGCTACTGTGTGAGACTTTGAGTTTGTGTTATGTGTTACATTGGTGTTGCAATGTGCTTAGTCAAACTGTAAGTATGAATGTCATGGATGTGTTGTCATGTAATCTAATAAATGAAATATTGTTCATGAAAATAAAGGAGACTCCAGGAATAGTAGCATCTGTCTAACACAGAAGCTAAAAGGGACCTTAATAAACAAACTACTAAAACTAATAAAGTAAATCCCTATACTTATATAAAACTCTGAAAGTGCTTGTAAATGTTTACCAGCTCCCCCTCCAGCTCTTGAGCAAAGGGATCCAGTTCCAGCTCTGTGACGCTTCAACATTTACATGTTATCTTCCACTTCAAAGCATTCACAACCATCTTGTGTGCCCACTCACAGGTCTGGGGATGAACCATCCAGAGCTTCAGTGAAAGAGTCAGAGCTGTAAATTCAAACAGTGACAACACGCCACATGCTGGCCATCATGCAAATAACTTGGATTTTGTTCAGTCATACTAAAAGTGAGTTGTATGACAATTTAAATCCAAAACCAGTGATGTTTTTAATCTCACAGGGTTGCAAAATGTCAAAATGTGTTTTAGGGTCTGACCTCAGTCTTTTTTTTTTGCATGTCCCAGGACTCTTCCTCAACATCTTCAGCAAGTCTCAACCTCTTCTGTGCATCCTGGAAAGCTCTGTGAAGCAGACACTAAAATGATGACAAATTTCAAATGAACAACAGATATTTGTGACACTGGTAAAACAGACAGAAGACTCCCATGCAAGACTTAACACACAAAAAAAATATAAAATATAAATATAAAGTCAAAAAGGTTTACCTCTGTCCAAGGGCAAGCATAGATTTGCGAAAACGCTAGGCCTGAAGATAAAGTCAAAAATACAGAACAGAAACAAATACCAAAGAAGTTTAACTAGGAACATTAGACACAAAGGAAGTATGAACAGGCAAAGAGAACGGGGAACACTGAATTTGCTGGGGAGAAAGGCAAATGCAGGACAGGTGAAACTAATCAGACTTGGGTTGGTAATCACACAAACAGGAAGCACACAAGGGCAGGAAATTGAGGTGAGCATACAAAACAAAACAGGAAGTCACAACATATTACCAGAAACTTCATCCACAGACCGAATGTGACAATATTCATATTAAAACCACATGGATCACTCTAACTTGGAGGATTACATCAATGTACATGAACTTAATGAATATTCATAAATAAAGAGATAAAGACAAATAAATAAGTGAATAAATAGATGAATAAATAAAATGATAATAGCATTGATAAAATAAATAAATAGATAGATAAAAAACATGATGAAGTAAATGAAAGGATAACAGCACAAAGTAAAATAATAATTATGTAAAAAAAAAATAAAATGATGTTGAGAGTGGGAAAACTGTAAAAGAGACTAAAATATATGAATAAATGGTCAATGGAAAAATACTGTTCAATTAAAAGCCAAACTAAAAAGGTGGGTGTTGAGTTTGCTTTTAAATATATCAACCTCTTCTGCTGCCCTTAAAGTAAAAGTCGCAGAACCACTGTATAAAAATACAAAAACTCCACTACAAGTAAATTTTATTCAAAGCATTCAAGCTTTTACTCAAGTAGTTGGCTGCAAAATACACTTAAAGTATCAAAAGTAAAATTACTTCTGCTAAATAACATCCCTTAAAGTGTTTGTAATTCATGTCATGGAGTGTTATTAGTGATGCATTAACATGTAAGAAGCATTTGAATTGAGCTAATTTGAACAACCTTTTATAGTGTTAAATCGTTTTCTTTGACCAAGTATCATAATTAGTAAATTCATCTAATGTTGAATTTATTAACCAAAGCTGCCAAATAGACAGAGGAGTAAAAAAAGTAGAATATTTCTGTCGAAAGTGGAGTAGAAGTATACACAATTATAAAATCTATATAGTCAAGTAAAGTAAAAATATCTTAAATATGTATTTAAGTACAGTGGCTCGGTATTTGAAAGAATTAGTTCAGATTTTTTTTGTTTGTGCAGCTTATAATTTGATTATGTAAAGTTTCTTTTTTGTGACAATTGTAAACATGCTGTTAAAAACATTGTCAGTCAAAATGGGTTGAACTGAATGATGAAATGCCTCCTGAAAGTGAGAGCGCTGCCCTTTACACACCTCCTGTTTACAGCAGCTTATCTACATGGAGATGGATTAGGTCTTGTTTTTCATTCAATACTCCTGCAGAAATAATCAGTGCAGTATATTCATAGTAACTCCCAACCCTAGCCCTTCTGCTGAAGGGAAGTTCCTTATCTACAGAAGAAATAATCTAATAACCAAAGACCATACCTGTGTGCAAGAAGTCATATATGAATGTACTAAATGTCTGATGATGTTAATTAATAAAGAAATGGATTTGATGAGCATGACAGCATCAGAGCTGTATATTGAACTCAACTCTTAAAAGGACATTTCACAACATTTTTTAATGATTCACAATTTAAAAATTTAATTTAATTTAAAAAAAATATTTTACTAATTTCCTCCAGAAATGTCACAATTACTAATAATTTTTAGATATTTTGCAAATATTTTTGGACAATTTATTAATTTTTGTTAGATACTCTACTTACGTTTCACTGGATATTTCACAGATTTATACCCTGAACAATTCACACATAGCAGTTTGAAAGATATAAAAAATATATCATTTTATATATATAAAATCTTGCATTTTTAAGGTTTCTATTGCATGTACGCTTTTCAGCTATGAAAAAAACATTTTGATAATTTGACACTTGTTTGTTGTTTTTTGTGCATCCTTGTGATCTACTTGTTTACTGCAGAACTACACATACAATTTTCTGTATATTAATAAAGTTAAAGGGCAAAACATTTCATGTTTAGATCAGACACTTTAATCTATACATGTGCAATCTTAAGTACTTATTTTAAAAAGCAAATTCATTTCATGATCAAATTAAGTCATTGTGATAATCAGATTTGGAATGTCAGTGCACTAAATTAGCGGTCACATGGTGCAGACTTATGACACCTGCTCCACAGGTCGCATCTGAATGTCACCAATCTGAAAGAAAAGACGTATAAAGGTTATCTCAAAGGTCAGCTAAGGTCATATCAGCAATGAAAGTTCAAATGTTGAAACAGGTGATAGGTCACAATAGAAAGCACCAATACATGCACAAGACATAACATACCTGCACATGAGGAGGGGCACTCAGGACGTATGTAACAGAATTTGCAACATCGATTGCATCCAAAGGCTATAAGACAAGTGAAAGGTTATTTATTCTTGTAATTACATCAATAATTCTCTATAATACTACTACAGTGGGTAATAATGTTTTTTACCTTAAATTTAGTGTATGTAGCAGCAGCTTTGTCTGCATTGTCTCTGTACAGCCGCGGAGCAAATTCTGTCTCCACCACACCAGGAGAAATGCACTGCAAAAAGATTGGATCATATCAGAAATTAGTAAACTTCATAAAATACTGTCTATTAAATACTGTGAGCTTATAATCATGGTGTTAATGGTGCTGTTATAGATTTTAGATTTTATTTGGTTTTTAGATGTTATTTTTTTTGATTAATGCAGAGTTACAGGCTAAATGTAAAAAGAAAAAAAAAAAATCATTTTTTAGTATCTCTTACTGTGGCCCTGATGTGGGTGTTTGCCTCACGCAGCTCCTGTCTCAGACCCTCCGTCAGCGCCGTCACAGCGAACTTGGTGGAGCTGTAGAAATGAACATCAGCACTGGGAACCACACGATGTCCACTCATGCTGCAACAAAATGTATGAGTTGTAGGAAGAAATGATCAGGTCAGCACCAATTTAAAGACACCACCTTCGCTTCAAGATATTGTGACTATTGTGACTGTTTTCAATAATCAATCAAGGAAATATTGGCAGATTAATCAACAATGAAAATTGCAGTTGGTCCATAAATGGGTGATCTGTTATTTTACTAATCACGGGGCGACTGTGGCTGAGGAAATAGAGCGGGTTCAATTCCCAGCTCTTCCGGTCTGCATGTCAAGGTAACCCCAAAATGCTGCGAAGGCTTTGCCATTGGTGAGTCAGTGCATATGAATGTTGAGGCTAAGTAGCAGGTGGCACCTTGTATGGTAGCCTCGGCCGCCAGTGTATTAAAGTGTCTGAAAGGGTGAATGTGACCTGTAGTGTTAAAGCGCTTTTAGTGGTTAGAGGACTAGAAAGGCGCTATACAAGTACAGGCTCATTTACAGTTGCCAGTTACAATTATAGAGAACTGAAACTGAAAAAAATCAAAAAAAATAAATGATAAACTATGTCATAATTCAATCCTCAGCTCTAAGTAGTGTGCTATAAATAAAATTTGAATGACATTTAAAAATTTCCATCAGTCAAACCAACAGAACCGTACTTAAAAATTCTGACCATCATTGAACATCATCAGTGAATACAAATGTACCTGTTTATGTTTATGATGTGCCCATCGTCGATATTTCTCTCTTTCATCGACTGATAGGCTTCACGGGTGCAGATGCACAATGCAAGAACGTTCACCTGAAGACACCAACAAGAAAAGTAAACACATCAATGCCTTCCAGGTGATGGTCTCAAGTCTGACAGTGCAAAACAATTAGCAACAGAAATTTTGTTTCTGCACAGAAAGGTAACTTAATCTTTAATTCACATGGACAAGGAAACTGCTTCTTAGCCACTTAAAACTATAAACAAGTCAGCCCGAAGATGTAGGAGACATTTTATTTAATTACTTCTTGTTGTGTGTATATATATATAGTTATCTTCTTATATATATACATTTGCATACTTACATCCAGCAT
The DNA here is from genome assembly GCF_008729295.1 of Plectropomus leopardus. Lineage (NCBI taxonomy): Eukaryota > Metazoa > Chordata > Actinopteri > Perciformes > Serranidae > Plectropomus > Plectropomus leopardus. Next base: position 24,141,149 of record NC_056467.1, read on the forward strand.
GTTCTTCCAGCCACTGGTTTTGCCATTTAACAATGACTCTGGATGAGCCAAGCCAGCGTTGTTGATGCACACATCCACCCCTTTGTGCTGCGCTTTGATGGCGGCGAACATTGACAGAATCTCTTCGTCGTTGTTCAAATCACACTTAAAAGGCACCAAAACACCACTGTGGCCTGCACTTTTACACTCAGCTGCCAATTTCTGAAATCAGGAACGTATGAAGATGTCAGACAATTGGTTATATAGTCAACTAAGTTGTTCACACAATCCACCCCACCACTCATCAGAGGTTACATTTTTATTTTATTTTATTTTATTTAGAGTCCTCAATTTTAGAGATGAAAGGATTATTTCTTCTTTTTTTTCAATAAATTTAAAAGCAAATATTTTAACACAGCTAACTTTTTCTGACTTCAAACTTGAGTTAACTCTGGGCCATTTTTTAACAGGTTATCTCCCAGGAAATTGCTGAGGTGTTTAAGTGTCTGAGTTTTGACGCATCTCATCTGGTGAATAATTTATCTTAAAGAACAGAGACTAAGCCAAAGTCACACTCATTCATTTTATGGCAATTTCTTTGTGGAATAGCTCATCTGGCTCTTTTCTTTCAAAGCTCCAGTGTGTAAGATTTTGGAAGATTTAGTGGCATCTAGCAGTGAGCTGAATTTACCCGCAGAGGTCTCTTCCTCGCCAAAAAAAACCCACCCAAAGCTGGTGATGTTAACCCAGAAAAACGCTAAATAAAGCAATTGTATTTTATTAATAAAATAAAAAGCGGCTCATTCTAAGGTAATGAAAACAATACAATTGTTAATTTCAGGTGATTATATGCTAAGGAAAACATACCTATTACGCTATATCATATATAATTTCTGCTAATATTTTCCCCTAAATGTTACACACTGGGCCTTTCATAAAAGTTACTATTTTATTTCAGAAAATATTTATAATGTAAGTTGTACACTGGAGGGAGTCTTGTTTTAACTTGTTTATCTTGATGGACCTCTTTCACAGCAGACATTTGACTTGTCATAGCAGGAAAAGTGCATAATATTAACACTGGCTCAGTGTCCCAGTATATTATTCCAGTGAGCCAGCAAGCACAACTTCCCCTAAATGGAATGCAGCCATCATAAATAGGCCTGTCTTTTTCCTGCTATGACATTGCAAAATGTCTGCAGTGAAAAAGGTCTTTTAATGGATAATGTATTAACCTATACCATCCGCAGGAAGGTTTTTTTTTTTAAAAAAATAAAATAAAAATATCTCAAAGTCATTATGACAAGTTAGCAGCAACGTCTGAGACAGAAGACAGTTTAACTAGTTTTTTATAGGAGGTTGATTTGTACAAGTAAAGAAAAAAAGGGCAGCTGGTATGGTATCTCGTGATGTGATCACGAGTTTTAAAAACATTATTTACCCACTCACCCTCTCTAGCTTGCACAAAACTGACCCATCTGAAAATTATTTCTATAACCCAGTAACTTTTGGACTTCCGGTTAAAAATCATTAAGGACGCATCTGAATAATGTAAAATAAGTTGTGCAAACATTAAGTTGCAAACAATGTTTAATAATAATAATAATAATAATAATAATAATAATAATAATAATAAACACGAACTTTGGGTCCCCATAAGCTTCTGTTTACGGGATAACGTCAAATTATTTTTCAGTTGTTTTTTTTTAACTAACTAAAAACAAAGCTTGATTACGTCTTTATTTGCTAATAGGTTACTGTAGCAAAGACATTTATATCATTAAGAGCATTTTAATTCATCTACGCCAAACAGTTATTACTTCCATAATGAAGTTTAGCTAGACAAGGTACTGCCAACGTTAGTTCGATGCTATCTTACTTAGCGTTTAAGTTTAGCTTAACAAACTAAAGCCAGAGCCTCTGATAAAGTCACATTGGTTTGTATTTTTGTCTCAGGTGGACTGTTACTCTGATAATCTTTGTCAAAGCTCAAAAAATTCATAACTAAGTTTTGAAGCACACCTGTATTTTTTCGACGTCCCTCGCGCAGCCCACCACCTTCATACCGTACCGGACCAGCTCCTTCGCTATGGTTGCCCCGATCCCGACCGAAGCTCCGGTCACTAGAGCCACTCTGCCCCTCCAGCGGTCCATCACGACTTGTCCACCGGTAAGTTACCGGCGGTAACCTGCTTACAGTGACAGAGACAGAGACAGCAGAGGTAGAGAGCTCCTGAAATGAGGAGCTCCTGAACGCAGCACAATAACTGGTTCAGCTCCGCCTACGGTCATTACGTCACGGTGCTGCATTCAAGACCACTGCTGAAATGGGCGAACTCCACTCCACTCACTATGTAAACTATATAATGCAATTTTTGTCAATATAAAAATAAATAAATAAATAAGAGCTGTAAAAGAATAAATAAATAAAAGGGGAGCAAAATTATTTACTTAAATAAATAAATAGATTAATAAATGACTAAATAAAAAAACAAACAAACAAATGAATAAATAAACGGGGCAAAAAAATAAATGTACACGCACAAAAAAATACGGACATATTTTTTATTTATTTATCTAATGGTCATGTTAATTTATTTCCTGCTCTATATTTACTTATTGATGTATTTATTTATCTATTAAAACAAATAGACAAATGATACCTACTAATGTTAATATGAAGCTTTTTCCATTCTATTATAGATGTCCTATTCCTCTTATTTACCCTCAAAAGCTGCCTTGCATCTTTCTAGAACCTCCCACAACATCCAAGAATCTCTTTGCAGCATATTATTATCTTAGTTTTCTCCGATTTCCTTTCTGTTTCAGCTGCATAATCACTAACTATTGCCTTGAGGGCAAACTGCTGTTATTCATGTGTCTCCTAAACAAGCCCCTTTGCAAAACAGTTCATTTTATGCCACTGATATTTTATATTTCCATGTTTGTAATTTGAGTATTTGTCACATGTCCTGCATTTTTTTTTTTTGGTTTTTTTTTGTTGTTGCATTGTGCCCTCCCTGTACATTAATTAATGCATTTGCTATCTTTAATAGTTTGCTCTTCTTTTTATTCCACATGACCACAATATACTTTTTTGTACTTTATTCTATGTGTGTGTATGTGTGTGTGTGTGTGTGTGTGTGTGTGTGTGTGTGTGTGTGTGTGTGTGTGTTAGTGTGTGTGAGTGTGTATTTCATTTTAGCAAGTATTAATTCTCTGTATACACACAGTTTGCAATGTATTTTTTTTCACTATGTGGTACATACAAAAATCCCTTGAGATGAATAGACTCTTTCCCTCCCAATCATTGCTTATTTTATCATTCATAGTGCACTTATTTTTCATAATGCAAACAGATATTTTTTTAGTTTGAACTTGTACATCTGTTTTGTGTTTGTACATTTATGCCACTCCTTTCTCTCTCCGTCTTGTACAGTTGTTGCACATGCACCCATCCACATCTATTCATTTCCTAAAACAGAAATGATTGAATTCGAAACCACTAAAAATTATGCACAAAGATTTTTTTCTTTACAGAACAACAAGCTAAACATTCCAATGTCCACAACTTGTGATAGATGCATATAAATGCAAATTCATACATTCATTTAAAAAATTTTATTCTTTCTTTATTTATTTTAGTCTTCTAGTCCACTGGTTTTTGGGTTTTCCAGCTGCTCTTGATTACCAACACAACATGATTTTAAATTTCCATAAATGATAGTCCTTCTTTAAGAGTTTCAAACTAGATGTTAAAAATACATCTGTATATCTCATAACATGCATTGTCTTTTTTCTAAGTTGTGTATCCTAGTTAGATATTACCAAACACACTGAAAGTTCAAAAGACTAGTTCTAATAAAAACAAATATTAAAAATGTAAAAGTAGCTATAGGCCTACCAGAAAGCGTGCATGTGGCTTAACAGTGTTACATGTAAAAGCAGCAGCAGTAACATAAAAATTTTTTATGAATCACAATCTGTCATCAAAGTGATAACACTACCTCCCACAGGTCATTAAGAATAGAAAGTTCATGTTGCACCTTAATACATTAATCATATCTGATCTGGTGGAGATTTTTCTGTCCATCATTCAAACTGTGAGATTTCAGAACAAACCCTGTAAATATGGCTTCATTCATTATCTTCAGATATCAGTGTTTGCTGTGTGTCAGTGGTCAAAGAAATCAGTAGTCATAAAACTAAAGCATGCAGTGTGGGCGGGATTGAAAGGTTAGTCTACCTGTGTTATAACAGGCTGGTTGAACTCTGTTTCTGGCATCCTCATCCAAAACCTTCATTTCAGTTCAGTTAGAAGCGGACAGATACAGGAAAGTCACAATGCTGCTCGCACCTGTTTTCATTTTGTTTGCATCTTTCATGAAGATTGTCTCAGGGGCAGGTAGGTTATCTAAGGAAAAATAACAAATGAATTGATTCGATTTTAAAAATATATTCAGTCTGCAGAGGTCTTTTTTATTTGTGGTGTTTGGTTTTTAAATAAGTTGCATGATATCAGATATTATTTAGCTAATGACAAAAGTGTTTGGGCTTGTTCATGACAAAGATGAAATTTCAGATTTCTCACAACAGAAGTTATTTTGCAGTTTCTTGACATTATTGACCTCTTTTGCAGATAGATTGGTGCTACCATTCCCAAGTTACATGCAATCATACCTGCACAGGTAAACCTCAAGAAAAGCTGCTGACATCAACACTTAAAATAAACGAAGAAAATATATAGTAGTAGAGTTACTTTTTTTCTGCCTTCACAGTTCCAGAGGTATGGGGAGCAGTTTCACAGCACTGCGGTGGCAGACGTCAGTCTCCAGTTAACATTGTTACAAGGAGATTGCTACCAGATGAGCGTCTTACTCCTTTTCACTTCATTGGCTATCAGGAGGCTTTTCACGGTCGCCTCAGAAACACCGGCCACACTGGTACGTCTTTCTGATAATTTCAGTTTTATCTGAAAGAGAAGATATGGTAAAAAAGATAAGTCAATGAGCTTGTCTAAAGTTAACGGGCTGTAAAATAGTCATAAGGCAATTACCACGATCGTAAACTACTGACTTATTGATTATATATAATGCAAGAGGTGGCAAAAAGGATAACAAAAGGAAAAAATAGTCCTGCAGCCCTGTCTTCTTGTATAATTAAACTAGAATAACCGCCTTATGGTTGTGTGCCTCTATGAACAGTCAAGTTGCTGTTAGAGCTTCCATCCATGTCTGTCCAGACTCATATGTAGCAAGGACAGAGGACGGTGCTTCAAATACAGATGAAAAATTCAGAAATAATATTTTGCAAAACATTATGATGTTTTAGTGAAGTTGACCTTTGACGTTTTGGAAATAAAATGTTATTACTTCATCATTTTATTTGATTAGACATTTGTGAGAAATTTCATCATAATTAGCATGTATTCTTGAGATATGGCAAAAACGTCTTTTGTGAAGTCACTGTGACCTTGACCTTTGAACACCAAAAATTTAGCCAGTTCATATCTGAGTCCACGTAGATGTTTGTGCCAAATGTGAAGAAAGTCCCTCAAGGCTTTCTTAAATTTTCACACTCACAAGGTTGGAATAGATGAAATATCACTGACCTTGACCTTTGTCCACCAAAAATGTAATCAGTTCATCCTGTGAGTCCAGGTGGATGATGTTATCAAATTTGAATAAGTTCCCTTGAGGCGTTCTCGAGATATTGGGTTTACGAGAATGGGACAGACACAAGGTCACAGTGACCTTGACCTTTGATTTTTTACCAAGAAAATGTTATCAGTTCATTATTAAGTCCAAATGAAAGTTTGTGCCAAATTTCAAGAGATTTGTCCAAAACATTTTTAAGATATTGCGTTCACAAGAATGGGAAAGACAGACAAAGTATTAAGTGCGCAATAATAGATATTTGAGCCTGAAGAAGCTGCAAAACACTGTCACATTATAACTTTAAACAAAATCAGTTGCCTGAATGTTGAAATGATTACTTGAATGGTTTTTTTTTTTCAGTTCAGTTAGATTTGCGCTCCAGTATGAAGATCCAAGGAGGAAACTTGGCTGGACCATACAAGGCGGTTCAGCTTCACCTGCACTGGGGTAAAGATGGAGGACCAGGGTCAGAGCACACAATTGATGGAGAACGATTTCCAATGGAGGTAAGACATATGGGGATTAAAGTGTGTTATAATAAGAACTTCATGTGATAGAACCTTACATGTACTGTACTGGAATAAAAAATAAATGAAATATTGACTTGTGTATGCCATTTACAGATGCATATTGTCCACATGAAAGAAGAATACGAATCTTTTTCCCAGGCTGTAAAAGATCCCACCGGTGTGGCCGTTCTTGCATTTTTCTTTGAGGTAATTTAATTCAATTACAACAAAAAAAAAGTGTAGATCTGCTTAAAATTGAGGTTTGATGTAATTCGATGAAACTAAGCGCAAAACTTCTTGCTCTAGATGAGCATTCCTCTTATTAAAATGTAGACAAGGTTTAAAGATCAGTCAGGGACTTGATCAACTGGAATCAGACATATGCATTTTTTAAACCTGTAGGAGGAGTAGGAGTAGATCTTTACACTTATGAAGGATTTCATCAATATTATTGATATGCCACATTGGAAACATTGTATCAAATCAACACAATATTCACAGAATGGCAAATTACAATTAAAAGAGCTCCTGACTTCTAAGATGCAACTTTGATGAATGGAGGCGATTGACAGGCTACACGCACTCACTCAGGCACGCACACAACCTGCCTGAGTAGACTTGCGCCTGGTGGAGATAACAAAGCATCATGACTTGATAAGTAACTCAACAAGGGGCCGTTTTAATGTTGTGATAGTGAAAAAAACAGAACTGTGGGCAATAAAGCATTGGCATCTTTTTTAACCAAATCATCGATGTTGTCCCCACTTTTACAAAAATGTGATTTCAGCTTTTTACTTTATTCTGTCATTTCAGGAGTCCAAGTCTGCCAATAAGAAATTTGATCCAGTTCTTAATGCTCTGAAATACATCAGGCGACCCTGTAAGTCAAAGGCTATCTCTTTACTTGGAAAAATAAGATAACTGTGCTTCATTATCTTCCAGCAGCATTGTGCCTAGGCGCCTAAATGTGCTGCTGATTGTTGCAGCATCAGGCTAAAGTGCAATTGTCATTAGATAACACAACATCATAAAACACCTCTTATACCACCTCCACAATAAATCTCTTATAACAATATAATTCTTACCTTCAACCTAATTGTGTTCTAATATTAAATTTAAAGCTAACTTTATTGTTGTGTTAATATTTTATGAAACCAGCAGACAGCACGGCACTGAAGGGTGTGTCCCTGGAAATGTTGATTCCTCCTCAGAAGAATCTGACCAAGTACTTTCGCTATGAAGGGTCCCTCACTACACCTAACTGTGCTGAAGCTGTCGTCTGGAGCCTGTTTGAAAACACCATTCTTCTTAGCCGGAAACAGGTAATTATGTTCACAGTAATATACCTAGAGTAAGAAAGGTAACTGATTACATTCTTTGAAATACTGGATGTAAAAGTATAACACTGAGGTAATGTAAGGGAAAGTATACTTTATTGCTTAAACAACCACATAAAGTTACCATGTTTCAAACAGTAAATAAATAGTCAGTTTACAGTATTCTGGTTCCTGTATGGAAATGTAAAATAACTTTTGGTCTTAATTTATGTTAACTTTATATCCACTTGTTAAGTTTACTTAAAATTTAGTTATATTTATTAAATTTTGTGAAGCTGTTGCAACTTAAAAATGGATTTAGTTAATCCTCCGCAGCTTCAAGCGACATTGTTCATGTTACATGAAGTCATTTAGTCCATTTCTACTATAAAAATATGATTTATCTTTTGTTACAGCTCGCTGTGTTCTGCCAGCTCCAGTTTTCTGATGGAAAGCAAATGGTAAACACTTACAGACCAGCGCAGCCCTTGAATGGACGGCAGGTGTATTACTCCAGAGGCCATGTTGCTCTGGTTAATTCTGTGTCAGTCATTGTGTCAGTGCTGGTATCCAGTACACTTTCCTTTTCTCTCTCTGTTTAATTTACACATCCTTAATTAGTAAATACTGCTGTATATGCCTGCTGATGATTGTCAAATACATGAAATATAATGTACTTTATATATTTAAATGTAATATATGAATCTGTTGTATGTACAATGTGCGATTCTATTGTTGTAGCCAACCTTCCTCAAAACTTGTGTCATAGGCATTGTCTCTCTTTGTTCTATGCTGTATATCAAATAATTGTATATTTAAAGGAATACTTCACCCACAAAATCACCAATTATAAATGAACTAGCCATGTTGTGTTACCCCGAATTCATGAAAAAAACTTTACATATTGAATTGATTAGGGACCATGTTTAAAAGTGGCTAAACTACTTCAAACCTCAGTTTACAAACTCTCACAACTTGTGTTTTGTAATCCAACTCTCATTTATCCAGTTGTATGGTACGTACTTCCCCAAAATATGGATTTTTCACTGAAAAATGTTAGTATTATGCAATGCTCTCTCTCTTTGAAGAGAGAGCATAGATAAGTTTCACTTGCACTTCACTTTTAAATACTTATCAAATAAATAAATATCTCTGCTGTTTTCGGAAAAGGCATGGCAGAAAAACAAAGTTCTTTTTTAAAAAAATCTAGGTCACATGGCATAAATAACAAATGATCAAATTGTGAGTGGAGTATTCCTTTAAATTGTAGAGTTAACTTCTTGACCCTTAATAATTTGTCTTTTTTGATTTCTGTAACAAACTGCATTGAACTTCACTGACAATATTCACATAATTTAGTTTTTACTTTTGATTGCACAGTTGCCGCATACTGAACTTTTTATAGACTAGTGGACTAATACTGAATATTGCTACACTGCCTCTGGTGATATGTTATCACAATAAATATGACTTTGATACTTCTATGATATTATTTCCTTCCTGTCCTGCAGTTATTTGAACTTTGAGCTCTGAACTGTCCTTTCTTGCAGTTCAGCAGTTCAGACTTTGGCACATAGTGTTCACAGTTGTTTGTGAAACATTATGCAATAAATAAATAAAGTCTGATTGCTGCTTCGCCAAAAATATTTGGGAAGAGTTTTTTTGGGAAGGCATATCATTGTCTTCAGCAAGAGAGATGTTGTGTATAATACTTTGTTACAGTACTTTTTTGTGAGTATCTGTACTTTACTTGATTTTTTATATTTCTGTCAATTTTCACTTTTATTTCATTACATTGCCTTAATAGTGTGTATACTTTTACTACATTTCTCCAAGCATTTTAGTTACTTACTACAAGAAAGGGGAGGAAGGCAAAAGGGAAGATGGGAGGAAGGTATAGCTGGGCAGTTGAAGGAATGAGAGAGAAGGGGGGAAAAAAGATTTTGTATTTTATATTCTTTAATTTGTAAAAAAAAAAAAAAATTCTTCAAGACTATTGCAGGCTCCATTTCTTAGGTGCTGTATGTTATGAGGAGGGCCCACAAGGTCATAGTTGTCAAAATTCTGACAGTTTTCTTTTTTTATTAACAGCATTTACTTGTACTTTTACTTTTAATAGTCAATTACATTTGATAAAGTACAGTTAATATCAGATACTTTAAGACTTGAAGTTATAGTCTAATTACCTTTAATTCTACTTAAGGTGTTTCCTGATAATCTGTACTTTTTTTTAATTATGGCTTTCAGGCACTTCCACCACTGCTTGTGGATTACTGTAACATACTTTATAGTATATTACTTTATATATAAGTCAGAGCGTCACCTCCACTGACATCCACTGCATGGCAGCACTGAACAAGTCAGTCAGTCAGTCATTTTCTGTAACCGCTTGAATGGCTTTTTGGCCTCTGCTTTCATTTAACTCTGAGTAGCACTTGCATGTTGCACACACATTAATAAAAAGTGCATGAATATCCTCAGACATTTTATTTCTATGTTTAGGAGTCCTGGGGAACAAACCCACAGTCATAATTTAATGAGACAGGTATAACATTTGACTGGATAGAAACAGGAATGGTGGCTTTTTTGTGGTGTGTGTGTATGCGTGTTAGTGATTATGATTATAACTGTTTGACCCTGGTTTGAAATCCCTTTTTTATACATTCAAGACTTTTCAGAAGTATTTGTTTAAAATACTAAAATACTTATATGTATGTATATATATATATATATATATATATATATATATAAAATAATATTTACATTTACAAATAACAATTCATTTTTATTTTCAAGCTCTTCTTGTCAAGTCATTTCCTTGTTTGTTTGTTTTTAACTCCCCTTGTTTGTGTGGAGTTTCAGGTAATTTTCTTGTATTATTACTAATTTATTATACATTTTTGGGTCATGTCTTCTTACGTTTCTCATTGCCTTCTTTTTATGTTTAAAAAGAAATCAGGTCATTTTTCTCAGGTCTCAAAGGGTTAATACTCTTGATGACATTTTTTAAAATTGCAAATATCAGAAAATGGCTTAAACAGCAGAAACTATTTCAAAATTAAGTTGCATTCACACAGCAGAGGAGGATTTTCTCCCTGTCTGACATCAGTGAGCATAGGTGAAACATAATTCAATCAGTCCTAAGCAGCAACCTGGAAGGATAATGTGTACTGGTGTCATTAGATGATGCACTTGTTTTTGGCACGCTGACTATCTATACCACTTTAAGTACTCGAGGAGATCACTTTGGATGTAATCCCATGTTGCACAGGAATAGTTGTCTGATGCAAGGACAGTGGCGCAACAGCACTGAGATAATCTGCAGGATGCACAGTCATGCCAGCCTGCAGGGGTTCAGTTCTTGTTTTGTTGGACAGGACATGAATAAACTCATTGTCACAAAAAATACAACATTTATGTGTCTGTATGTTTGAAAAATATCTTAATTATCTAATTTTTTGCAGCAAATTAGCCTTTTTGTCAGTTCTTCTATTTGCAACCTGTTTGTTCTTTTCATCTGCCACATTACTGTCTGCATGTCTTTTTTTTTTCTTTTTCTTTTCTCACAAGGACATCTTTTCTCAGTTTGAGTGTGCCGCCCATCCCCCACTTCCTCTTATTTCACTTGGTGTGACTCTGAGGTTTGGGTTGTCGTGACAACGGAGGACACAGGCCCATCTCTATTCTATTTGCGAAGTTTCTGTTGTTGCAAGCATATTGCACATTTGCTGCTGGGATAGGGAAGAGTCTTGCACCACCATCCCCCACCCACACCTTGTCAGAAACATGCAGGCGTGAACAAGTTCTCAGAAATATCAAAGGAGATATGAATCTCTTCCGGTAATCTATACAAAAGATTTTGGACTTGTACGCCTGTAAAAAATAGACATAAGATATTTAAGGGTAGTGCTGAGGAGCTCCCCTTGCTAACATAAATGTTTAACATCTCTAAAATAAGCTCACTCAATCAATAAATCTGCTAATAATCTTTCATTTACTTTAATCTTTTATCATTATGTTCCAGGTCAACGTCTCAAGCTGCATCAGTAAGGAGTTTTTTGTCCTGAGATAATTGACCCACATTAGTTATTAATGAGATCAATATCTATCTACTTAAGTGTTGGACTTGTATTTTAAAAGCAGGTGTCACCTTGTAACTGCATGTCCTTAAAAGGGATGAGCTAAAGCTTGGCAGCAGTAGTGCAGTCTGGGTTTCATGGGCGTAGGTTTGAATTACAAGTGTGTGTGTGTGTGTGTGTGTGTGTGTGTGTGTGTGTGTGTGTGTGTGTGTGTGTGTGTGTGTGTGAATGTGTGTGTGTGTGTGTGTGTGTGTGTGTGCGCGCGCGCACATGTGCGTGCGTGTGTGCAGATGTGAAAAGTAACTAAGTACACTTCCTAAAATGTATGTTAAATTCTTAAGTACTGTTACTTTGACTATTTTTAGGTTGTGAAACATTTTTTTCCACCTAACTACATTTATCTAAATAACTATTTATTTACACACTTTACACAAAAATATAATATATAAATATAAAGCTGCTGTAAAATATTATTATACAAAAAACATAAGAAATTTTACATAAAACCATCTATGGGAGGTACAGGGCCATACATACAGTACAGTATAATAAATTCAAACATCTCTGAAAAAACACTGAAATGCTGAAAAAAAACTGCAAACATTTTTATATATATATATATATTTTTTTTTTTACAGTTTTTAGCAGTTTTGGAACATGTTCACATACTAGGGTACTTCAGATACTGTTCTCTCTACTGCGTGTGTGTGTGTGTGTGTGTATGTGCATGTGTGTGGATGCATATGTATGTGCACATCTGCATACACTTCCCTGAATGTTTTTTGTGTGTGTGAGTGTGTGTGTGTGTGTGTGTGTGTGTGTGTGTGTGTGTGTGTGTCCGACTGTTAGGGCTTTTCCTGTGTGAACCACGTGGCCACGGGGTTAATAAAAAGATCACGTTCACTTCTCAGTTTTCTTTCTTCTGGGGAATCCAAATGCTGGTAAGACCCTGACTGACAGCAGGTGACTGTTTAAAAATCTAATGATCGCTGCTTTTAATTGTTGCATTTTTCCTATTCAAATGTATTCACAGGAGTTACTACTTTGTTTCATTATTGTTCATTATTATTTTAACACAATTTTGAGTATACTGTCAAATACTGTGAGTGCACACTGTTTTCATGTTTCTCCATTATAAAACGAAGCTAGAAATTCTTGATTCTTGTTCTTGTGTTTGATTTAATGTGTGGAAATGTGCCTTCATTCAACCCGTCATGTCTTCAGTGTTTGTGGTGGAGCGACCAGAAGCTTCTGTTGTACAGTGTTGTCACCCATAAAGTAGAAAGCACTACTAATATTCACTACACAGTGTAGTGTTTCCTACTTTATGGATGAGTATACTGTTGGCTGCAGAGAAACATGCAAGAAGAAACCAGCAACTCTGTGTGAAAGATTTTAAAACTTGTAAACTTGTAGATTTTAAAACTTGTTTTTATCTTTTATTTTTTGCATTAATGTATTACATATCAACAGGATAACAGTGAGTATGAAAACCTGTCTAAATCTAAATCTGTCTAAATCCTGTATAAAAAAAATGATAGATGTGGTAAAATCATATACCAGGACAAAGTAGCTGAGACCTGTGCAAGAAAGCGAGTGAACATTGTACAAATTTAGCACGTTTATTTTCAGTTTCTGCTTTACAGTTCTTTTTATAATTACATGAATAATTTCTTTTGTACAAAGTTTGTTATTAAATATTTTACATAAACATTGCTGAAAAATTAAAAAATGAAAAAATGCATTTTTGTCAAAAATGCATTTTTTGCCATTTTCTCTATAAGTAAAAAAACAGCATCAGCCAATTATAGAAAACTTATAAACAGGGTGTAAGGCAAATATGAATGTATTATATAAATACACTCTGGTCTGCAAAACAACTGAGACTAAAGGTGTATTATTAAGGCTAAAATAATAAATCTATTGCCGTCAGTCCTGGTTGAAATAATTACAATTTTTTCAAACTGTAATGTGAATAGGCAGGCAAATGTAAATTGCCTAAAGTCAATATTTCATGTGTTTTTTGAATATATATTATTTGTATTTTCTGTACTGTTTTTAATCAAATGATTTGCAATTTTTTTGCAATATTTCAATAAAGACATTTTCTGAAAATTGTATGATGAGACAATTTTTCATTTGCATCCTGATCAGTGCTGCTAACATTTAGGGATAATTAATTGCTTATTTGCATCGGCCCTTGTTGACTCAAAATCTATAGCAGATGCAATGTCATACTATAATATAATAAAATAATTTGACACATCTTTTGATGAAATGTCCATTTAGCTATTTTTCTCACTTTGTCTGAGACTTGGCATTTGTAGCAAACATCTTAGCATGGCCTTTTTTTCTAGTTCCAGGGCAGCAGCTCTAGGTAGTTTGATGGAACCAAACCTCGTCGTCCGTGCAGATCCGCCTGAAAAGAAATGATAGTTAAATTTATGTGCAAAAGTCAGAGCAAGCACTAATCAATCTAATCAGTCGTTGTATTGGTATTGTAGAGGTGACACTCACGTAGTAAAATCCATCCTGATCCATTTCACCTAATGCGTACATGATGTCTCCTGAACGAAAGCCAAGTTCAGCCTTTGAGAGACAAAAGAGTTTTGAAACATCACCACAAACCACGCCATTGTACTTGATTAATAGAAAATGGTTTGTGTGGTTCATGTTGTCACTACAGTGCTTACTTCACTGTCCATGTTGGGTGAACTTTCCCACGGGTCGTAGTCAAATAAGGCCACCATTCGTCGAACAACCAGATCGTCAGGGATGCTGGCTACATTGCTCAGCTCTGGCGTTAAAGACATACCTGTGGGCCCAAATACACAAATACTTACTGAAATCATGCAACTTTAAAGCTAAAATATAAAACCAATTTGCACAGAAAGAAGAAATAACTGCTGAAAAAGTTAACATACTTGGGTAAGCAACATTTTTGAGCAACAGAACTGAAAGAAATAATTTCATTTGCAGTGTTTCATTCACATTATTGTCATATAAACTCAACATTTCAGACTCTCGCCCCTGCATTACATTATATTACCCCTAAGTTACTGTTCTGGCATTGTTTTACAGCCAAGTGTCCTGCAGAAACAGAGGGTATAAATACCTGTGTGGTCCACAGGGAGAAATCCCTGCTGTATGAGTAGATGCTTCAGGTACTCATCATCCACTGGGATTTCAGCCACCATGTTACTTGGCACGTAACCGGAGAGACCACCAGACTCACCGTGATAGAAACCATCAGAGTCTTTGTCTCCAGACACCTAAAAATAAATAAATAAAAATATAGAATAAAAGAAGGATTTATTGCCAAGTAGGTTTTCACTTATGAGGAATTTGCATTGCTTTTTGGTGCATATAAACAAATAATAAACATATTAAGAGAATACACACATTAAGAGGAATAAAAATAAGAGTGCTGCTATACTCAAGAATTGAAATATAGAATAGAAACTGTACAATAAAAATGCAAAGATACTCTTAAAAAATTACTATAACATTAAAAATCTATACAGTGTAGCTGTTTCAGAATAAGCTGTACAGTTTTATGCAGGATGTGCAAAAACAAAAGCAGAGAAATTTGAGTTTATTACTTTACTTTATGGTTTTGAAAAAGCATTTCATCACTGCATGTTGCACCAGCAGGCAGTGAAAAATCACATAAATCAACTGGAAATGGTGACAGGAAATAAAGAAAAAATGCTAATGTCTTTGCACACACTCAGCTGGCCTGAATTGAGCACAAACAGGAAACACTACTACTGTTCTTTCAAAGAAGCTTTTCAACTCATGAGGTGAGGAAATGCAGCTTCAACATGTGAGTTACACATGCCATCACACTTGAAGGGCACCATGAAAGAAATGTATGCCAATAAACCTGCTCTGCTGTTAAATTAAAATGCAAAAAGTTAAAAGATATTATGTTTTCTTACCTTGATGATCTGGCCTGGTACAAAAGGCAACTCTTCTGCAGCCGTCTCATAGTTGGGAGACATTGCAGCAGGGTTATATGGGTAAAGTGCCACAAAGAGTCGTACGGTGGGTATGGACACTTGGCTCGCGGTTTCAAGCTCCCATTCTGTGAGCTCCTCTGGAGTAACAATCCTCACTTCATCTGGGAATATCAAAACATCCAGCTCCAGCCGTGTCTCCATTTACAGCAGCGTGAGCGCTCCAACGTCCACTTGGAGGACAGATGGTCTGCTGCAGACAGCAGAACTCTCCTTACCCTTATCCTAATTTGAGGTAACTAAGCCAAGCAGAAGGACCAGTAATCCTCTTTGAAGCAAGCAGATAGATTCATTAGTGCAGTGCTGCCTGTTGCACTGTTAGACTGCACTATGGAACATAAAGGGAGTAATAGTTTGCAAAAGACATCACTAACATGTTATCAGCTCAGATAATAGCATGTGCTTCTTATAGGCTGCTTCTGCATCACATGTGGCAGCTGAGAGATCTTCTATAGAGTGTATAATAAATACATTTCTGAGAAAAATAAAGAAGCATGCTTTGAAAATTAATCATACTTCTCAGTTTTGGAATTTAAAGGTAAAAAAAAGAGTTATAAGCCCTACATTTTCTTTAAACAAATAAAATAAATTGATTCTCTTAAGAAACAATCAAGTTAAAGCATAACCGAGAATAGATTTAAACTAGGCCTGTTTTTGCAAAGACTGGTCTTACAGTCCTGACTTCTAAATCCACTTGATAATCAAAAAGCTAATTTTTGTTTTTGTGAAACCACAGAATACAAAGCCATATCAACACAATATTCATATATTAAGTATAACACATCAAACCACGGTAAAGTGTGAAGCAGCAGTATTTTTTTCCTCCCCCAATTTGACCCAGTTTCCACATCACTAAAAGCCAACACCTCCTCTCTTGACTTCTGGTCAGGTCAGCAGGTGATAATCTCTTTCTGGAGAGGAAGGAAAGGTTTAGGAAATTGACAGCAAACACATCTGATAGCAGTGCATGCTGGGTTGTTATTGTTTTTGTTTTTTGTTGTTTGTTTACCTCAAAAGATCTAGGTGATGTTTTTGTTTTATTATGTTTCATTCTAAATGTATATAATCATTTAATATTTTGATTTACATAAATTCACTATTCAGTCTTTGCAATTTTAATCAAACATGTTTTTTTAACTCACGAGGAGTTTATGATTAGCTCTAAAAAACCTAAGTATTCAGTCCCTTTACAGTAATTCACTGTTAAAGGTCCAGTGTGTAGGGTCTAGGTGTATATATTGGCAGAAATGGAATATAAAATAATAAATACGTTTTCTTTGGTTTATAACCACTTACCAACCACCATTTGTGTTTTTGCATCGTCTACCATAATTAGCAGTCCCTCCACAACAAGCCAAACAGCATCAGACAAACAGTGACTTTTAAAGTGAAGCTGTTTTATTCAGTGTTTTCACTTGTTTAAATAAAAGAGACCTCTGCTGATGATTTAGATTTCAGTAAACACCTCCGGAGATTAGTTATTTAACATATTAGAGAAAAGAAGTAAGCACACATTCACAGGCACTGGGCTAGAATCCTGTCTGCAACAAACTGAATAGTGTCAAAGAAACACTGATTGTAACATGAACTAGATTCTTACCTGAGAGTTCATGCTTGGCACATGACAAAAGTTTCAGCTGGTTGCAATCTGCAATCTGCCACTAAATCTACACACTGCTCCTTTAAATTCATTTGCACTCTCCCAAATCTCCACATAAGTCTCTTGTTTTTAAAAATCTATTTACCTACACAGATACAAAATGTGAAATGAAAAATTCCTTTAAATTGGTATTGTTTTGTTTAGTTGTCCTTTTTTTAAAACCTTTTTTTCAAAGATTTAAGAAAAACATCTGATCTTGCAAGCATCTGTACACAATTCCTGGAAACTGACAACAGTTCTTGCATGGTGTGCATACTTACCACACAAGTCACCCACCGAACATGTTTGGGATGTCAGCGTGTTCCAGGTCCTGCCAATATCCAGTTACTTCATACAGCCATTGAAGAGGAGCCGGCCTCCACCCCATAACCTGATCAACTCTATGTGAAGGACATGTGTTGCACTGCACAAGGCAAATGGTGGTCATGCCAGACACTGACTAATCCTTTGATAAATAATTAATAACAAATGTTTTTTTCAAGATAAACTTGTTCGTCTTAAAATGGCCTTTCACTGACACCCAAATGCACACCTGTAGTAATCATGCTGTCTTATCAGTGTCTTGATAAGCTACACCTCTTCAGTGTATTCAGCCCCAATTTCCTAAACTGCTTACATAAAAACAGTTTTATTTTTGCAGGTTTCACAAGATAGTTCCATAGTATCAGAAGCTTTTTCACAACGAGAGGTTATAAAGTACATTTCCTTGAAATGACGCAATACCAAATATCACCCTCATCCTCAGATACTGTCGTTTGGCCAGAAGAGGGAGCTGTGGACATTTGTTTCTCCTTCTGCTTTTAGCAGCTCCTGTTTTTTGGTAAAGAGCATATAAATCAGTTCAGTCCACGTATAAATCAGGGTGAAATGATTTACAAGTAACATGTAACACACTGAAGTGTCTAAAATTTAAGATGCTGTGATATTAAACTGCTGCCTCTGATAAACATGGTCTGCTCTCTTTTGTAAAATAACTGCACAACACCGACCTGACCAGCAGAGTTTGCCCTTTTCTTCACTCTTCGCGTTTGGCCTTGAGGGCAGGAAGTGCTGTGAAATCCGATAACAGTTCAGGCACGCCTTCTGAGCAGTCCTGCCCCCCCCCCCCAAAAAAAAGAAAAAGAAAAGATGATGTTGTGATTTAAAAAATGAAAATTTAAAGTTTGACGTTACAGGACAAAGTCTGTCCAGGCTGAGATGTTAACCAGTCAGAATATATGTAGCACCAAGTTTACAGTAAACACTCATCACTCACAAAAAACAAAAGTTAGGTGCAGAACAGCTGCAAAGAGACACACTGAGACTCACAATGACAACAAAAATATCAAAACAACCACAAAGAGACACAAAAAGACCACAAAAAGACACAAAATAATGACAAAGTCTGTGTATCTTGCTCCTATACGACAGGTGGTGTGGCCCTCTGCATGTCTGCACCAAAGGGCCCATTTCATCATTATCTGTCCATGCATGCACTACCTTAAAAATGGTTTTGGGAAAAGGGGGGGGACTGAGATCGGTGTCTTATCAAACTGGGCACTCAAAATAAGATTTTTCACTACGAAGTTAACCCTCATTGGTCTAATTTGACACTCTGCTACACATAATAAATATGTCACTAAATTTGATGACCAGTATATCTTTACAGTAGAATTCAGATTGATACCCATATAGCAGAACACAAACTCTGTGCTGAGCACTGAAATAACACAAATCTAGACATGAAAAATGACATGATAAATCTCTTGTTTAAAAAACACAACGGAAAAAAGTTACTAGCTTTACAAAATAAATTAAAAAATAATAAAAATAAGTTGCTTTGGCAAAGAGAAATTTTGGCCAATGAAAGCAAATAATACAATGAACAGTACAAATTAATATCCGATTCATCTGATGTACCACCTGATAATCCAACCATTCTCAAAATCATGAATTCTGAAGTTCCCTAAATATGTCACTATTAGTGCCTCTACCCGTCACCATGGCAGTGAGTCCACAATGCAGCAACTTCTTAACATTTAGACTCTTGAGGACTCCTCATAAAACTTTATGTGAGTGCCTGTTTGCTCGAGACTAACTCTGTTTTTATGACCAGTCCAGGACTACCAGGCGTCTGACCCCGCTGGTCCGAGGGTCACTGAGGCTCCGTCTTGGACTGTGAGGAGCTCAACAGTCTGTGAAAGTCTGTGGTTGGGTTACGAGCATGTACAGTAAAAGTTTGGTCAGTGATGCCCGGTGTAGTGCAAGTCCAAAGGCACAATTTCCACTGGGAATCTTAAGAGCATGTCCTCATTTTCATACTTAAATCTCTAACTGTGCAGCCACCACAGTCCAGATGACTGAAGATCTGAGTCCATCACATAAATACACTGAAGGAAACATAATGCCATGTTTAGGACTTGAATTGAAACGGTCGGGACTTGTGTCTGGACTTCACAGACTTTAGAGTTGACTTTTTATAAATGTTTTGCTAAATTGTGGGTCATTTCTTTTTAAGCTGCTCATTGCGGTCTTCCAGTGTTTTTGAAAGAAATTTAGCCAATTTAAAAGAAAGGGTTTATCTCAGGCACAAGAGGTGAGGTTGCAAGATTAATGTGTATTATTGAGGTTTTTTTCTGTTTCACTACTCAGTAAACTGTCATTTGATTTTCCAGTTATTAGGCTGTACCTTTATATGACGCTGCTTCAGTTTTGTGGTTCTTTTCATTTGGGGTCCAGATTAAATTGTATTCAACCCAGATTTGGGAGGAGTCAATTTATTGACAGTGGTGGAATGTAACTAAGTACATTTAGTCAAGTACTGTACTTAAGTTAAAAATTTGAGGTTTGTGTTTTTTACTTAATAATAATAATATTATTATTAATAATAATAATACATTTTATTTATAGAGCGCTTTTCAGGAAAGCCAAAGACGCTTTACATAGTGAAAAGGATCAAAGAATACAAATAAAATACAAGCGTACAAATAAAAACATAATAATAAAACATAATGCAGCACAAACACTTTACTTCACTTTTTCTCGTCATTCTACTGTATACTTTTACTCCTCTACATACATACTCAGAGGCAAATATTGTACTTTTTACATCACTACATTTCATCTGAATGCGTTAGTTACTTTATAAATTAATGGTTTTGCATCAAAACATAACAAGAGTTTATAAAATATTGTGTTTTGTGATAAACTAAAATTTTATACAAGTACAGCTGAAATGATTATTGATTAATCAGTTGATTGACATAAAATTAATTACGTGTAATTTCTCAGTAATTTTAAGCTTTGCGTTGTTTTTTTCCAAAAGAAAAAAAAACAATAAATTTGAGCATTTTGGGGGTGTTTTTTTTTAGTTTCCTTTTGATAACTTTAAGGTTTTGGTGTTTTTTTTAATTTAATAATTTTGGGTTTATTGGGTGTTTTGTTTGTTTGTTTCTAAGATTTTTCTACATTAGGTACTTTTACTTTTAATACTTTTCAGTACATGTTCCTGATTATACTTTATTACTTTTACTTAAATAACATTTTCAACACTGACAGTGGTATCAGTACCTTTACTTAAGTAAAGAAACTGCATACTTTGTCCACAATGGTTTATAAAGTATGTGGGCTTTAGACTTTGTGCCACCTCACTCATCTCCTTTCCATGGGCCAAACAGCTAACAAAATATTCTGTCAGAACCTACCCTTAAACCCAATTAGCCACATGCAGGTTGAGATTAAAAAGTGACCCTAAATCCCACCAGCAGCCCCCACAGAGAGTTGCTGTGTCACACCCAGACCCCCCATAATCCATCAGTGTCAGCAGGCCTCTGGCTCCACACATGCATCCACGTAGGACTCCATTCCCCACAAGGCCTTCAGCCCAGCTGCTCCCATCCATCCATCCCTATACGCCTCTGGTTCCCCATGTATGGAGTGTTACATCATTGGCACAGGCACCCACCTTTCTGAGTGATGACGCAGCCGAGGGAGAGCGTGTGAGGAGGGAGGGAGGGAGTCAGGCAGGGAGGGAGGGAGAGAGGAGAGGGTGTCCCGTCTACACGGAGCACAGACAGACAGCAGGGAACAGCTGCAGCATTAGGTTCGCGTAGGATTTCACTGCATTGCGATTTAAAAATATCAATCATTTCATCCCCAAAAACTCAAGTAGAGCAGCTCGACTAAGCAACCAAATATCATTTTTTAAAAATGGTTGATCGCGAGCAGCTGGTGCAGAAAGCCAGGCTGGCTGAACAGGCTGAGAGATATGATGATATGGCAGCTGCTATGAAATCGGTAAGTCTATTCAAAAAAGAAAAAAATGTGATATTTATGACTTGTGTGAATGATGTTTTGCTGTCTGTGCGTAAAGGCGCGTCCTGCAATCTCGACTGTGTTGGCTGTAAATCTGGGGGTTAGACTGCTGGATTCACATGTCTACGCTATAGTTCTGTAAAAATAATAATATCTAGTGCATTTATTGTGTTGTCGTCAATTCATCGAGAGCCCAGCGCCTTTTTTTTCTGACACGAGTCCAAATCGTCTGCTCCTTGGGCGGTGCCTTTCTGTCGGCCGCGCCGTTCAATGAAGTATTACAATGAAATGCACTCAGGCCTGAGCTAGATCTCTCGCTTAATAAGAAGTTCGTATCATATAATGGCTCTGCTCTATTGCATTTGCTGTTTTTTCCCATCCTTTTTACCACCCCAACTCCCCTCCCTCCATTATGCCTAATTTATAAAAGCTTCTGCTGCTGGGAGCCATGTGAGGTTGCTCGGAAAAAGCCTATCAACTGCTGCTGCTACCCCCCCTCCTCCTCTTCCTCCTCCTTCTCCTCCTCGTCTTCCTCCTCCTCTCTTTGTCACATTAATTAAAATAATATGCATTATCAAAATCTGCTAATTTTTCATTCTAGTAACCAAGGCTTAAAGGCATTTTTGGAGTATGGTTGCATTATGAAAAAAAAGCCCCAAAAAGCTCTTTCCTCTAAACAAACGTAGGAGGCAGCAGAATCTCTCTAGAATATTCTTTGTCATATTGCAGTGAGTCAATATGCTCAGATTTGTAGGCATTTGTTTCCTCCTCTTGCTTGTCTCCTCATACGTGTGCATGTGCTGTTTCTGTGTCAGATTTCTCCTGCAGCATTTTGGAGTCATTTTGGGTTAATGGCCCCTGATGAGGTGGTGGTGTAATATTTCATGCAAAGAGGATGACCTACCTCACAAGGAGCTTTCTCAGCTCTTATTGGCCACAGTTGAGGACAGAGCCTTTTGTCTGCTTTCTTTTTTCTCTCTCTCTAAAGAAATCATGGGAACTGGATTCACCAGTGGGTTAAAAAAACTGCTGTGTCACACCAGCTCATACTGGAACCAACAGCATCCTGAGAGTCTCAGCGTGAGCTCACATATAGATTAAAAATGAGCTTTAAAGGAGGAACATTTTGTCTGATGTTCCTCAGGAGAGATGGCAGTGAGCCCCTGTGGGTCATTTGTCATGGGGGGTTTCTGGTTGCAGGAGGTGGGATGATGTGTGTGTGTGTGTGTGTGTGTGTGTGTGTGTGTGTGTGTGTGTGTGTGTGCGTGCGAGTGGGTGCAGGGAGGGATTCCTTTCCCTTTACACAATCTGCCATGTCAGTGCGGTCCAAACTAGGCCCTCTTGCAGGGGTGTGTACTCTCACTCTCTAATCAAAGGGAATCCCTTGTCATTGCAGCCAGAAATGACAAAACGACATAAAAAATACATACAGGTTATTCTCATTGTAACAGCTTTTTGTGCAGCTTTTCAGACTGAATAATTTATTGATATGCTAGGGCTGCATCTGACGACTGTTTTTTGTGTTTAATTGCTTAATCATTTGGTCTTAAGAGTCAGGAAATAGAAAAAAATGCCCATAAAATGTTTTGATTTGTCTGACCAGTAATCCAAAATCAAAAGATTTTTAATTTACTATCATTGAAGAAAAAATAAAGAAATTAATAAATATTCACATTTGTGAGGCTGAAACTGGTAAATTTTTGCCATGTGTTTGCCCCAAAACAAAATTCAAAATGAATGCGCAGTTATGAAATTATTTAGTTAGTTCCTGTTGATAAACTAATTAATGAATCAACTATTCCAGCTCCAAATGCATGTTGGGCTCTTTAGCTCCAAATGAGGATCGTGGTATTGGTCATGGATTATGATTCATGGCAGTGAAGCCCTTGAAATTACTTAAAATATTTATGTCAGTCAGATGCATTCTCAGCTAATATATTATATATATTATCATATCTGTAATCCAACTGACACACAAGCTTGCTTCTCAAACATGAGAGCATTATATTTAGAGTGATGACCTGTTTGTTTCCTGTAAAAAAAAACACAACAGATGAGTCATTTGATTAACAGAAATTTGATAGTAAATTCTGCTTGTTTGTCATTGGGTTGACAGTAGGCCCCTCTGTCTCCACAGCTTGAGCCCTGCTCTTCATCCACTCAGAGTGTGACGTCGGCGATTCTGCACCATCTTTGTGCTCCTCCGCCTGAGCAGAAAATGTCAAAACTGAGAGATGAGAACTGTTAGCAAGACAAGGAGGAGATATTCAAATAAAAAGTAGCTTTAACGTTTTGTGAGCACAAATATATACATATATATAGTCATATATCTATGAATATATATGTCAGCCATTATTGATTTGACAGAAGCCAACACAAGGTAACCTTTCAGTCAAATAACCCACAGTAATACTGTCTTTTTATAGCAACATTCTCTCTGTAAAAACTCCCCAACTATCAAACTGATCTGTCAAAATCTATATTTAACACTCAAACTCAGAGTGATGTCACGGCGTGGTGTTCTCGACAGGTAAAAAGGTCAGTTGGAGCCAGAGAGAAGGTCACTGGGACACGTGAACCGCCTGTGCAGTGATGGTTTTCACTTACAGTGCAGCTGCCCTGGAGTGCTCGTGGGAACATTTTAGCCATCTCCAGCCCTCCAATCCCCCCACCCCACCCCTCCCTCTGCCGTTGACTATCTTAAATATTGTTTCTCACTAACCAGCAGTAGCCGTCCACATGGAAACTGGAGCCACTGGTGCACTAAATGACTGGACTGGCATGGAGACTGGGAATTGGACATGAGAAGTGAAATATTGTTCACCTTCTGTGCTGTGAACTGTGCTTTTGGTCCAGAGTCTTTCACCTAACAAAAGTTTTTTTTTTTTTTTTTTAAATGATTAGAGCTGAAATTGATGGTTCTTTTCATCGTTAGTTGATCTGTCAATCATTTTTGGTTTGCAAAATGCCAAAACCTTAAGTTACTTCCTTACAGCATATTTTCTTGAGATTTTTGTAGCTTTATTACAGACAGTAGTAAAGAGATGAAAAGGGGAAAAAAAAGAGGGATAATCGCAGGTCCTAGGTGGGGCATTGCAGTACATGGTTGTCGTGTTAACCCCGAAAGCACAGTGGCTCCCCCAAATATCCCATCTCAAAATTGCTTTTTTTCCGCAGACTGATTATCAAAAAACAAAGATATGTTCAATTTACAATGATCGAAAACAGAGAAAATCCTAAACTCCTCACTTTTGAAAAGCTGCAATCATAAAATGGTCGGCATTTTCTGCCAAAACTTGGATTTTCTTGGATTATATGTTTTCATATTCATCTTTTTATATCTTATCAAAGCTTGAGCTCTAAATCTGGTGATTCAACGGTCCGTTGTCTTTGTCTTCCAGGTAACAGAGCTGAACGAGGCCCTGTCCAACGAGGAGAGGAACCTCCTTTCTGTGGCCTACAAGAACGTGGTGGGGGCCCGCCGCTCCTCCTGGAGGGTGATCTCCAGCATTGAGCAGAAGACCTCGGCCGATGGCAATGAGAAGAAGATTGAGATGGTGCGAGCCTACAGGGAGAAGATTGAGAAGGAGCTGGAGGCCGTGTGTCAAGACGTGCTCAACCTCCTGGACAACTTCCTGATCAAGAACTGCAGCGAGACGCAGCATGAGAGCAAAGTATTCTACCTGAAGATGAAGGGCGACTACTACCGGTACCTGGCCGAGGTGGCCACGGGGGAGAAGAGGGCCACGGTGGTGGAGTCGTCGGAGAAAGCCTACAACGAGGCCCATGAGATCAGCAAGGAGCACATGCAGCCCACCCACCCCATCCGCCTGGGCTTAGCTCTCAACTACTCTGTGTTTTACTACGAGATCCAGAACGCCCCGGAGCAGGCCTGTCATCTGGCCAAGACCGCCTTCGACGACGCCATCGCCGAGCTCGACACCCTCAACGAGGACTCCTACAAAGACTCCACTCTCATCATGCAGCTGCTCCGAGACAACTTGACACTGTGGACAAGTGACCAGCAGGATGACGAGGGAGGGGAGGGCAACAATTAAAGAGAAACCACACTTCGAAAAAAAAATATATGAAGGGCCGGTGGACTTTGGCAGCCGCTTTTGCCGATGATACCGCAGCAGCAGTTCTTTATTTTTCCATGTGTTACAAGAAAAGAATCAAAAGAGAGGTGAGAGTGGAGGTTAAATCTTAGTTTAAATATATATAGAAATATATATACAGTTGAAAGGGGCCTCCGTCTTCTTGATTTTCTCTTTGACATTTGCCAAAACCACTGATATGTCAGTCAATCAGCCTGAAGTGGTTGTTGTTGGATTGAAATGGCAGCCTCACACTGGCATAGGAACTGATCTTGTTCTGTCAAGATAAGCTGCTTAGTTAGGTTTTTGCGTGATAGAGATGCATTTGAGTAACTTGAGAGAGAAAATGCTTGAATGGGAATGCCTCACAAAAATAGTTTGCATTGGTTCCAGTAGTCTAGTTATGAGATAAGGGGCCCTGAAAGATGTTAAACTCACACAAACAAAGAGAAAAGAGTAAATGAGTTAACCAGTTGAACCCCACACCAAAAAAATAAATAAAAAAATTAAAGGATAAATTAGACAGTAGTGAAAATGAGGACTTGATAAGATAATAATAATAATAATAATAAAATTGACTCCCCTCGTCAAAGTACAGATTAGTCTGTCACTGGAACCATAGGTTCTTTTGGAGGTGAAGGTTATTAAAGGCAGAGACTTAACGATATTAAAACACAAAAAAAAAGTTACAAAAAAAAAATAAAAAAAATAAAAGCAGCTTCAGAGTTTGTGGTTTACTTCTGTGTTTGTTTTATTAAATGCACTTGCCTACTATACTGTTTCTTCAGTGTAAGATGATGACAACAATAATATTCAATATTGTGCATGCTGGTGATGTATTTATATACAGTAGCTTGACTTTATTAACTTATACTGTGGGTGTTAAGTATTCATCGGATTGAGAAAAACCGGCTTTGTCTGATTTTCTGATTTCTAATTTATTTTGTTATGGTTTTTTGATTTGCTATACCAAAATGGTGATCGTAAAAATTGACCTGTAATGGGCGTTGCTATAGTGACATGCAATATGTGTATTTAATTTGTTACCGAGAGAAAAAAAAGGAAGATTTAAAAAAAAAAACTCACCAGTGATCACTTAATCTTACCAGCTGGTGTTTGTCACATTAAAGTATGATTATGATATATTTTGAACAGTATTTAAGTATTTTTTTTCTGTCATGCTATCCAGTTTTAATAATGGTGAAGTTTTCAGGCTCAGTGTTCTGTTATGAATTCACAAACATGGACCATATTTTATTTCTGACCGTTTTTTTTGTTTGTTTGTTTTTATACCTTTTAGCTGTTCCTGAGTGACAAAATATCTTGAATGTGAGTCATTATGTAGCAGTTGCACAAGAACCGAAATAATAGCTATGATAATAAAAAAGAATATGACTAAATTATACATGCACCATTTCTGTGGTGGTCTAGTGTATTGTTGTATCGTCACCCATAAGAAAAGTTTGTTTTTAAGGAAAAACCATGATGTTTGGACAGTTGGTTTGAGTACAGTATGTGCTTTATTTTTGTGCCTGTATCATTATTTAATATGCCTCATGTGCAAGAAAAAAAGGATTTATCTGCCAGTATTTTTAAGTTACTGCAAGCATGTGTGCAAGATGTAATATTTTCCTCACTTTGACATGTGTCTGCTCTCTGTACAGCACATAGATATGAATATTCAACACCAATGCACAACAGGGAATGCATAGGCAATTCAACAGAATTGGTTATCGATTAGCAAATGTGATTCTTCAGAACAAACTTTAGATGGTTAGGAAGCTGCTCAAGAGCACAGAAAGCTGCTGAACAGATTTATCTCCATGATGCTGCTACTTCTATAGATTATTACATTAATATATTCATACAGATGGCAGTTTTCGGGGCTTTATTTTTCCTATTAGATGGCAGGTATTTGGGGGGGAGTTTATTTTCTAATCTCAGACATGATGGCTTAAGAGAGAAACCAAAAGCCTTAAGGTCAGTCACACAACCTTGTGCATGTATGCCAGTTAATTCATTATTTCACCATCATGAGTCAGCCTCTGTGAGCTCACACTGTATGTCACGGCTGATTTGATTTATTTTTAACGAAATATAAAGCTGATGGTCGTAAAGGCGCACCAGACAAAAAGCATGAAATCATGATGCCAATCTGCTCACACAGGTCAGAATCAAATCCTTTATTTTATTTTTTGTGTGTTTAAAAAGTTAACTGAATTATTGTTTGAATATTTTTTAAAAATGTCAGGAGACTTTCACTCATTGCCAAAAATACATGCATTGTGTTCCTTTTTATTATTTTTTCTTCTGTGTAATTTTATTTTTTTAAGTTTTTATTATTTGGGATGTTGATCCTTGTTTCTGCTGTGACATGAAAAAATACAAGAAATGGGGAGAAAAGAATTTTAATCACAAATTAGATTAAAAGAAGAGCTGACCTGCTGGGAATAAGCAAGAGGGGGCAATAGGAATACAAACTGTATGCTCTGAGGAACTTTTTGGTTGCCATCTGTTGCCCATTAAAGTTATTTGTTTATCGTTATTATTCTATATTTTTCATTTCTCTCTTGCCATTTACAGCCATGCCACAAACACCACAGCTTTATTTTCATCATTCAGCAGATTTTCAACGTTTCTGTTGAATTTTACAGCCTAAACATTGATGCAGGAAGTCAATATGACCTCATGTAACCCTTTGTGGGTTACAAAATAGATTGTGTGTGCTTGAGTGTGTGTGTGTGCATCCATATCCAAATGTGTGTACTGTATATGCCTGCATCATTGCATGTATGAGATGGAGTCTGTGTTAGCTGCAGTGCAGAGACATGGCCAGCTCATAACAACTACAGTATGTCTTAAATGAGGCTCTTTTTAAGCCCTCCTTGCTAATCATTAACTAAATTAGGGCACAGATCAAAGAACATTGCATCAAAAGACAGCAGGTTTTATGATCGCAGCAGAGGAGCGCTGCAATAAAATAAAATCCTGCATCATGATGGACAACGGAATGAGAAGCTGCTTCTCTCAGGCTTTTAGATTCACATGGAAGGCGTATTTTTGCACCTAAAGCTCGGGTTTATCTGGTATCTGTGTGTTTCAAACTGGGAGCCACACTGATTGGTAAACTGAAGTAGCAAGCTGCTGGATCACCCACCCTCAGACTGCAGCCTCTTGCTGCAGCTTGCTGCACTGAACCTTTCATGAGATGAAATTCTGTGCTTTGAAAGGTCCTCCTCGTCAGCCAATCGCTGACAGGCTCACTCTCCGCAGCCACCAATCCTCTTCCTGTTGCTAGGGCTATAATAAGTATCCCACTATTAGCCCATCTCCTTGCTGCACTGCTCAGACACCTATTGCATCCTGTACAAAAAAAAAAAAAAAAAGCTCAGAGCACACAGGAGGCATTAGGATTCAGCACCAACCTATCTTCCGGCTTGTGTTTTAATGCACTGCTACACTTTCAGGGACGTTGGTGTCATCATTATTGGTAAATCCCGGTCACATTATACATCCCAAAACACACTGGGGTCGACTAATGCATGTGTAATTCAATCTACAGCTGCTACATGTTAAATTTAGCATGTTCAATGACACATTCTGTCAAATTTAAGAAAAACTAAATAAAGATGCAGCATAAAACATTATATAATTTATGCTGTCTACATTTAACATAAATATCCATCCAAACCTGCTCATTAAATTGATGCAATCTACATCCCTCCAGAAGATTATCTTTTAAAGGTCACATCTACAGGATTCATACAAAGCAGAAAATTGCTCAGGCATGCTTCACTTTGACGTACACAATCACCGCTCTGTCTGATCACTTTCATCACATGAAGTATTATTTCCCTGAGGGGGGGTCAGGATGACAATGCACAAGAGATCACTGAGTCATTATTAGCCTATGTCACACGAACACGAATGCCCTCTAAATCACTCGATCAAATTCCTCGTTAGCATCAGTGGACATGATGCAACTTTCAGCATCAAAGAGGGCCCTGATGATGTAAAATAATCCACATCTTCGATGAGTAAAAATAGACTGTGAAAGCTGTGGCTTATCTTGAAGATGACACAGGTAAGTTATTTTTGTCCTCTCTGAATTCTATGAGCTGTTTTAGGTCTGTAGAAAGGTAGTTGTGTTCACGCCTCTTTTTGGAGAAGGTGCAGGATGTATGTACTGCATTTAAATTAATACAGTACTTCCACCTTTATTTTATGTTTTCTGGAAAAAGAAAATATGCTTTCTTGCTCGACTGTCTAACAAGAAGCTATAGCCAGCAGCCAATTAGCTTAGCTTAGCATAAAGTCTGTAGAAAACAGCTACCCTGGTTCTGTCTAAAGCTTTACCATTTAACACCATCAACATATACCAGCACTCCAAACCTCTACTAAAGTCTTAAACTTGTAAGGAACAAAACGACAAAATAATATGAAAAGTTAGTTTTTTCAGAGGTGCTCTGATGTTCATGATGCTCATGAGTTCATTACATCTGAGCCAGGGCAGCAAACTGTCAACACTTTGGAGTGGTAGCCCACGGACTGGGTTTTGAGTACCATTAACCCTTTGAAACCTGCACATATTAGCCTGATTTCTTTCAAAAACATGAGGAAAAGGCAATAAAACAATGAAAGAAGAAATGACCCAAAAATGAGCAAGACATTAGTAAAAAATACAAAAAATTACCAGAGAAATCTAAAAATAAATAAATAAATGACATTTTAACAAAATATAAAATAAATAAATAGTAAACAAGAAAATGACCTGGGGAAATGTGCTCAAAATTATCAAAAGAAATCTCTAAAACAATTTCAAATATTAAATCATTTTAATTTTAGATATTTTTCAGCCTAGCTTTTATTCCTTTTTCCACCCTAGAATTAAAAAAGTCTTTTTCTAAAACTATTAATTCTTGCAGTTCATGGATAATTTCTTTCCAAGTTGTTAGTTGCCTTTTTGCACCATGATTTAAAAGAAATTGCACCAATTTGCTCAAGGTTCAAAGGGTTGTGGCATTGACCAAAATAACCCAGTACCAAGTTGAATCGCAACTTCTCCAGACAAACAATACCTACATCCCAGATTGTCACGACTCCACATTAGATCAGTAAACTTTGTGTTGGCGCTCATCTCCCCCTGGTTCAGTGAGCACGAGCTAACATAAGTAGCAGCTCACAACCAACACAAAGCCATTACACTTTTCCAACATGCTCACACTAACACCAAAATGGTTCAGTGTGCTGAGATGGCACCAAAACACTCAAAAGGAAGGCTTTACTCCATGCCGCTACATTTATATTAGGGGTGTTGGATGAAGTACTTGATTGGTATCAGTATACTTTAAACTTATTACTGTTATTGGGATTTTTTTAAAACTCCCCAGCTCTAGTAGCTGGATCTCCTTTCATACTGAGGGAGTAGCAGAGTGCAGTGGAGGGGTGGGCTGTATGGTTGGATGTTGTAGGATGAGCTATTCACAGCACAGTAAGTAAATTCGAGTCTTGAACTTGATTTGAGCGGCTAACACGAGCCAGTGCAGGATGTGGAGTTGTGTGGGAAAACTAGGCGGGTTGAAAACCAGCTGGGTTGCTGCATTCTGGATGAGTTGCAGAGGTTGTGTTGCACATGAAAGCACAGCAGTCAGGAGGGGGTTCAGTAGGCACAAATGACAAGAGCCTGTCTGCCTCTTGGGTGAGGAATTGACATATCCTCTTGATGTTGTGGAGAATAAATCAGCTGGAGAGTCAATGTCACAAACATGTTGGCAGCAAAAGACAGTTGTCAATCCAGTGTCACAACCATTAGCTTGATGATGAGTCAAACCTTTTTCTTTTCCAGTCCTATATTTTTGTAAATGTAAAGCCTGTGTTCAGATACTCAATTCTACACCTTTCAAGTTTCAACACAGCACGTTTTTAGCATTGCTAACGATGTGGTGCTAGGAATGGCAATGTCAGTCTGTCCAACACTTTTCTGACAAATATTTGATAGATTGCCATTAATTTTTTTTAACAGATATTCATGTTCTTCAGAGGATGAAACACTCTGTATTTGTTGATCATCTGAACTTTTCTATAGTGCTAATATATATATATATATATATATATATATATATATATATATATATATATATATATATATATATATATATATATATATATATATATATATATATATATATATATATATATATATATAATATATATGCTTTTGGGGTGTTTTTTCCTCTTTTTAAAGTAATTTTGGATTTATTGAGTGTTTTTTTTTCTATTTTACCTTAATAATTTTGAGGTTAAGGGGTAGTTTTTCTGTGTTTCAATAATTTGTTGTCTTTTTTTCTTGAGAGTGTGTTTTTCATTTTGAAATAATATTAGGTTTATGAGATGTTTGTGGGTTTTTTGTTTTGTTTTTTTAAAATTTTTCTGCATTGGGTACTTTTACATTAATATTTGTAGTACATGTTCCTGTTTACTTACTTTTATTTAAGTAGCATTTTCAACACAGAACTTATAGTTGTAACAGAGTATTTCCACAGTATGGTATCAGTGCTTTTACTTAAGTAAAGACACTTACTCCTCGACTGGTGGCAACTTTGTAAGTTTAGAGGTTAAATATGGCAGTTTGTGACCAGTCAGGTGTAAGAAATAAAAACTTGGATTAACAATTAATTAAACTGCTATTCTTCAACTCTGATACCAAACACTGGGAGCAAAATATATTTGTGAGCAACAAAGCCACACAGATGCTGATAAAATAGTCAGACGCGTCAGATTTTGAAAAGTTTATGATCTGACTCAACGTGATCTGCACCTCAAAGATGCAAAGAAGATAATAGCTGCACAGCTCCAGAAATATCAACCCATTAGAGGGGGGGTGAGATGGAGGAAAAGAGGGGACCAATGTAGAAGCAGAGAACAGAGACAGATCTATAAATAGGTCTCCCTGCAGCCTGTGAGTAGACAGTGAGTAGACCAGAGACATCAATGTGACAGCCACTCCACTATAGAGAATATCTGCCTCTGTATGGATGGTGAGAGTTCATATCTTTGGTTAAGGAGCCTGATTCATCACTTTTACCTTCAGCTGAGCAAACACACGACCGTGACATGAAATTACACCACAATTAATCAGCTCCGATATCTCTGCTCTTTTATCAAAGTTCATCCCACCATGTTATTATTTTTTTTGTTAAAGTTATGATAGCACAAAGAGCGCTGCTGCTGACTCTTTCAGGCACAAAGACAGCTGTTATGCATGACTGCTGCAAAATGAATTATTCAAGCTAACATTTAGACTTTCTATTATTTATCAAAAAGTGCCACAACATTCAGCTGAAGGTTTTAAGAGACTATTTTAAGGCTGCACTTGTCCCAAAACATTGCAGGATACATTTCATGTGCTGGGCGGTGTCATCACATGATTTTTGGGAGTGTTTCATCCCCACCAAATGAACACTCTCCATCTTGCTGCAACATACAACAACGCTGCTGTCATAGAAAGTTTGTTATTTTGTGATTATCAGACCGGTTTCATACTGTAATGTAATCATACTGTAGATGATTACTCATAACTACAGAGCCTTGTGTGATGAACAGTTTGTAAAAGATGAGTCTAAAATTAAATCCAACATCCCTCTACCTGCACTGTCTCACAGTTACATCACGTTGCATGTTCGTTTAATGCCCATTGCAGGAGGATCACAGTCATAACACACCGCCCGAGAAAAAATAACAACTTCATCATTGAAATAACACAAGTATGCTCAAACCCATTATTTAAACTCTTGCTTTAAGTGTCGGAAATCATAAAGCTCATTTACTTTGTTGTAGATAATTCTCTTTTCTCAAATAATCACGTTAAAGCATTTTGTCAATTTCCTGTATTTTCAACACAGTTTCAACAGTACAGTTTCAATAGATTTTTTTTCTCCCAAAAAACTTCTTTAAAATAAAGATCTGCTTATTGATGAGCAAGCACAAAATTTCCACTGTGAAAGATAACTTCCAAACAGTAACACAGTATTATTTCTCGAAATTTCTGGTCGCAAACTTGTTAAAATCGGTCTCAGTGAGCACTTCTCTTTCCTCAAGATAATAAATCCACTTGCGGTGCGGCATATTTAGATGCTCATAAATTAAACAGCATGATTTTGACACAGCCTTGGGATGGTCGCAATAAAAGGCCATTCTAAAATAAGCAGTTTTATCTTTTTTCGGGTTTCATATAACTTGTGCTGCAGAAATGTGCGTTTTGGTCACAGACACCCCAAAGAATCAATATCTGGTGTGACCTTATGCATGTCAGGCTCACAGGTAATAGACACACATGCATGCCTGTGAGGCAATTCAGGTAAGAGATAATCAAGGGCTTTATTTATAGCAAGACCCAGTACACAAGAGGTTAGTCAACAAAGAAAACAAATCAGAAAAGAAACAGTCTGATACAAAAAGGCACGAGGAAGCTTATTGGGAAATATGGCCGAAACACTCGCTATACAGACAAAGACAAACTGGCACAGAAGGAAAGGTACACCGAGCTTATATAGCCTACACAAGGGAAGCTAACAAGACACAGGTGTGGCAATCAGACGCAGGTGAAACATGTTAGAGGCAGGGCAGGTAATCACACGGGGGAAAACTTGACAGGACATGGGGATTGAAAACAATGGGTTGTTATGTTATGTAGAGGCTATATGTTGTACATGCCAATTCATGCTCAGTGTCTGACATGCCTGGTGAGAATCAGGCAACACATGAACTGGGATGTTATTATCTTCCAAGAATTGTGTACATCTTTGCAACATGGGGCAGTGTATCATTATGCTACAACATGAAGTCACAGTCACACATCTCATCACAGTATCTCTGTGCATTCAAACTACGTCAATAAAATGCACCTGTGTTCCTTGTCTGCATACACCAACCCATACCGTAACCCCGCTGCCTATGTGGACACTCTGTTCACAATACTGGAATTAGCAAACCTCTTGCCCACATTACGCCATACAGCCGTGTGCCATCTGCCTCATACAGTGTAAAAACTGGGATTAATCTGTGAAGAGAACACTTCTCTAAAGTGCCAGACACCACTGAAGATGAGAACTTACCCACTCAAGTCAATTTCAGCAGTAAACTGCTTTCCAGTTGAGTGAAAAAACTGCAAACTTTACAGCGGCCTTTTATTGTGACCTGCTGTTTTTGCATTTCCTGTGAGGACAAGTGACTACACTAATACCTTATACTCTAAACTAAAACCTTACACTTAAAGAAATATAATGTGCCAGTATGATATTTGCAGAAGTATTTTGAGATTTAAAAAAGAGCAGATAAATAACAGATATTGCTGTTTTTAAACAGCAACATCTATGTTTTAAATTTGATTATTTATATTTATTTTTGAAATTTATTTTTATTTTCCCTTTTTTCCAGTTCTTCCTAGACGTCCATGAAGTTTGAGACACAGAGATACAAACAAAACCTTTCCTCCTGAAGAAAAACTCCAAAAAATGCCATTCACCATTCATTTAAGTGAAGCTGTCTTTGTAGTACAAAATTAGATGATTGACAACAAATGTGAATTAAATCTTTTCTTGTGTTCTAATACCAACAAGAATCACTGATGGTGGCTTCTCGGAGCCCATCCTTAAGCATCCAAAGCCTCTCTGGACAGTCGTACAGTGTCCGTGCACTCAGCTCACTATCAATCATAAGGAGCCGGCCTACAGTATGTGTGTGACCTCCTATGACAGAGCATTGACTACAAGGAGTCTGCAGCGAGGAGGCCACACACAGTGAAGCAGTTAACACCTAATGTGCTAAATTTAGCCGCATCTGAATAAAGAAAGTGTTTTTTTTTCCTCAGGGTTTTGTTTATAGTCATGAAAGTGAGAAAGAATGACAACACTCGTCTGGCAGGATGTGGTGTGAATCTGCACATTATATGAAACGTCTATTTTGGAAATCTTAACTCCCACCTCAGACCGGCTCACAATGTGATAATCGAAACTGTTAATGATTAAAATACAACATGCAAAATTTTGTCGATTCATCTGTTAATGCTGAGTTTAATAAAGGACCTGCAGTCTGATGCTTTTATTAAGCAGTTTTGAATATTTCTTGCCTCTCTGCATGTTCTTTTACCTTGACTTTTACCTTTACCTTTAGGTGCCAACGGGTTGACAAATTATACCTCCAAGTGTTTGTGGGTCTGCCTGATGTCTGAGCCGGTGACTCATTATGTATGTCAGCACAGGGGATTCCCAACAGTGTAGGGAAGGACAGAAAAAACTTCCTCAACTCTGCAGCCTGGAGGGTATGTACAGTTTAACTGACAGTGGGCCAGTGGGGTCGGTCGTAGTGAGTAACAGGCAGTGGGCCTAAGAGAGAGGAGGGTGAGTGGTGATGTGGAGCCGGCTGACGCTGAAGGGGTGAACTGTGGTGTAGTGACAGCAATACAGGGTTAACAGGGAGAGCCAAAGGTCAGTGTTTAGCTAAATATGTGAGGCTGAGCTGCAGCTGGCTCTGGATGTGGAAATAGAGGGGAGTCTGGGCGTGGAACCGGACGCTGAACCAAAGTTTCCCTTGCACATCCTCGAAACAATGACACCACAGTTACAGCCCAGAATATAAAGACCTTATTATGCATGTGAAAATACAGTAGAATAGAATAGAAAAGAGTAGAATGGAACATTGCATTACTACTCATGTGGCGAGCTCTGAAAAAGAGCAGTCATACAGTGAAGTTACTACTCTGTATGAGCGCAGGATTGTGCTGTTGCATGGCAACAGTTTCCACAGAAATCTTTGCTCAGAAACACTCCTCTTTGGTCCTCGCATAACTGCAACGGCAGAAAAATGGGCTGACTGCAGGAATACAAATGGTCTCATGAACCATTTCAGCTCACAGAGGCTAAAGAAGTCTGGAAACATATTTCCAGATCAGTCGACACATAAATGAAACTTGAGAGCTTATTTTGTATCTCATATTTGAAACCATTTTGAACTGTATTATAATGGAGGGCACCAAAGGACATATGGTGTCAATCTGTGATAGAATATGTGCTACTACAGCTTCCATATTACATGTGGCCAACTGATCAGATAATAGCAATATTTTACTGTTGATCCTCAATGATACATATCAAGCTTTCCTCTGTATTAAATGCTGCTATGACATTTTTCACACAGCTCTGATAAAAAAAAAATTCAAGCATGCCAGCTGTATTTGTTACACAATTCTCACCCAAATCAGTCAAAGGACTAATTGGGCTTTGTTCTGTCACTTGGGGCCTACATTTTGTGTTTTCCTTCACATAAGAAAGAAATTTTCACCATAAATCAAAGGTATGACACCCCATATTTGCAGGGGGGTGGGACCCCCAGACCCCTCACTTCACATCTGAAGGATAGCCTACATCACCTTCTGCTTTTCTTCCAGTAGAAATCAGTGTCAAATTGCCACTTTCTGATTGGCTGCTGTTTGTGGTCAAAATGAGATCCGATTAAATATTGGTCTCATAAAAATGAATTAAAAATGAAATTCCAGTTGACAAATCATTTGCTTTATGCCAAGAGTGAGGTGAGACAATTGATACCGCTGTCATCACACAGAGTGGTATCAATCTTTTTGTCTAATTCTTAGCAGGAAAGTGGAAAAGCCCAAAGTGTGGAACTATTCCCTCTATAGCTGCCATCATATCATTATTACATATAAATTGATGGTCAATCTTTATGGATCTGTAACCAACAATGTGATTTGATTTAATCTTGCCTGCTGTACTTTTAAAGGTCCAGTGTATATGATATAGGTGGATATGTTTAGCAGAAATGGAATTCAATATAACAAGTGTGTTTTCTTTCATGTATAATCACCTGAAAATGAGAACTGTTGTGTTTTAGTTTCCTTAAAATGAGCCATTTATACATAATGAGCAGGTCCTATGGAGTCCTTTATGTTGCACCGCCATGTTTCTACAGTAGCCTAAGACAAACAAACCAAACACTGGCCATAGATGGGTAAATTAGACTTTACCAGTGAAATCAGCGTGTCAACGTTTGTTTTGGAGCAGAAGAGACCCGTGCAGATAACTTCGCTTCTGGTAAAAACCTCCTGAAGACTGAAGAAATTCTAAGTAGGAGAAATTCTAGCTGGTTGTAATCTGCAATCCTTACCACTAGATGCCACAACATCTCGCTAATCATACACACACTGTTTCTTAAAAGGTCCAGTGTGTAGGACTAAGTGCCATCTAGCAAATGGTCCCATCTGGAGTCAGTGTTTGGTTTGTCCATTCTGGGCTACTGTAGAAATTTAGCAGTGCAACATGGTGAACTCCGGGGGCGTATCCGCTCCCTATGTAGATATAAAGGACTCATTCTAAAGTAACAAAAACCTGCTTATGATTTCAGGAGATTATACACTCATGAAAACATAGATATGAATATTATACACCATTTCTACCAGTAGATGCCCCTGAATCCTACACACTGGACTTTAGATAGACCGAACTGTGTAGTTAGTTCAGTCTACTGATTTCCAAAGAAACTGTTTAACCTCCGTCAGTTTACTTTTTATTCTGTTCAAGGTTTTCCACTAAAATGTCCTTTACATTTTGATCTGTTTTCTTCTCATCTGTAGTCACACAGCAGCCTGATCATTCATCAAAAGTTAAGCTAAAAAGTAGATTTATTTTTATACATCTATCTTTGTCTGTGCTCAGTGTTTGTTGCCATTGTCTCTGTTCCACATTGTTCTGTTTGGTCTCAGACCACAAGAGATGTTGTTCCACCTACTACACACACCTCCAGAGAAACCTTAGGGCCCACTCCACCTCACTCTACTGGTTTACCTCATTAAAACCTGCCTATCTAAACCAACCATGTATCCACAGCTCAATGTGATTAACCTGAAATTTGTGCTGATCAGACCACGTTATGGACAGTACTGCTGTGAGAGGGACTCTCAGTGGCACTCAGGGATTTTACATTTTGCAGCATCATGCCTCCTCATCCACAGAAGTCTATTTTTTGCTGCACAGTTACAGAAGAGAGAAGTGCTGGGATACAGTTTGCATTTACATAAAATATCTAAATAAATTATGATCGTTACAGATGGGGTTTACATTAGACACCCCCCCCCCCCCAAAAAAAAAAGTATATGTATAGTATATGTATATTTCTTAAACTTGTTGTTGGATTGGCTGTCTGGACTGTACCAAAATATTCTAAAGCTTAAAATGTACCAATGATATACCAATAATAATAAAAGGATGCATTATTTTTTTAAACATATTTTAACTGCAGTAAATTAACAAAGAGAAATTTGTCCGAGCAGTGTCCCTGGAGCTGGAAGTGACCCAGTGTCTTGCTCAAGGGTACTTCAGTAAAATTCCAGCCCAGTTGCCAGAATAATTGTTGGCATTGAAGGTTTCTGCAAAGATGGATGTTATATTTGTTATTCCATGTGTAGCAGATACACTGAAACTCTTCTTTATGACTCTTATTGTTACAACCTTGTGGTCACAGTTGGTTTGGATAA
This sequence comes from Plectropomus leopardus, assembly GCF_008729295.1. Classification (NCBI taxonomy): domain Eukaryota; kingdom Metazoa; phylum Chordata; class Actinopteri; order Perciformes; family Serranidae; genus Plectropomus; species Plectropomus leopardus. The sequence goes on from NC_056467.1 coordinate 24,180,301, forward strand.
GGCTAAGAAAAGATAAGAAAAAGATCATTCTCCTGGCTTACAATGTCCCATTTGATCACTACAAACAATGCTTGACATTTCCCAAACTGTCATTGATAAACACCCACTTTTGTCACTACAAACACAGCTGGACGTGTCCTGGAGTGTTGTTAAAAAAAAAAAACAAAAAAAAAAACAGCTGCTTTTGGCGCTACACAAACCATTCACCAGACCCCTCCTCCACCTGATGATAAACTCAGCTCACATACATGTAGTTCAATATACATACACATGTAAGGTGAACTATACATGTAAGGTGAACTATGGTATACATGTGAACTATGTCATACATGTAATGTTTCTGTGGTTTGCAGAATTGTACAATGCCAATATTTTATTCTGGTGACCAGACTATAAATTTCACCACTGAGGGATAAAAAAGTCCTTCTTTCTGAAAACATAGACTGTATATAAAAATGTGATATTTATATTCAGTCTGTTACTGAAACTCAGGGCTTCGTGGTTTGCAGTTGATCTCTTTATTTGCAACATGATGTTGCCCTCTGCTGGTGTGGGGAATGACGAGTATTTGACACTGAAACAGGCCTTAAAAAATAACTAAATACATTACAGGCTACAGTTTGTCAGTTTGCAGTGTCTTTAGAGTTTTGAGATGAGATCCTCTGTGTCACTGCAGAGCATCCTTAAAGGTCTGGCTAAAATACAAAGTGATGCGGAGTATTTATTTATGCGTGTATATATATTAATTAAAACTTCACTTTAGGACATTTCTAAATGGCATCATGGCTTTAAAATTTTAAGGCCTCCTAGGAAAAAGCAGAAAGACTGAATGGGGAACCTACACAGAGGCAAAATGAGGACACAACAAAGAGAAAATGAATATACTTGTTTTCACAAGGCTGCCTTCTGGTGTTCAATATTCAACACAACAGCACTGCTATGGCGCTGTAATAGAAGTTGCATTTACACAAAATGGCCTTTTCTGCAATCATTTAAAGTCATTGTTTAAAATTGGAACTTTTATTATCTTTAATAATAAAATTATCTTCAACAGCTGTAGTAAAAAGGTAAAAATTTCTTCTTTACGGAGCATATTTACATTTTAAGAACATTCCAAAGTAAATACATAATTTTGATGCTCATGAACAACATCAACAATGCCATCTGTAAACAAGAACAGAATGAAATTTAATCTAACTTGTGAATGTTTTATGTATGAACTACTCATTTTTATGATATTGAATACATCACAGAATTAATTTCAGAATTATCAGTTTTATGCACTAAAGTGAGAAGCAAATTTTATGCATGTGAGCAGAGCAAGCAAAAGCAAAAATAAGGGATAAATTAGGACAGAAAAAAGGGTACAAAAGCAAATTATTTGCTGCAGCATCTTTTTGTATGTTATCTGTGTGCATATGTCAATTTAATCTGTACTCTCTATAAATGTATCGTCTTCCATCAAGTTCTCCAACTCCCCCTCTCTGCTCCCCTCATTGCTGATTTTCCTGTGGGGCAACAAACACTCGGTGAGGTTGTCGAAGGTGCAACATCAGATTGCAGGTGAGCAGGCGGAGGAGGAGGTGGGGGAAGTTAACAATAGATTAAAAAATGTCATGGACTACTTGTCCTCCACAGCTCAGCTCATCACTTCTTGTTAACATTGAGAGAGATGGGAAAGCCAACACAAAGCAGCCAACAGCAAATGTTTGTCTATTTATTTCAGGTACAGCTCGTTGTTAAGAGCCTTGTCTTCCTGAAATCCTCTTAAGGGTTGAACAAACAACTGATAAGCTGTGCTGTGTATGAGGCGTATGAGCGCAACCTTTTATAAAAATTTACCTTAAGGAAGGATGAAGCTGCGGTGAAGACCTTAATAAGCCCCAAGAGCCACTGCAAGAAGGAGATGTAATGTAAGAATTTATCCTCTAATAATTTACAAACAGAGGTTTTATTCTAGCAGTTTAAATGCAGTTAGACATTGATGAGAATAAACCTTTTCTCTTTTAAGCCATGACTTCAGTGAGAGGATTGATACCTCTCTCATGATTGTTTAGTAACTATAAAACTACAATGAGTTAACTTAGCTTAGCAAGACTGTAAATAGAGGGGAACAGGTAGCTTTACTCCATGCTCACCTACTTGCCCTTGTAAAGCTCACTGATTAACACATTATATCCATGGGCAGATTATGAGACAATGGGCCCCTGGACATAGAAATGCAAAAGGCCCCAGCACCTCACATACATAGGAAGTAAGACATACAGACTTTGTGGTGTTTTTGTGCCGTTTTTAGTCACTTTGTGTCTTTTCAAGCTAATTTTGTCTCTTTTAAGTCATTTTGTGTCATTTTTAGGTAATTTCGTGTCTCTTTTCAGTCATTTTGAGGTAATTTTGTGTCTCTTTTTAGTCATTTTAAAAGGTAATTTAGAGTCTTTCATGTCTCTTCTGGATCATTTAGTGTCTTTCTGAGGTAGTTCTATGTCTTTTTGAGGCAATCTTGTGTCTTTTAGTCATATTGTGCCTCTTTTAGGTCATTATTTGTCTTATTTAAGTAATTTTGTGTCTTTTTTGGTTTTTTTGTGGTTGTTGTATATTTGGTTGTTGTATATTTTGTCGTTATTTGGTATCTCTTTCCAGGTCCTTTGCATCCCTTTGTGGTCTTTTTGTGTCTTTTTGTCAATATTCAGAGTCACTTCCTTGTCAGTACGTGTTCATTTTGAGTGATATTTTGCAGGTGAAGGCCGGGGGGGGGGGGGGGACACTTTGGGCTCTAGGGCCTGTCCCTAATGATTATATATCTCATTTGTTTAAACTGTACATAAAAATTTAGAAACAATAATTTATGGTTTAATGGGGATTATGTAACTGACTAAAAATGTAATTTTTGTTTTTACACTTTTTTATGAAATTAATCAAATGATGTGGAAGCATTTTGTGAGCTTTGAAGGTGCTAACAGGCAGATTTTGTTAACAGTTGATGGACCAGGCTAGCTGTTTCCCCTTGTTTCCAGTCTTTATGCTAAGCTACCCTTACTGGCCACTGGCTGTAGCTTATATATGATAGTGGTATCAATCTCCTCATCTGACTCTCAGCATTAAAGTGAATGAGTGCTTCATTTATTGATTCATTTAAGTTTCACTATTTGAAATTTCATTATAGTGCTCCATATGGGTGATGATGGAGAACCAAAGTGTTCAATATAAAATATGCAAATAAGAAATTACATAAATAATTATGTAAATTAACAGATAAATCATAGAAAAGTGTGATATTACAATACATCATCCCTCCAAGAAGATCAAACCAAAACACTTGATCTTCCTCTTGAAGCCAGCTGTAGAGCCAAACTATGCCTTTTGATCTTTAATTATTGCATCCGCTTTCGTATCCAGGTGCTCAAATATAATTTTAAGTTTTACCCTTCACACTGCAGCTGTCTAAGATTTACTTAATGTATGATCTCCGCAGATTACACATGTGTGGGAGACGACGGTACTGTGGCTCTGGTGGTGGTGCCTGGGTAAGTGTGGAGGAGGACGTAGCTGCAGCTCCACATCTCTTCACATGGAGGTGTAATTAGCTGTGCCAGAGGCCCCCCCCACAGACAGGACCGGCTTGTTAATGGAAAACAAAAGCAGCACAGCCATTACTGCTGCCACAGGGGCTTCCATTTAGCTTATCAGGAGAGGACAAATGCTTTTATCTGTCTGAGTGTGCTGCTAATTTCTGGACCAAAACAAAATAAATACAATGGGAGTTAGAGCTAGTCAGTATTCAAAGATTTTTATATTAAATATGATGGTAGATCAAACATTTTTAATATGTGAGAGACACGCTGCACATATAAAGAATGTAACTGACTGATCTATTTTTATCGAAGCATCTGCTCGCTGCTTTGTTTTGTTAGAGGCCTAATCGCAGAGCTGGCAGTTTGGCAGAGCAGAGCAGGCAGGATCTGCAGAGTAGGCTACTTACGTAAGAAGACCTCCAGGGGCAGACATGGACCTCTCCGCCCGTCTGCCCTGACACTCAAAGGGATTACTGAAAGACCGCTTCCTCAGCATGGACTTCACCAGAATCTGCAGTGGACATCAGAAAGAGAAAACACTTAACATTTCCATGCTGCCAGTGAGGTAGTGAGGTATAACACCAAATTTTAACACTAATAAATGTCAAAATATATATTTTAACATGAAATCCTATCAATTTCACTTGTAAACTTGTATACAATTGTAAACTGTAAACCATTGAGGGTTTACACTTTATAGTTTTTAAAACTATATTATTATCTGATACTTTTAATAATCTCCCCTTCACCTGTACTGTCATATGAATATTGCAATTCCACAACTTCAAACATAAAGCAATCACATAAATAGCTTTTTTATGTTCTCCTGTGTCTGTTAATGTCTACATCTTGAGATTTGAGTGCTGGAATTTTGTAAAAGTACATAGATGTGATTTCATTTAGGCGAAATACATTGTCCCCTTATGATTGTTAAGGCCCAGACACTCAAAATCAGCATCAAAGAACTAGTGGCGATGAAGGCTGACAGTTGCGTTGCCTCACATCACCTCTGTCTCGGCCAAAAAGTTGCACTTTAACACACTGCAAAGACTACAGCCAACAGCCAAATAACTGGTACGTTCTGCACGCGTGAGAGGGAGTAACTCTCTCCACCAGCAGGCAGCGGCAGAATGCATCTGTCATGCAAACTGGGAAACCAGAAGACAGACAGGCCGGATTCAAGAAACTAGTCATCCAGGTAGCACTTTAACAACACAACCGAATGTTGAAAGAACAAATTATATTTACCATGGGCTAGCAAACATGACCCAAAGAACTACAAAACGTTTCTGCTATAGAGCTCAATGGCTAAAAAATATAATCTTACTGAATGTAACAAGTTTGTTTTGAGATCACACCCTCTTGACTTCAGTCGTGTTTTTTCTTTCCTCACTTCAGTTTCTCTTCTTGTGCACCGAGCTGAACTGACAGTCAGAGTGATTTCATTCACCTATGGCCTTCATCATCACTGATTCACGTTCAATATGCTGGCTTGGCCAAAAAGTAGCCAACGAGAGCTGACAAGTGCCAATGGTGTGGGACACACTGCAAAATCTAGGGTGTCACATGTTCACCGACAGCCCGAAATTGACCAATGGCCAACCGTTGGCTTGGTGCATCGATGCTGTAAGACTACAGATACAAGATTTTAAGAAAAGGCCTTCAAGCAATTAGCTGAGATAAAAGCTGATATTTCAACTGAGCTATCTCAGTTGAAATACTCAATCCAGCAGCCCATTGTGGTCATCAAAGTGTTAAATGGGGACCGGTGAGTGTGCGACTCACCACAGTGGAAAGGCTGGTGATGAGTTTGATGCTGTTCTGCACCTCCTCCTCAGTGACCTCCACCGCAGTGCAGTTCTCCTCCTCCGGTGGAAGAGGATTGGAGCCGTTCTCTGTCACCCACACGTGGAGCTGTAACAACAAAACACCATCATTCTGAAAATGTAGCATAGATTGACAGTGAACACATGATGTTTTGTTTAATATTAATCAGATGGTGTGATTTTTCATTTCCTGTCACCTTAATTTCAGGGATGGTGATTCTTGTTTCAGGGTTTTTATCCAGCATCCTTTCAATGAGCCCCCTCAATTCATTACTAATGACTGGTCTGTGAAAAAAACAAAACAAAACGACTGATGTTTTTGATATTGGTTCCTGTTACAAATCCAGCCCAGGGGGAAGAAATGTGAGGAGAAAACAAGGTTATTAAGTTTATGAAGTGAAATAAAATAAAAACTAAACAAAGTGGTGTTTAGAGACCCTGCTGGCTGTGACAGGGTAGGAGGGAGGTGGAGGATGGGTCTTTTGTAGGTGGATCAGGTGATTGGAGGGAAGGGTTTAGTTGATTGGGAGCGTTCTGAAACAGAGGTAGGAAACCAGGGACTCGTTCAAACTGAAAACAGTGTGCACTGTTTCGAGATGGTTTAGCAGTTAAACAACATATTTCCTTAAAATGGTTTGAAATGGGCTTTTGAGGTTTGTTTTCCATTGTGTGTCTGAGGTGTTACTTAATCAGCAGTGACGTGTGCATAAATCCTGTGACATAAAGAAGCACTAAGGCTATGTGCTTGTGTAGCATAGCAGGGAGTTCAACGCACCACCATTTTTGTTTAAATAAACATTGTTTTATGTTTGAACATGTCAAAATACAAACAAAAAAAAAAACATATTGTGAGGGACAACACCATTTGGGTGCTCTGTTGAAATAAATATGGCTCAGAAGGAATGGTAAGACAACGCAAAAAATTGCAAAGGACAGCACACAAAATCATCCCATGTGACCCTTGGGGAGCTCCACAGAAATATTCATATGGCTCAGAAGCAAAGGGGAGAAGAGAAGTAGTGCAAGGTTGTGCAAAAAGAACGCAAGTTTACTGCAAAAGAACACAACACATTTTGTTCTCGGAGAGATCTGTAAAAATGAACAAATGGCTCGGTAGAAATGGAGGAAGAAAAGTATTTTGAGGTAAGGCAAAATATTGTGAGAGAATGCAAAATAATGGAATGGAATCAACCAATATTTCAATTTTTAATCACTTTTTTCTCTCCAGTTAAGAGAAGATATTTTTTTAGTGAATAATACTGTAATAGGCACATCTACTGTAATGTCTTTACAAAGTGAGATTCAAACTGTTTTTTGTTTTATCACAAGCAAAGGCACTTGCTGCCAGATGACACAATTTTAACCAATACTGATATTATATTATAGCTACATCATGTATCCTGTCACAAGACAAATACATTTTCTTGTATCTAAACGTTTTGAATGTTTCCTTACGTCTCTGGAAACTCCACAGGTTTGTTCTTGATCTTGTTGTGCAGAGAGACAATGTACTCGTCGTAAAAAGGGCACTGCAACAGGACCAACAAAATGAAATGACTGACATGTTGAGTAAATGTTGGACTGGTTTAATTATTGTACATGCTGTGAGCTTTCTTACCTTCCCAAAGACAAAACAGTAGAGTGTGACTCCCATCGCCCACACGTCTAATGCCTGGTAAACAAGCACAGTCATGATCAAGGCTGTGTCATTACTGAGAAGCTCTCAGTAGGCGGTTGGACATAATTTCTTCATCATTTCTCGCAATTAAACACAGTCTGATATGATGAGTCACATCCAAAGCATGTGTCATTCAGTGATTACCACTGTCTGTTTTCCTGTTTTGCCTCACCTTTCCGCTGAAGCTCTGCTCGTGTTCGGTCATCATTTCAGGGGCCATGAAGGCTGGTGTCCCCGCCGTGCTCGACAGGAGGGCGTCCGTCCCCTCAAACTCGTTGCTCACGCCAAAGTCTGCGATCTTTATGTGACCGTCGTCCCCCAGCAGCAGGTTGGAGGGTTTGATGTCCCTGTGGATGATCTTGTGGTAGTGCACTGTGAAAGACAGTGCAGAGAAACTGCTCACAAAAAGGTCTGTGGATTATCTTCAGTAAACTGTGTCATGATTTCTGGAACGAGTCATTGCTGTTGAATTTTTCAAATGTCTGTTTCTGGCGCTTTGAGCCACACAAGTCAAGTGACATCTAGTTCCATTTTACTGGAGAGAAGATAGACATCTCTATGACGTGAGTATGATCTTGATTGATAAATAACACTACAGGTGAAAGGAAAAACCTGTTTTTTTTATTTGGGTTAAACTGTACCTTTAAGGCACCAGAGTTAGAGATCTTCTGGTTCTACACATAGTAGCTTTAATCCCAAAAAAGTCACTACTGAATGTGTAAAACACAAATGATTTAAAGCAAATGTTACCAGTACATTTGAAGCTGTAAATGTTTATCAAATATCAATATTAAATCATGTGTAAACTTACAGTACTCTATTCCCAGGACGACATCTGTGAAGTAAAAGCGAGCCTGCTCCTCAGTGAAAGGGTCGTCTGTCGGCACCTCCATCACCGGGCTGACCCACGTGAGAAGTGAAGGGAAAAAAATATGTTAATTATACTTTGAAAGACAAGCTTAAACTTTTAATACTAGAATGTGACTGCATACATAAACATACCCTTTTTTCACCAATTCGAAGGCTTGAGGACAAATAATCAGGATTTAATGACTCTCCCACTTTGTATTGATACACAGAAAAATTAAAAAAAACCAGACGAGAGCATTCCTACCCATATGAAGTCCATCTTCATCAGGATCATCAAGCACCTGCAAGACATGTTGAATTCAGCGGTCTCATATTCTTCAATGTTTCACACAAATATATATTAAGTCTAGTTAGTAAAGGTCATGATACACCCACACAGGTGATCTCAATTATTTTGGCTGAGTCCTGTGACGATATTTAATTCCCAGTGTACCTTCACCATTGGCAACCTGAGTAGAGACCAAATGAGCAACCCAGCTGTCCAGCAATGTCATTAGATGTTTGGTTGAGTTTAGGTTGTTATGTCAGGTGACCAAAATTCAATGTCAGGACAGTGTCTAATGCCAACGTCAATTCTATGTGGAATACTGACGGCAGAGGATGATGATATTTTATTTGTCTGAAGTTGTGTTGTCAAGTAACCAAAATCCAACATCTTTCAAAACTCTCATGCCACCGTAATTTTGACATAGAATCAATATTTAGTCGCAAGGTATGGAGAACAAAACCTAATGTCTGCAAAACGTTTTATTATTAATGTCCACACAGTGTGAAATTCTAACATCAACACATCAAATACTGTCAACTGGATTTTTTTTTCTGTAAAATTATAATTATAAATTTGCAGTGTTTACATATTTTTTCAACTTCCATATTTTTCTGTACATTTTTCCCATTTTTTGATAATAACTAATTATCTCCCTGCATTTTCAATTAATTTTCTTGTCTCATTTTACTATTTTTTGCAATTTGCCAGACATTTCTTGCCAACGTTCTTAGTGCCTGTTTCTTTTTTTCTTCTTCAAAAAAAATTATTATTTAGAACACTTTCCTCCAGTTCCAGAGACTTAAATGCTTGTAAAAGATTTCTGAACGCAGCACGACACTGATGTCGATCCAGATTCTAAAGGGTAAAGTTAAACATGCTGTTCGATTGTAGGATAAATATGTACAGCAAATGACTTCTGACTGACCTCCACTAGTTTAACAACATTATGGTGGTCCAGTTTCTTCAGAATGGCGATCTCTTTGTACACTTTCTCCAAAGGGAACACAGAGTTTGATCCTGGAGGAGGCACACGGCCTGAAATCACACAAAACATGTCACCACCAACACCTTGAGAAAACTTATTATTAGACATTTAAATTTTATGATTAAAGACTCACGCAAAAATCCACACTGCCTCATCAGCCTCTTCTTGGAAACAACTTTCATTGCCTGAATATAAGAGATTAAAAACATTTTGGTGATGACAAACTGGCATGTTAACGCAATAAAAGCAATATGTATAAGCTTCAACTTACGTAGTACTGCTCGGAATCTTGATTATAAGCTAATCTTACGACTCCGTATGAACCCTAGAGTGAACGAATAACAAAGGTAAACAGCTTTATGAGTAATTTGTCATCACTTTTGCTGAGTCATTGTGCAGCACTGAGTCACCACCTTTCCAATTTCATTCTTTAGCTTATACTGGTTGAGCTGGACACAATCCTGCAGGAAATGAGAACAACATGAAATCAGTAAATCATCATTAAGTCAAAACATTCCACTCTTGAGTATCATTTCTGTAGTTAAAGTGTCCTCACATCACCATCCGTGATGGACACACGTTTGGTCTCGATGGTGGGCTGGCGAGCCATGCGGCTCCCTCTCTCCTGCAGTGACAGCTTCCTGTCTGAGAGTTTCATGGCCCTCGGAGCACCCGACCTGTAGCCGTTAGGCGGGGTTATGCGGTTGGCAGCCACATTTATGGCCGAAACCAAGTCAGCCAACTCACAGTTGTGCTCCGAGTCCATCTCTGTCCTGCAAACAGTGTCGGCGCTCATGGTGGTTTGTCGTCGTTCACTTACAGCTGAACGTCCCAGAGCTTACTTGGTGAGGAGGCATCATTGCACTGAAGAGGCAGAAATGGAGAAACATGGGATCACACACACACACACATACACACACAAACATGTGCATTTCCTTTTGTCAAATGTTTGTCTTTGTCTTGTGGAAACTCTTCTGTGTTCTGGTAATGTAATGTAAAAAAGTCCTTCTGGCAGAATTCTAAATCTAAAGCCTCAGAGTTGCCAATCAAACAGCAAACTTTGTAAGAAATCAAATTCATATTTGTGTCGTGTTTGTCGTGTGTTCTTCGTCTTTGTAACACCACCGCTTGTCAATGCACTAACTTTTAGTAGCTGACTTTCATATCTTGAGATGCAATATGTCTCTCGTGCAACTCTCTGCATGGAAATCTAAAAATGGTCAAACAGTAAACGCTCAAAGGGAACCCCACCGATTTTACACATCAAACTTTTTGCAGGTCTTGGGGAGTTCTACTGCAAATCCCAACAAAACACTTTTGTGACTCCAGAGGAAGCTGTACAAAGTCTGACAAATTGACTCTAGTGAAGTCACATGAGTTTTACTCTAGCAGCTACTTCTAGTATTTTAACCGAAATGCAAGGAGAAAAGTTGGCACTGCACATCTCTGCAAACCATGTTACATTTGCACTTGATTATATAGCGGACACACAAACTTCTCCACTCAACAACACTGTGATAAATGTGTAGGTATGTTTAGGTCACAAAACCCACTTTGGTGTGGTTAGGAAAAGATTATGTTTTGGCTTCAAATATCCTTTATGGGGGGCACAATCCCTGTCAGAAAAACAGCAACAGGTTGCGACACCAAAAAGTTTGGTGCTTAAAAAGCTGATGGAGACTGAGACTCACTTAATTGCAACCGGCTGTGTTGTTTCTTGGTCTCAAGAAGTGGTCTGCAACTTTGTCTGCAACATTATATTCAGTGAGCAACAGACCTCTGCCCAAGTCTCAATGGATCTTTTTCACAGCACATATTTTGACTTGTCATAGCAGGAAAAGCACAGGTGTACCTGATAACTATAACGACGGCTTTGTTCTCATAGGTAACCCAGTAAGTCATGACATTAAGCCAGTATGCAACAATGTGAAAATGCCTTACATGGAAAACATTTGTCATTAACGTAATAAGCAACATCTGTGCTTTTCCTGCTATGACGAGTTAATGTGTTGGCTGTAAAGGTTCTGTTTGTAAGCTAAAAACGTCACTGTTTATGTGATATTCCGCTAAATATCAACTTGATTTGATTTAAAACAGAAAAACAGAAAACTTTTGACATAAGGATTAACTTGTCTGTTTGAGTCTATTGGCGTCCAATCTGCAGCTTAAAGGGTGAAAACAGTTCCTCTTGTCCAGATCTTTGTTTCACAGATGAGCCAAGATAAGAAGTTAAGGTACTTTTTGACACAAAAACACAGAAAATGAGAGATCTCACTCTCTGAGAACAGTCTAGCAACAGATAAGAGTCACCATTGCCTTAAAGGGTGCTGAAAAGCTTCTTATGTAACAAGGTAGAAAGCTTTAACGGGCAAGCACTGTCACAATATATACATTACACAAGACCGTCAAATGTGTACACATGATAAAATAAACTTGTACATCATAGCAACACCTAAATGTGAAACTTAATATAAAATGATAAACAAGACTTACTAATGTGCAGCAGAAGCCTAAAGCTCATCTGAATCCCCTTTAACTTATTACACTAATAAAATACTGTGTAAGATAAAATATAAGGTGAATTATTAATTTTACTTACGCGGTGCAGACGTCCTGTGTTGGTGGCTGTTGAGGTTAATCTGCATGTTGCTCTCAGGAGGGAAAACTCCTCTGTGGCTCAGTGTGCAGGACTTTCACTGACGAGGAGCTGCACGCGTTTGTAAGGATTAACTCAGGCCACATATAGCTGAGGCAGAGTTATTCTGAGGCACACACACACAAACGGAGAGAGAAGACAGGACTGGACATCCAGAGATACACATGTCCAGAGGGTAACCCACAGTGGTAGTGATAGGATGTTAACAACACATTAAACACACTGTCCATTGAAAAAAGCATGTTTAAAAAATTAATTAATTAATTAATATATATATATATATATATATATATATATATATATATATAAACATGCGATATTTAATTATTTTGATTGAATAATACTAATACTAATAATAATAATCAAAATAATACTAAAAATATATTTAATATATTATGTTCTAACATATTATGTCTGTTAAAAATAATAATAATAATGATAATAATAATAATGTATGTAAGCTATTGTTCTATTATATACATGCATGTGGAAAATAAAAAAAAACTTGTAAAAATAAAAATAACCCTTAGCCTATTTGCACAGTATTACATATTATTAAATATTTCAGAATGAATCATAGACATTTTTATTTACAAACTCTTAATTCCAGCGTTACATGTAATTAACCTAAAAAAAGGCTTTAATGTATTGTTTTAGTTTATGTACTGCAATCCTCACGTTGATTGAGGCTTAAAAACGTAACGTCTACATGTAAAGCTCATAGTATCATAAAAGGCGAGTGTATGTGAAAAAAACTACACGATGTAATGATTAAAAGATTTCACAGCGTTTTTTTCACATGTAGAGTGAATTAAGCCAAGTTTAGTTCAAAAACCACTTCCTGAAGTTACCAATCAAGGCGAACTTCAGCATCATCAACTGCAGACTGTCTTCATTGCTCTCTCTTTCTAAAACTCAGACCAAACTGAAACCTAACTGTAAAAACGGGGTAGCACTAATGAAATATAAAGAGTTTTGTTACTGTATTCTCCATCAGTCAATGTTTTTTTGAAATATAATTTAGCTTACCTTTTAGCTTTAACACAAGATTTTTTGTTACCACCATGGACGTGCCGGCTGCCATTTTGTGTTCAGTGCATTCTGGTAGTTGTAGGTTTTCTACCTCATGGTTTAGGCTTGACATTCAGTATTCTTGCACTTGCTGTAAATGAGAAGAAGAAACAATCTGTCATTTATTTTATAACTGTATGTAAACCAGAATGTTTTTCAATGATGTTTAACTTTGTATATGAAGGTAACTGAACTAACAATTCATTTGCAGGATCAAGACATATTTATGCAAGGTGTAGAAAGACATTATTATTATTATTATTATTATTATTATTATTAATAATAATAATAGTATTAGCACTAGTAGTAAGTAGTAGTAGTAGCAGCAGTAGCAGTATTATATTTTATTTTGGTTTATTCTATTTTATTATATTATCATTTAATTTTATTCATTTATTTATTGTGCAACTGTTTTTACTTTTGGGAAAAATCCACATCCAGAAGAAGAGATGGGCAGACTATGGCACTATAATACAGGGCCTTAAAAATGAAAAAGGCATTTAAGACAATGTTTCTGATATATTCACAGGAACTGAAGGGGTAATACTTTTGTATGTATTTAGATTTTGTATTGATTTTCATTATTTATGTCAATTTTGTTTTATTTTCTTTAATTTCCTCTTTATATATATATGTACCCCTGGTATCTTAAGTTTGTTGTATATATGTATGTTTGTTGAAAATAATAATAATAAAAAAACAGTGGTCAAGTAGCACCAATTTAAAAAAAAAAAAAAAAAAACCTGTCTCTCTACAACATAGACAGCCTAGTTTTGTGAAAAGACCATATTTCCAGCAGTCAGATGCTTAAAATCCTAGTATCATAGCCCTCAAGCCTGTGCGCTGTAGTGCCGTAGACTGTACACAGTCAAGGTGTAGAGTTTACCGTCAGTCCTTGAATGCATCATTTCCAGACCACATAGCGCCCCAGCAGGATGCAAGAGGAACAAACAGGTACCAAACTTTGAAGAGACAAAGAGCATCCAGTGTGCTGGAGGAGTCATTATGTCTCTGTCGGTGCAGTTTGGTGCTCTGAGGACCAGAGAGCTGCGAGAGCTGCTGGAGGATGAAGACAAAATCAATCACATCATCAGATGCAGTGAGAAGGTGAGGGTCTGACAGAGGGACGTTAAAAAAACATCAGCAACGGCAAAAAAAAAAAAAAAAAAAAAAAAAATCGAATTGCATAGAGAGACGATTTTATCACTTCTCAATCTTATTGCAAACCAAACTGGAATCCCCGTTTCTTAAACTATTCATCCATGATTATTTGCAGTTTCAGGGGCTAAAGAGAGCTGCGGAGAAGATGCTGGTTTCTAATGAAAGATTGGCAAAAGTCAGTCTTTCTCAAAAACCTAAATTCAGAGATGCTAAATTGATACTTGCAATGAAGTACAAGGAACTGGAGAAACTTCGAAGCTTAATCCAGGTCAAACAAGAGAAACTTGGTGAGTTTTTAATATATTGTCAAGCCTTTTTTATGTACTCTTTATTATTATTATTTTTTTTTAATATGTAAATTTTAATTCAATTTCCTACGTATGCTTTGCAGTAGAAACAAACAGTGCTCATTCTGCTCAGTGGAGCCTCCTGAAAAAGATGAATGATGCAGAGGAGGAGTGTGAGGTTAGTCCATGTAACTTTGATTTGTATTTTATTCTGTGATGTATTTTCCTTAATTTAAGGAGCAGCAACAATCTTACACACAGACAGTGCAGCACATGGGTTAAAAGTAACAAACCTGCCTAGAGCAATCAGACTGTGTACATGGTTAAATGTAAGTGTATGCTCCATGGTGTATAAATATATATATATAGATATATAGAGATCTACTTTTCTTAACCATATGAAAACTGAGCAATTGGCTTGATATCTTTCAAAAACATGTGAAGAAGGCAATGAGCAACAAAACATTACTCAATAATTGACAAGAAAAAAAAAATACCCGAAAATGAGTAAAAACCTAAATAAATAGAAAGTAAAAACAAACAAACAAAGCAAACAAGACTTGGGGAAAGTGCTTAAAAATGATATTAACCCTTTAACATCATTTTTACTATGTAATTATGACAATTATTTTTAAAAAATTGCTTTTTTTCTTTTCTCCCTAGAAATTTTCCCTGGCTTAAAACATATTTTTTTTCTCAATCTACTAATTTGTTGCAGTTTACCAAGTTGCTCATTGCCTTTTCTGTCACGTTATTGAAACATGGTTTCATGTAAAATCTGCAGCTATTTGACTATTAATGAATATATGTTAATAAACTCAAACCCAGGGAGTGTTAAAATGGAGATTATATTAAATCACTGTTAATAATTTGTCTTAACAAAGAGTAAATAATGTGATGGTGCTTAATAAATGATACAAAATACTACTTTATTGTAATATATCAAAAACATGAGCAGCAAATATCACAAGTGGCCCTGCAAGGTAACGTGTCCCTTCTGCAAATAAACTTTACACAATGAGGAGTGTGTTTGATGACTGTGAGATCATAGCCAATTCTCAGTACAAATACTACATGTAGATGCATATAGTCTTACACCCCCTGGGAAGGCAGTAACACACCACCACCTCTCTTATAGAAATGGTCTGGAGGACAAGACACCATCGAAAACAGGACAAGCAGAAATGACAGACCTGTGGGAGAACAGCTGGTTGACAGCAGACAGCATCAGACAAATAATACATGTCAGCCTTGTTTGTTCACACTCTAGAAAGCCAATATTTTAGGCTGTTGTAGGAGCAAACAAGAGGTGTAATATTTATTGTGTTTTTGAAAATGGAATATTTCTCCTCACAGATGCTGTTTCAGAGGTTTTTGGAGAGGAAAACGCCGCTGGCAGAATTCCTGGATTCCTTTATCAGCTCGCGGAAACTCCAACACATCAGGGTGGTCGTGGTGAAGAAGCTCCAGGAGATAGCGCTCACTGACATTCACCCTGACACCCAGCATTTCTCAGTGGAGGAGATCCACAACGCCTGCCCCACAGTCTGTGGGCTGACCACCGCTGTGGTCCTACCTGCCTGCTGCCACCCTCCAGTCCTGCTGCCCTGCAGTGTCCATGTAAATACTGCTCACTGTCTACAGCATTTACCGCTTTGTCTTGATTACAGTCATGATTGCAACGAGTCCCTACATCCAAGAGTGCATAGACGAGGCACCAAATGGCCAGCGAGACCTGTCCGCCTGCAGCCCCTGAGGGTGCAGCAGAGGAGGCATCAACAAGCACCACAGTAAAGTCCAGTCCAGTCTCAGATTTTGTATTTCATTGAAGTTACCAAAGTGAAAACAGTTACTGGGTAAAGCTTCCATATCATCACACCCTTATGTATTTATTTGTGTTGAAATATTTTCTGATATGAATGGTAACTTAATTATATTAATATAATAGTATTTTATTTTGGTGGGTATTGAATGTTTGTTTGTGTTAAAGGTCCAGTGTGTACGATTTAGGGCGATATACTGACAGAAATGGAAAATAATATTATAAGTATGTTTTTTTTTTTTTTAGTATATAATCACTTGAAAAGAGGAATCGTCAGGCTTTTGTTACTACGTTGCACCGGCATGTTTCTACAGTAGCCCAGAGCGGACAAAGCAAACAGAGCATCAGAAAAACACTTTTTTTTCACTTTTTTTCCCACATGAAACTGTTTTCTTTTGTGTGTGTGTGTGTGTGTGTGTGTGTGTGTGTGTTTTAAACCCTTCGTCTGTTTGTTTTGGAGAGGAGGAGACCTCTGTGGATAATTCAGCTCCAGTAAAAACCTCCTGAACACAGAACACTGAAGGAATTCTTACCAGGAGCAGTTTAAACTGGTTGCAATCTGGAATCTTCACCATTTGCAATCTCTAAATCCCCCCAAATCTTACAAAGTTCTTTTTAGACAAAATTAATAAATACTTATGGACAGAGAAGTCTGAAATACTTGGTAAACTAGAACATCCTATTTCTAAATCTAAAATGCATGTATTGTATTAGCAGTGGCATCCAAAAGTACTAGTTACAGACAATGGATAGATATGGTAAGTGTAGATTTAGATCATTTATTTTTTAACCTGGCATATTACATAATACAAAGTTAAGACAATGTTTAACAGTTAGACAGCAGCGCCTACTTTGCATTTACATCGAGGATTGCAGATTGTAAACAGCTGAAACTTCTCCCAGGTAGAATTCCTTCAGTGTTCGTTGTTCAGGAGGTTTTTTTACCTGGATCCGAGTCGTCCACAGAGGTCTCTTCCTCTCCAAAACAAACACGACTGGTGATTAAAACATGTAAAAACTTTGAATAAAGCAGTTTAATGTTAACATGATGCTGCGTGTTGCAGAGGTGCTGTTAACTATGGTGACTGATGCAAAAATGCAGATGTTCCTATTCAAAGCCAGTGTTTGGTTTGTCCGTTCTGGACTGCTGTAGAAACATGGTTAACTATGGACGAGGGCCTGCTCACTACATAAGGGCCTCATTCTAAGATGACAAAAATATGTCAATTCTTATTTTCAGGTTATTATGGATTAAAGAACACATACTTATTATATTCCATCTCTACTGATGTATCCCCCTACATCGCACACACTGGACCTTTAATATATCTCAAAATATGTGATTTGCTGTCACTTTGTGGCACTGTGCGTATCAGTGTTCATTTGGCCAGTTATCTGTAGGAAGTATGACAAAATGTAGTCAGTAGAGCATGTGCATCGTCATCGTTCCAGACACATCTGAAGGTTGAAAACCAGTTCAGCCAGTTAACCAACAGCTTGTTACACAAAAGGAAAAATGTATCATGTCCGATAACAACATATTTGTGTTGCCTCGGTTTAGACACATTGCTCACTGTTGGTTCAGTGAACTTGAACTGCTCACTGACACTCGATATCTCTGATCATCTGCGTGCAGAGACTCCTGCCAAGGTCAACACAGGAGCACTAACACCTTACTTATCACAGCTCCACCTCTTCATTCCAGCATTCACCAGCATGGCTTTTCATAAAACGCCAAAGGCAATCTTGTGAAACTCATCATTTAGTCAGTGTCTTTGTGTGTGTCCCGACCAAACTGACTCCCCTAAATGCTCATGAGGGTTAGCCAGAGTGCCATATGGCCCAGCACAGCCCACCATACCAATTCAACCATGGAGAAGCCTCACTGGTGCCACAGGAGATGATTAGCAAGGTGGAGCATGCTCAGAGGCTTTTGTTACCCCACAGACTTCAGTTACATCTTTGTCAGCAGCCTCTTTTGTCCCACAAGACTCAAATTGGGCAATTTTCTCGTCTGTCAGCTGACTGTTTTGTGCTGTTTGCCTCTGTGTGTCCGCATTGTTTGATAGGAAACCCGGTTATTGCTGCACATAAATATACAAAGCTCATATAAACAGTATTTAGATTTCAAATGATGACAATCATTAAAATGCCACAACAAACTTGCACTGTATCTGATATTTAACAAAATTACTGTACAAGTAACATTAAAACCATAGTGTCAATGTAAACACAGCCTATCTCAGTTAGGGGGTGTTTCATCTTCACATTGTTCTCCTGATTGGTCAAATGTAAAGAGGATTATACAGTAGAGTATCTATAACCGCATCCGGTTGTAGGGCAGGTGTGGAGTGACACCCCATTTGTCACAGTGGAGTGAAAGTCCCTTTTGTGGGGTAAGAAATGTGGGTCCGTGTTGGTTGACCTCTTTTGAAAACACACTTTTACACAGATTTCAATCAGATATTTGTGGTTCATTTCATTCATCCTGTATTTAAGACGTGAACGATTGTTGGTGTGGTTCTAGTTTCCTATGTTAAAGCTACAGTTGGTAATTTTTAAACAACCTACATATTATATTGACAGTGTTGTAATGTAAACTAAAATACATTTACTCAAGTACTGTACTTACGTAGGAATTTGAAGTACTTGTATTTAACTGGAGTATTTTCTTTTTATGCTACTTTGACTATTACTTCACAACATTTCAGAGGAAAATATTGTACTTTTTACTTCACTACATTTATCTGACAGAATTAATTACTTACAAATTAAGATTATTGCATAAAAAATCATAAAAGGAGTTTATAAATTATTATAATATAATAATATAATATAATAGTTTATACAAGTACAGCTTCAAAGATTAATTGATTAATTAATCTGTTGATTCACAGAGAATTATCTGCCTACTATTTTGGTGAACATTTAAGTGTTTATAAAATAATTTTGAGGCTGGGGAGTGTGTTTTTTTCCTTTTCATTATGATTTGGAGTTTTTTTCCCCCCTCTTTTTAGTAATTTTGAGTTTTGGGTTGTGTTTCTAATTTACTTTTAATAATTTTGAGTTAGTTGGGGTTTTTTTTGTATAATTTTGAGTTGTGTGTATTCATCCTTCTTTAATAATTTTGATTTTTTTGGAGTGTGGGGTTTTTTGGTTGCTGTTTTTGTTTTTTTTTGTTTTTTTTTTTTAAAGATTTTTCTGCATTGGGTACTTCATTTCATTTAAGTAAGTGTAATTAGGAAGTGTACTTATAGTACACTTCCTAATTACACTTACTTAAACTTAAGTCTGTTTTTCAAAGCAGGACTTTTACATGTAACAGAGCATTTTTACAGGGTGATATTAGCATATTTGCTGAAACTATCACTATATTCTGAAAGAAGTTCATGAGATAAATTGTCTGGCAAATAAATCATGTCCCTCCTCCTCCTTTTCATAGTGCTTCTGACGGCAGTCACTGTCTCTAATCTCTCTAATGCAGCTGTAAATAATTTCAATTATTTCTTGTGCGGTCAAACAAATTTTGCTAATGTAATGATGGGTTACTACAAATACTTTTTTTTGTAGATGAGAGTGATGGTTCTGCACAGGAGACAGTTGAGTTCAACTGATAGATACCTTAAGATCATCGAGTCAGGCGTCTCTCGGGGAAAAGTGGAAGCTGTTTTGGAGAACTGCCCACTCATACACAACATCTGTGCAACTGTAAGCCAACAGTGACCAGTAGTATGTGATCAGCTTCGTGCCTCACCACAAGCAGCAGATGATGCTGAGAGCAGCTGCAGGTGAAGGACACTTGGGAGGAGATGCGCATCAACTCCCAGGTGGAGAGAGAAGTCCTCCAAATCATTACTGAGGCTGCAATCTCAGCAAAAATTGACAAAAAATGTGATGAAAAATAGGCAATGCAGTGAAAGAATCTGGATTCATATTTGATCAGCACTGCTCAGTTTGACTGCACCTCACGAGCCGTGATTGAGATGATTAACAGCTGTGTGAGAGACTCCCCTGCTCTGATTGGTTGTTTTCATTAACGACCAGTAAAACTATTAGAAATGCTACAAGGCAATTGAATTTAGAGCTGTGTGAATATAGTGACAATTTCAGTCATTTTTTAAAATACCAATTGCATGTATGATTCACTGCCACACACATGATTTCACATTTTAAAGAGATAAAAAGATATAATATGTAACATATTCGAAGAACATTTTGAGGACTAAGAGACTAACTGATTCATGGTTAAAATAATTGGAATTGGAATTGGAAAAATAAATCCTTAACCTTAACCCATTCATTTTCACCTTAATTCCTAAAGATTCATATGAAACAATGCAAGAAAATTATAAAGTTTCACCTGAAACCAGACATGAAATACAAAACCAAAGGGAACCAGGAAACCAATAAATTACAGCACTTGAAAGACAGCTCTGTAACTAACCCTGCATCCACACCCACACTTTACTTTGTAAACAGGTCCTTTTCTCAGTGGACATTTGAACTTCTCATTGACGGAAAAACACAGGTGTTACTCATATCATTAACAATGGTTCTGTTCTATTCAGGTGTCTCAGTAAGGCCAGATCTACACAGGTACAGATATATTTGCAAAGTGATATTTTCCTCTACATTTTGGCCTCTCGTCCACATGCAAACACATTTTTAGGTAACTAAAATGGAGATATTTTACCTTCCGGGGTGCCCACTAGCTCACCTGGTAGAGTGGGCGCCCCATGTACACAGGTTATGTCCTTGCTGCAGTGGCGGCAGGCTCAATTCTAATCTCAGCTCTTTGCTGCATGTCATCGCCTCTCTCTCACTCTTTCACACTTAAGCTGTCTTATCAAAATTAAGGCCAAAAGCCCCCCCAAAATAATCTTGACAAAAAGAAGGAAAAAAAAACTTTTAAGTTGCAGACTTTTTCATAACCTCAGTTACAGTGTATCTGAGTGGATGTGTAAAATGGAGCATCGAGGACATAATGACTTAATGTCATCAATTTTGTGCATGTCCACTGTTGCTTTGTGCAATAAGCATACACCAGAAACAACAACAACCGCGGGCTGCTGATTTGGTAATGTTTTGTAAGCACTGCTTGGGCCAATGACTACTTTACGCTTAAGTATTGCTGCAACACTTAACCACTAATGTTTTTTGTTCCGCTTGAGCGTCCGTAGTTTAAAGCCAAGAAATGACCATTTTGGATAAGGCCCAGTCAAACCAGACACTTGTCATTATTCTTCAACAGAACATGAATCATCGGTATTGATATCTTCAGTCGTTGTTTTGAAAAAGTTTACATTAGCCAGAAAACCTATTACCTTTATGACAAGGGTAGACTTTGAGAGAGCTAACACTGGCTAACGTTCTGAGTTGTTTTTTGCATTCTCGTTTGAACAGAAATATTTTGTAAAACAAATGTCGTGGAGAGAGCTAATTTTTTTAAACATAGGAAAAATATCAATTTTCAAAAATACCTGTATCCATGTTGACAGCGATGACAGCACACATAATACCAGGACCCTAAAACTGAAGCAGCTAAATGGAATTCAGCCATCACTGATTTTGTTATTTACACCTGTGATTCTCTCACTTAATGTGTCCTTTGTGAAAAAGGCCAATTGAAAACACTATTAGAAACATGACTAGAAAAAAACTAAAAGTGTGCGTAAGTCATTAACAATTCATTGTATAACATCCCTGCAGTTTTTCTTTGAGGTGCAGCTTCATTAAAAAGATGCGGTTTAATCCCTGAGGGAGAGCAGGTCTGAACCAGCAGCAGTCCTCACCACACTGTCTCTCTTCAGCGCATACTGATACAGACACTCCTGGTTTTGCCACACCAATAACATCAATCCAGTGCTAAACCAGCCGTCAGATAGGTCGGGGCGGAGACTCCCAGTACTGTTGAAATCTCGCGACACCTCTCTTGATCTGCTCGTAGCTCACAAACATCACAATGTTCCAGGAACCCAGACGAAGAAACGAGGGAATGAATCTATAAAAAGAGTCAAGAAAAATGTCATTTTCCTTTACTTTGCTAAACCTCTGTGTTAGTGATTCTGACATGCTCGTTTTTGATAGCTACTCCACATACCCCTTGTAGAAAGCTGTGGGTCCCTCTTTCATCAGCATGGTTAAGGCACAGTTAATAGCGCCGCTGTACTTCCCAGGAGGTGAATTCATGTAGCGTGTTTTCACCACATCCACCGGAGACGCTACAATGGTGGTGCAGAAACCTGCTGCAAAGCCTGCTGCAAAGTGACACGGCATGTTGTCTGTTGGGATGAGAAAATATTTGCTTTAGTATTTAAAAAAAAAAACCCGACATAACATAGAAAAAAAACCTTTTATCTACTTCCTTTGGCTTAGGCAAAGAAAGTATGTGGTTTAGTTTAGAAAAAAACAGAAATGTTTTGGCTCTGTTTCAAACATTATATAACATCACTTGACATACCTCACATGCAAAGTCAACATGCAACAACACTGTTGTTAAAACGAACTTTTGCCTTTTGGTTTCAACCGGTATTTTACCAACACTGGATTTTTAGTTGGGAGCTGTGAGACCGGCTTGTAAATTTTGAAGACTTTAAGTAAAGAGTTAGTACTTACCTGTCATCAGGTTGTACTTCAGGATGAGCTCTTTGATGATGTCATAGGTCACCAGCTCGGAGCAGTTTACGATGGCATTGCGAGCTATGTTTGGCAGACAACCTGAAAAGACAGTTTGACAGTTTATACAACAAAAGGATAAAAAAAAAAAAAACAGTGCAGCAAAATCAGATTTTTTTTAATATGCATTCTTCTTTCTTGTCAAAACCTGGTTTCTACATTACCCATAACACAACTCTGACTTCCTACATTTTTAAGAGAGTTGTGTAAATAGCCCCTAATGTAATCTCAAACTGTTAGTCTCAAACAGAGATGAGGAGCAGGTTAACGAGGTCAGGTAAACTTACTTCCTAACAACATCGCCTTGGTTTTATTTCATTTTCAACTTGTAGTCGTCAGCACTAACCTACTGAAAACATAGATGTGTTAAATCGGTGGATATCCCCTTTAAAAAGGTTAATGTTGTGGATAAAAATGTAATAAATATATGTCAAGTCACAGTTCTGTAAAAATCACTTCATTTTTGCTTACTATTTTGAGATAATTACTAATGTAATCTGACGAAATAGTTCATTGAAAACCAACAATGTCAGCATTGATTTTAGGTTAATTTTACCAAATTTAAAAGTGACTGTACTCATACTGTGCCTGCATTATCTGCTATTTGGATTTTTTCCGCTGAGATTGTGTTGTATATTCTTGACTTGTACATGTTTGACTACATTGTGTGCCTTTTATTTTAATGTCGTTTGTCTTAAATTATTATTTTAGGATGCCTTCTGACATCTGGCAAGGGACTACCGATGAAAATTACCTCCACAGCAAACTCGGGTGCATTTGCGTTTGTTTGAATGTGGATTAATGTACATGATCCCTTTTTAAATAAATAAATAACAAATTACTGACATTGCAACAGTAACATTTATTGTATTGTAAAATAACAAATGTCCCAATTTTAATTTACCCTTCCAAAGACCTCTAACACCTTCCTCCCTGGCGATGGTCCTGTAGGCATCAATCGTGCTGTTGTATCTCTTCACAGAGCCACTGTCAGGCAGCCGGGCCTGAGCCTGGAACCTGATTTTCACCACATCGGTGGGCTGAGCAAAGGAAACGGCCATCGCGCCTGTGGTGCTGCCTGCCAGCAGCCGAGCACCAAGTCCTGCATCTGTGGTGAATGCAAATACACTTGTTTTCCTCTGATGCAACGAGCATGTTAAAACAGTCCTTAGAGATTGAACAGGGTGCAGTTTCCATAATGATGATGTTAAACTGTAGACACAAAGGTAAAAGTTTGGCTGTGAAGTTCCCTGTTCAAAATACCTGTTAGGCTTTTACTGTGCCTGTCAATAAAATATTCTAACAACATGTTACATTTGAGATTTTTTCCCCTCAATTCTGAAGCTTCATTTGAAGCTTTTGCATTATTAACTCAAAGAAGTAAGACTGCTGCAGGAGAGAAGCATATTATTTACTTTGAGGACGCACTGCAGAGCAAACTACTCTGCTTGTTAGACTTCTAACTGGTTTAAGTGGTTGTCTGCAGACGTGCACTGAGATGAAAATGGGACCTTGTCTGCAGAAGTCTTTCTAGCTAAAAATGTCTAGTTACACAGATAGATATGGAACAGGTACAGCCTCGGGCATGAACATGAATCTGTTCCCTGAAAGAGGAATCTGACCTGTGTCCTACATCCTGGAACTGGTTTTCTGCAAAACCTTTGGAGCGCACCTTGTGACTTTGTGGAATACAGTCGTTTCCCCACATTATTAATTTTTCGGTCATGCATATTTTATTTTATTTTTTTACAAATATCACCATAAAAACAAGCTGAGAGAATGTGAATCGTTGTATGTACAGTGTCAGTAATTTTCCCTGACATTTGGGGGCAGTGTTTGAACAGTCTCATTTTCTTCTGTAAACTCTGTATAATTTGGTCAAACTGCTTGTTGTTGGAGCAAGCAACAGACATGTTTCTATGTTATGAACATATGTATCTTAATGCAAATTGATTTTACTTTTTTTTTGAGATGACAGTCTGGCTTGCAACATTTGCATTTCAGCATCTTAAAAAGTTGAAAATCTGACAATACCTGAAATATGAGCTATCATTTAGTTACAAAGGCCTGCAGGTAAATATAAGTGATGATTAGAGCTGCAGCAAATAGTTGATTAATTGATGAGTCAATTGACTAAAAATTCATTGGCTATTTGATAATCAATTAATTATTTGAAAGAGCAGTGTGTAAGATTTTGAAGGATTTTGTTGCATCCAGGAGTGAGGATTGCAAACATAAAACATCCATAAACTTTGGCTAGTGAAGATTCTTTCAGTGTTTATTGTTTTGTAGTGGGAGCCGAATCATCTGCAGTGGTCTCTTCCTCTCCAAAAAAACACAAACAAACAACAAAGAAAAGTACCAGGGGTTTTAACTGCTAAAAACACAAAATAAATAAGTTTCATGTTTTAAAAAAAAGAAAGAAAAAAGTCAGTGTTTTTCCAATAGTCTAATCGTCAAAGGGCTGTTAACTACAGTGACCACCAGAAAAACGCAAAAACACGAATGGCCCGATCTAGAGCCAGTGTTTAAAACCAACCATTCCTGTTTTCAGGTGATTAAAGAAAATATAATTATTTTATTTCATTTCTGCCAATATATCCCCCTAAATTATACACACTGGACATTTAAGTCATTTTTTCAAGCAAAAATGCCAAAACATGTGATTATATTATTATAGACATATATTATTTTTATATATATTATTATTATATGTAATATAATAATTATATATTTCTCAAATATTATTGCTTTAATTCATTATCTTACATTCTGTAAACTGAATATATATTTGGGTTAAAAATGATCATGAATTGCAGCCCTATAGCCCCTCTGAATGAATGTGGTCAATGACTTGAACAACATCCCAACTTTGTCTGCTGTAATAGAATTTGCAAAACTACAATTTAACTTTATGCTCAGAAGGGAAAGATTTAATTTGCTCTGTTGAACCATTCTTATACATACTGTCTGACCCTCTGGTGTAGAACTGCTTCATGGTGTCGTACAGGCCGATGCGGACTGAGGCGAAGCCCATCTGTCTCTGCAGCCCGGCCACCAGCCCACTGTACAGACTCCTCGGGCCCTCAGTCTTCACCATGGTGAAGATGGTACCGAACACACCTCTGTATCTGATCTTCTGGCCTTCCATTGGCTTGTTTTCACCTTGAATCTAAAAATGCAAAACAACCAAATGTCAAGCAGAAGTCCCCCACTGCTGCAAGTAACAAAAATGTGCCTTTAGGGTCGCTCTAATGACTACATCAGTCTCTTGTGAAGCTTACATGCCAGTCATAAGGTTTTTTTTCCACTTGTTATGAGTGTTCTGTCATTGGTTTGACATGCAGCAGCATGCAACAAGATTTCCCTCCTGTTCAGTGCCTGCTGAACTCTCTGTGACAGCTACAAGTCCTGCATTCATGCCGAATGACCCATTTAAGAAAATTGTTTATAACTATAATATATTTACGGTTTTATTTGTGTACATCATTTAGAAGTTGCAGCTAGTAAAGCTCAGTGTGATGGATTTATAGACTGCTTGGGAGCTTGAAACTTGATTTGTTATTGTAGCTAAGTAAGTAATTTATTATTTGTATTAATAATCTGAATCTTAAAGGTAAAGATAGGTTTTAGGTAAATTTTGTGGAGTTAAATGCATATTTGCATCCAAAATGAAGCAGAGTAGAAGTTAAAAAGTTCGTTCCATTAAAGCACAAGCACCTCTGGAGACTGGGGGCAATTGTGACATTTTGGGGGTTTTGATGTTATTACTTAAAAACCTCCTCAGAAATCTGGATTCAGTGTTTATCTAAGTAACTTGTATGTGCGTTATGTATATGTTTATTGTGTTCTACTTGTTAACAGTATATATATAATATACATATATGGTTAAAAATACAACTATCAATTAAAAGTTAATTTCAGTTGATCAAAACAGCATTATTAACCATATCAAGTATGAGACATCTGTTTGTCCTTTCGCAAACATTAGTAATATGTAGTTACCTTACATTGCCTTACCACAGAGCATACGCAGAGTTTAATGGTTCTGTCTCATTTCTGATCATCACCTTGCGCATGTCATGCTGAACACAGCTTTAAGCCTGGTTGTGGTGGGGGCCTTAACCCTTTGAAACCTGAAACAAATTGGTTTAATTTCTTTTAAAATTGTGAAGAAGACAATGAGCAATGAATAAATAAATGTCCCCCAAAAATTGAAATGATCTGAAAATTAATTAACAAAATAAGAAGGTATTATTATAATTAAACATTTCCCTAGCTGTTTTTCTTTTTTCCCCTAGACATTTTTTTTCGGTTTTTGGTGGACTTTTTTTCCCTAGCTTTTTTCCTAGTTTCCCTAGCTTTTTAAAAATAATTTTCTAAATCTACTAATGTCTTGCAATTTGTGAAACATGCTTTACATACGTGCTCATTGCCTCTTTCACATTTTTGAAAGAAATCAAACCAATTTGCGCAGGGTTCAAAGGTATGAATACCTATGAAAGGCGTCTAAAAGCAGCACAAGGAGAGTGACGGTTTCAAAGGGTTACAACATGTACTCGTAATGTAGTTCGTTTATACTCAAATGTTAGCTTTTTAGGTCTGACGATTGCATTCAGGCTTCAAAAATCTTAAAATTGGTGTTCATCTGTGAAGATACAAAACACGTATCATAAACATTTGTTTGCCACAGAGTTTACTTTCTGCTGCAATCCTAAACGTCTCTAACGTCATCCCCGGGGCACTCTATCGCCTGCTGTTTCAATTGTCCCCGCTCTCCACTATTTAAGTACAGTACTTGAGTAAATACACTCAGTTACATTCACAAATCGGAAATTAAATTTACAGAAAATATAGCCCTTATTAAGCAGATAACATGTGCAGACATGTATTTATTTTTTTAATACCGCCTTCAGGTGTTTTAGATGGCCATGACAAAGACCTTGGGATGATTATTTGGGGCTTTAATATTGTCAGTATTTCACCACTGTCTCTGTGAACAGGTGATGGTGCTCACCTGCAGTCTGACTTTGGCTGTGTCCAGGGGGAAAGTGACCAGGTCGGCCACACAGCCAGCTGTTCCCGCTGAAAAGATCTTGACAAGGGCTGATGGGGCCAGATCAGCAGCTCCTCCACCCACCATGATTAATGATTGAAACACAAAGTTATAAACAAAATAAAGTGAGCGCAGACAGCAGCTTCTGTCCGCATTTAGGACTTATATCCTACAATTTAAGTATTTGAACAAGTGAATCCTCTGTCCCTGCATGACAGATCGAGGTGGGTTGCAGCCGACGTCAAGATTCAGATAATGACGTTAGTTTGTCCTATGAAAGCGAAGTCCTCCTGTTGCGCCATGAGCCCCAAAACAAGCCCCAAACTCTGGTGTACGTTTTAAAAGCTATAACAGCCCATCTCCGCAAATACCCGCAAAGCAACGCAAATACAAGACCGCAATATCAGCGCACTGGCTGACAGACTGAACCCGCAGGATCCTCTGAGTGCAGCCCTCTCTGCTCCAGTTGCTGACTTTTAAAGAAGCTGCTGCACCGCCCTGCGACAAAACCAGACACGCCTCATGCAAACACGTCGCTCCACGCCTATTTAGAGCCAAAGAGGTGAAAACATGGGTAGAAAGCAACAAACAAACAACTTAAGACATGGTCAAAAAATTGCATGGAATTAGTGAAAAGATAACAAGAAAGTTACATGAAAAAAAGCAAAAAAAAAAAGAAAAAAAGAGTAAAAAACAAAAAAATAATAATTAATTTTTGTAATGTGTGCTAATAATAATAATTATAAAAAGAGTAAGTTAGTTATAAATATAGTTTTTCTGGACATTTTCCCTATGTATTTTTTGTATTTTCCCCCTTTTTAAACCAACTTTCAGGTCATTTTTTGTCACCTTTCTAATTCCATACATTTTGCTGGACATATCTCCAGGTTTCAAAGGGTTAAAATCAGCATTTTACAACCTACCAATATACTGTATATACCAGTTATATCACCAAACTGAAAACCAAACCACTTGTACAGTATATATAGGTACAAATGTGACTCCAGATGAAAGTTTTGTGTATTTCTGAGCTATTTGGCCTTCAGTGAAACAGAAATGTGCAAGTTTGAACAGTCAGGACAGTAAATCTTCATGTAACCTGAGGCTTCTTCCAGAAAGCATGTTCTGTTATAGCAAACAAAAGAATATGTTAAGAAAATTGTCAAAACTGTCAAGTATTGAAAACAGTCAATATTTATTTATAAAAATACAAAATTTTACCTTGATTTACATGATCTGAAACCACTGAGCTGTACAAATGTCTTGCCATCAGAGCCACCACGTGCTAGTGATTGTCATTGAAGTGAGCTGCAAATATTTTTGCTATTCTTTCAGTCTCTTTCTTCATGGATGACGGCGACATGTTGGGACGCTGTCGAGGACCTCTGTGATGTGGAATGCTCTGAGCTGCAGAGCTCGGCCCCTGGAAAGATCAAAACAGAAACACACCTGCAGTGAGAGTGCTGCAGCAAATAAAGAGCCTAAGAATACTATTTTTCACTATTGTACTACTGTACTGTACAAACTGCACGCGTATAGATTCATCAAAGGATAATTCATTGGGTGACTGAGGTGTGTGGTAACACTGACCGCTCAAACAGAACAAGCCTTTCTTTGGTTAATGTTCATGTTAATGGTTTTGAGGCTTGTCGCATGTCACTCTGTATACACTGTGTATACGGTCATCTCCAACTTCCCTTTTGTATATAAACAAACGGTTGCATTTATTAATCTATATGCATCAAAGTGCACCATTTGCACTTTGCAACATGACACTACTGTCTGTTTACAAACTCACTGTATTGTTAATATAAAATGTAATATAAAATGTAGATGATATAACATTTAAATAATTCCCATTTTTTTCACAAGGACAAGTTGAAGATCTCAGACTTTTTATATCCTCACTGTAGATATATTTCTCTCAAATGTTGGTTTCCAATTGTTAAAATACCCCTCACAAATGAGTTTCCCTGAGACAGTTTCTGATGGTTTGTGCAGAAGTTCTTTGGTTGTGCACGATTGTTATTGCATCAACTATCGAGGTAGCTAGTCTGTTGATCTTGCAGGTGAAGACGGTGGATGTGGAGATCCTGAGCTACTGTGGCAACATGTAGTCTGTGGTTATGTGACGAGTTTAATGTACTGTTAAATTCACGGGAACTACACTGAAGAAGTCTTATGGTATCGTGAAATGAAAATCCAGTTCATGCTCAGCACATTTGGTGACAGTCCTGCAGTCAGCATGTCAATGACACACTTCCTCAACACTAAACTGCATATTTTAGAGTGGCCTTTCACTGTGACAATCCCATGGCGTCCCGTGTCGTAATGATGCTGTTTAATCAGCATCTTGATATGCCACACCTGTCAGGTGGTTGCAACACCATTTTAAGCAAAAAATATCTATTGACTGCATGAAAAAAAAGTCTTAGATCTTAAACTTAAATCTGTGAAAAATGGGAGCAAATGTGAAAGTGCTGCATCTAAATTTTTGTTCAGTAAACACACACACAAATACATTTTTTTCTGCTGTGTACATTGAGAAAGCTAATTTGGATCAGCAACAGGTGACTATCTTAAAGCGGCTCTTTAAAAGGTCCTTCCTGCAAACACAGGTACATCAAGTCCCTCCCCAAACATCAGCACCTACTCACATCTGACATCACCACACCCTCCCTGAAACTGCACTTGTACTATATATGAATAGAAAGAAGTATACTATAACAGGGCTCCTGCATCTTAAGGCAAGTGTGATTTAACACTTTTTAAAGACTTTTTTAAAGCTTCTTGGAATTAAATTTAAGGCAAATTTTAAAGAAGCCTGTATTTAAGAAAAAAGTACCCACATCAATAACTTAAGGTTAGGGGGAAATTTAATTTATTTTTCAAGTATTTCTTTTAACATAAAACATGAAACTTTGGTGATGCTAATGCAAAAGGCATTCCCTAAATTATTATTATTATTATTATTATTTAAGTTACCCATTATTTTGTGCTTTTGAAATGCAATGTAGGAAAAAAAAGATTTATAAATTTCCTCTCTCTAAAGTCTAAGCATTTTTAAGACTTCTGAAAGACTGATTTAAGACATTTTAATGCCAATCAAGGCATGGACTTAATTCGTTTTAAGACGTTTTAAGGATCCCAGGGTACCCTGTATAACATCCAACATCAAGTTCAGAGTAAAATTTGAGCATAACTTGGTGGGCTCTTCATAGCAACAGACGAGACTCATTTATATTATGTTGCATACATGCCTGAAAAAATGTTAAAACCTGTTTATGTGATTTTATATGTGTTTTGTTTGTTATTTATTCAGAAAACTAACCAACAAATGGACAACATTAAGTTTAACTCTTGGTGTGACATTCCAAAAACAAAACCACCTGTTACCAGTCTGGTTTTGTTGTGTAGCAATTTTTGTTGAGCACAGATGCCTGAGCCCTGACTGCTGATGGGGTTAACACTCAGGGCGTGAGGCCGTGTTTTGTTCTTGCAATGAAAACACCCACCGCATACCTCTGGTTACGTCATAGCAGTGTCCTTAAATAGAGTGTCCTGGAGGTGAACGGTGGATACAAACACATTATTCTGGTGATCTTACGTACGAGAACATGTGAGGGGGTAAAAACGTAAGCACTGCAACCAATGTTGGATGAGGGCAGATAGATGACACATTTTCCTCTGTAGTGTAAAAAATGGGTGGAACAATGAACACTAAATGTACTCAATATCATCTGACAATGTGTACAGTATCTTTTTAAAATATTTGCACAAATCAGATCATAAAATGCTGGGCGGACCCCAAGCTGCAATTACACTGAACTTCAGTTGGAACACTGGTCTCTGTTCTGTATGCGTCATATGAAGTGTTACCTGATCTATAAATGACACCCTGCTTTTGGTAGTTGGGTCATAATGTCACCTGACTACCAATTCTACTTAAATGACCAAAAAAATCTCTAAAAGTGGGAACAAGTAATAAATTGACATCATAAAACTGTTGGTAATAAAACAAAACGGCTTAAACTGAGACATATTTAAACTGAGATATTCGGGTACTCAATAAGAGGGGAGGAGAGCGAGTGAGTGGAAGTCGAGTTGGTGACAAATACTTACCGGGTCACTGGCTGTCTGGGAGAAAGAAGGAGCCAAACGAATGACTCTCATAGACGCCTCCAGTTGGTGAGAGGGGAGAAAGAAATTAGGGACCTCCACAGGGATTGAGCTTAATGTAGGATGTTAAAAAAAATAAAGAAGTACTGTGCGATGATATCCTGTGTGAGAATCATTAAAGGAAGCTGGTAAAAGTCAAAAAGGCCATTTATAAACTCACCTAACAACATCAAAGTAATAAGCAAAGACACTGTTGGTGATTTTTATGGAGCTCTGCAGTGTCACTGTTTGGTCACCAAAAGGTCACCTTAAATTTCTGTGTTAAAACTGTACAGACATCAGCTGTGAACTAATGCTGTGTTTATACTACAGGCGACACATAAACAGGTGACAATTCATTTTCAAAGGAAGCTGCAAACAGGCATGACATGCTACAAACAAAAGTCGAGCTGTCCTCAACTTTTCTCAGTGCTCAGATAACGGGATGAAGCGTCAACGAATCACAAGTTTTTGTTTTTAGCTGTGGTACCAGGTTATTTATCTTACGCAGCTGATGCTATGCTAACTTAATGTGCACTGCGGTGCACTTGTGGATACAACAGGGGGGTGAAATGTGATGTTAAAATGGGGCTTAGACATTGATCAAAAGCACTTGATTTTTTTTGAGCAAATACAAACTTAACGTCGAGGTGCTTTGTGGCAAGTAACAGACACACACCACCCCACATGACTGCATAACTACTTAACGAGCCCTAAAGCGGCAACTTGGCAACACTAAAGCGGCAACTTGGCAAAAATGTAGCTTTTGGTGTTGTGTTGTTGTCAACTCAGCATAAGACTATATAATAGGAGTGTGTCTGTGTATGTGGTTCTTTCCATCTTTTCCTTCTAGTCTCTCTACTTTCCCACTCTTTCAAAATTAATTCCTAAAGCCGAGAGATATGTGCAAATTCTTTGCTCAAGTTGAAACATTTACAACTCCCTTCACCTCAATCTTCACTTCAATTCACGCCACTCCCTGCAAATTTGCATCTTTCCATTGCCTTCACATGCAAAATTTGCCTTCTGTTAAGTCTGAACAAACAGTTACACCAAACAGTTTCAATCTAAGTCAGAGGGTGACTGCCTGCATCTGTTCATGTGATTACACTGAAGCAAAAAACTACGCGGTGCAAACTATGAGTGTCACAATAGGCAAGACAGGACACTCAAAATTCTCTGCTTGCTGAAGGACAATTGACTCCCCAAACTGGTTTTACAATGACTGACCTTTAAACGCAAACGGTAACAGCGAGAAGCAATCTGACAGCCAGACAAACAACAGCAAATACATGTAAAGGATACGGCTGAAGCTGAATGTCTTCATTGTCCAGACAGCATGAAGCATCATGGGTATCTGTGGCATACTGTGTGCTGGGTGATCTGTCAGCTGACCGCTTGTTGAGGCTGTTGGGCTCTGCTGCTTGTTTCTCATCTACAGCTTGTAGTGTCCTTTCACCGTCTCTTTCTGTATCTGACTCTGAAGTGTCTGATCCTTTCATTCTGTCACTTTCATCTCGTCTGACACATTTGCGTTTCTCGCTGCAGAAGTGAGTTTGCAGATTTACCGTCTGCGTCTTCTCGTCCTCGTCTTCTCTCAGATCCGGCTCCTCCGGTAGCTCCGGGCTCTCCAGAGAAACCAGGTCAGGGTCTGACAGGATGCTGGTCCAAGGGCTGGTTTTGTCTGTTAAAGAGGTCACCTCATTTAGAGCCCTCGGCTTCACAACAACCTCCTCGTAATCTTCGTCTTCCTCTTCATCATCTTCCTCATCCCGTATGCAACCTGTCCCATCTTCATCATCGATTTCGTCTTCAGCTTCGTCCTCAGACACAGTAACTTTGTGGTTTCTTCTGTGCTTTTCTTCATCAGGCTCAGAGTCTTTGTGGTCTTCAGACGTCTTTGGCAATGGCGAGTGCGGAGGAGACACTTCTTCTTCCTGAGAAGAATTTGAAGCTCTGCGTGA
The DNA here is from genome assembly GCF_008729295.1 of Plectropomus leopardus. Taxonomy (NCBI): domain Eukaryota; kingdom Metazoa; phylum Chordata; class Actinopteri; order Perciformes; family Serranidae; genus Plectropomus; species Plectropomus leopardus. The sequence continues at coordinate 24,214,350 of NC_056467.1, forward strand.
ACCGAAGATTCTTTCAGGTATAGTTTCATGGTTGTTGTCACCAACGGGGGAACTTGTTGAGCTGCTCTGGTGATCTGAGGGAATTGTTTCCAGGGGGGTTCCTCGTAAACCTTGGTGAAGAGGACAGTGAGGACTTTAGCAACAGTGCTCCTGAGAAAGATAAGGCCCTTTTTTTAAAAAAATTATACTCTTTTTTGTTCAGCTATTATTAAGTGTTTTTTTTCTTTTATTCCAGCAATCAAAGTCAAAATTTTAAAAGTCTAGTGTCTAAATTTTAGTGGCATCTCGCAGTAAGAGAATTACAGGGGTCAACACCAAAATGTGACTGGCCTTATCTAGAGCCAGTGTTTGGTTTGTCGTTCTGGGCAACTGTAGGACAACATGGCGGACTGCGTGGAAAGGGAAACACTCCCTATGAAAATATAAACGGCTCATTCTGAGTTAATGAAAACACAACAATTCTTATTTTCAGATAATCATACTCTAAAACAACATAATGATAAATGTTATATTCCATTTACGCCAATGGATGCTCCTAAATCCGACACGCTAGACTTTTAAAAAACTTTGTTTTCCATGTTAGTAACGTTTAAATCTGGAACTTGGCAGTGGTCTTTATGGATTGTTCACATCTTAAAATTTTAAATTTAAAATCATAAAACCATGCTGTCTGTGTCCACAATTGACAGCAATGATCTAACAAGCACTGTAGAGCTGCAACAATAAGCTGATTAACTGAAAATAAAGCTTTTTTCCCCCAAATAACAGTAATTTTCAAGCAAAAAATAAAATTCAAATGTTAGAATTGAATGCTTTTCCTGAACTTTTATCTTTGAGTTTTTGAGTGGTGGTCAGATAAAATGAGCAATATGACTGCATCACCTTGAAAATTTTACTGACAAATAATAAATAAATCGATTAATCAAGAAAATAATCTACACATTCAGCAATAATAACAATAACTGTTGTTTGCAGCCCTCAAGTACCATATAATACCCTGACTTAAATAGCATTGGCACTTTTAGAGTGAAAGCGATGCAGTGTTGACTTTATTCCTCTGGCTGGCATTTCAACACCACTGGTCCTTCTTCAGAGGACTGAAGAAGTCGAAGGTACAGTGACACCTCCATTTATGGTTAAAGTGTGAAAGCTACACAGTAGACTGTGTCTGCAATGAACTGTGGGTCAAGTGCCAAGGCTGGGTAAACCAGAACAAAGTTTACCTGCCAAGAACAATCTTTAAATGGTAAAATGACTCTTGGACATTTGTAAAAGAAATGCCTCATCCATTGTTCGATGTTTAAATGCTCAAATGTTATATTCATTAAATACTATTGATGGCTGAAATAAAAATGGACAAGAATCTCACCACTAATGATATCGTTGACTTGTCCAACTAACTGGTTGGACTTGAGAAGAAGCTGACATGTGTCTGTCTCTGTGTCCCTCTGCTCTTCATGCTGGGTGTGACAGTCCTGCTCACTCATGGACGGGAATGTGGGAGTTGAAAGTTTACGGCTGAAGTATCTCTGGATGTTGTCCAGCTCGCTTAGTTTTTTCCTGTAAAAGCAAAGAGTTGGAGTCAAAGCTCTGGTTTAAAAATGCAAATAATCAGTGTGTGGACTGTCTATCTGAGGAGTGATACCTGAGTGCTGAAAACAAAAGCGAGCTGGAAGGATGGATATCACCAACACTGCTGCTGCTAACAGAATGAGCCGCTGTTTGCTCCTGCAGACTCTGATGGTAAAGACGTATTTTGTCTACGTGCTCAAAGTGACGGTCTCCCTCACTGAACCTACACAGATGCAAAGACAGGGAATTAATACAATGGTAGACCGTGGAAGCTTTTTCAGCATGTGGGAATAAACTTTAAGTAATTTCTGAATAAAATTGTTCTAAAACCTTTCAGAGAACAGACTGTCCGTGTGGTCAGGTGACGAGATCTTCTGCTCGGTGTGTCGGCTGATGTGAGAGGGGAAGCTGCTGTATGTGGCTGTAGTATGGTAGCTGAGAGGGAGTGCCTGGAATAAAACCTGCAAGTAAAACACATTCATCATAATTAACATAAAACATAAACAAGTTTTGTTTTTTTTTTCACTGTATGAATGAATATTTTCCCTCACCGGTGTGTTTTTGGCGGCATCTTCATTCACAGTTTTTCTCTGCCCTCGGAGGTCTTGGACCCCCTTCAGTGGAGTGATGGACACTTTGAGCTGGCCGTGACACTGACCACTGAAGTCTGTGATGTTGTACCAACCACATACTGACTGGAACCCACAGATTAAGGGAGACAGGTCTACTGAGGCAAACCCAATCACCCTCTCAGTTTCTGTGGAAGTGAAGCGACCCAACAGTGAGTGAATATATCAAACAGATTACTGTTATATACTTTTCAAAGTGAAACTGCTTCCCGTACCTCCTTTGTGCCAAACTTTGAACACGAGAGATTGCTGTGGATCAACTAGTAGCTGCTTTGAAAGCCTGTAAATTTGGAACAAATCATCAGCCTGATATTTGATAAGTAATTGTTTCAGTGTTCACATTACAGGGCTAAATGCTCAATTTCAATAACTTCTCCAGATCGAATCTTTCTGCTTATACTCTTCATCTTCATGTTTAAAGTGACCCATAAATGACATCAGTGCAAATAAATAAAAAATTTAGTCAACATTTGCTTGTAATGTGAACTTAACCATAGATATATTTAGGGATTTATCTTAATATCTGTGATATAACCTGACCTGCACTCATGTTGATGGTCCCACACAGGGCAGTCCGTGTTGGCTACAACAGCTGTGGACACTGGTTCAGCAGAGTCTGCAGTGATGTATGAAACACAGCAGCATGGTGACCCATCGCTACGCTCTACTAGAGGACACCCTGCAAGAGAAACACAACAAGTACATCATCATCAACGTACTGCACGTATAAAAGGAGAGTGGAGAAAAGAAGATTTACCCTTTAAAACCTTAGGCTAATTGGCCTGTTTTCCTTCAAACACATGGACAGAAGGCAATGAGCAACTTAAGAGGAAATTACCTATAAATAGTCAAGAAATAAGGTACAAGAAAATTACCTAAAAAACCCAAAACAATCATACTAACAAAAACAACACAAAAACAAAAAAAACAACAAAAAGCAGGAAATTACCTGAAATAAAGTGCAAAAAATTATAATAATTTTGTAAAATAAGTTTAAATATTTAATTGCGATAATTCTAAATAGAGTTCTCTTTACATTTTATCCTAGCTTATAAAAATATAATAATTTCTTTTTGTTTTTGCAATTTGCAGGACATTTCTTGCCAAGTTGATCATTACCTTTTTCCCCATGTTTCTGAAAGAAATCAGAAGTTCTCAGGGTTTACAGGTTTAAAAACTCATGAAGGGCTGTAAATGCAGCTCAAGGAAAGTAATGACGATCCAGGATTCAAAGGGTTACGGTCACAAGCTCACCTTTCAGATTCAGGTGCATAGCTCGATCCACTGCAATAGTCACAGGGAAACATTCATCTGCGCTTATTGCTGTGTGCTGCACAGATGTGATGTCTGGAGTTGCTCTAAAGGATTTACTCTTGTGTTTGCTTGGTGATTTTTTGAGTGTGGTGGGTGAGGGGGCTTGATCTGCTGCTTCCACTTCTTCTGATGAGAGCTCATCCGAGTCCACAGGAGTGTCAGCTCCAGCAGGAGCCTCCATAGGGACAACACCTGCTGTCATGGTGATGTGCACCCTCAGAGCCGCCCCTTGCAGATCAGCTGCTGAGCGTCTGAACAGCGGATACACTCCTGAAGAAAAACACAAAACTGTGATCACACTCAAGAATGCAGGCATACATTTCCTAAAGCAATAATATCAGTCAAATTATAGCACTATTATTAATTTCTTACCACTGATACTAAGCATCTGCTTGGGCGTCTTTGCAAGAGAGGACAGATCGATAAACGCTGAGCCCACCAGTCTGTCTGTGTTTCTGGGTCTTTGGGCTTTGTCCTTTGTAAAGGCGACCCACACCTGAACCTCCAGCCTTTCCTCTCGTAGATACCACATCAAGGGCTGAGTGCTCCTCAGCTCCACGGTTCTACTTCCCTGGAAAGTCACTGTGGCCTGGCCTCCCTCCTCAGCAGAGGGGTGTTTCATCTGGGAGCAGAAGGCGTCCTGGTCGTAGAACTTGTACCTGAAGTAACAGTAGGTTGAGCGCTCCAGCTCACTGAGGCCTGGCAGAAGCAAGCAGTGGAAAGGAATCCACGCTCTAGGCATCGAAAAAGTCAAAGACATTTTTTTCATGCTGTCTCCCCAAGCATCGTCATCTTGCAATTCATGCTGGGATATTTCCCAGCTCAAACCCTGAGCAGCTTTGATGACTCTTTCCCTGTCTGAGTGATGGGCAAAGTGGATGGAGATCTCGAGGCCCCCGACCAAGATGTGCTGGTGCTGAGAGGAACCTGTTTCCTGAGGTATGTACACTCCAAACCAGCCAGAAATACCTTTAAGTTTGGAGGAAGAAACAAAGTGACTGCATGTTTGTCAGAAAATCTATTTGACCCAGCAGCCAGTAAGAGCGCATTGTACCTGTTCTTTTATGGATGAGATCAGCCAGAGGGATTTTCACGGTACCCAATAAAACATCCTGAGGCTTATGAATGTGCACGGCTGCAACAAATAGCACAAAAAAAGTTGTAACTTGCAGACACATATTATTTACTAACATTAAAAATAAATACTTGCAGAAATACTGCTCCCATACCAGAGGTTTTTACACCAACTAAAAGATAAACTGTGGAACAAAATGATGTCCAAAAACTAGATGCAAAACTTATTAAACATACTTTTGTACAACTTGTGGAAGTTTCAAAGCTCTGTAAACAATAACAAACTAATTATGTGGACCTATAAAAACATCACTTGCATGTAAAGTGTTACTACTATTATAAAAAATGAAAATATGTCATTATGATGAGTAAAATCTAAAAAGAAGCTTTATAAAACCTTTGCGATTGTCTTTGTTCCAGACAGTGAAAACAGCAGAGGCTTCTTCCAGCTGCTCAGCCAGGCTGCAGGTTTCTCCGCTGCTCCCCTGAACCAGCAGATCACAGGACACCTCCATGTGGTGGTCAAACTCGGGGCAGAAGGTTCTGGCAGCTATGCGGGTGCACCTCCTCTCTCTCTCAGGTAAGAAGGAGAGCTGGACTGCGACGTATGTGTTCACTCCCACACTGGAAAAGTAGCCAAATCTTTCATCTTGTTGTGTTACAGCCCTGAAACAGAGAGACAGAAACACAATGGCAGACTGTAGAAGACACTGTAGCAGTACAAATGTTTAGAAGGAGAAACTGAACAATGGCCCTTCACAATAAATGCATTTGTCATTACACATATAGAAAGTGTCACACACATTTACCCCAGCAACTGAGGGGAGTGCGTGTTTTATCTGCATGTGTGTAAATTCCCCCTTGAACCCGTAATTGTGTAAATTTGGTTCACGATCACACGATCAGTGGTGACGTACCTTGCTGCGGCCTGCAGACCTGATGCTCTGTGCACTTGAACCACGAGTGTCACAACACGAGAGGCAGCTCCTCTACCGGTCTGACCCTCAGGTCTGACTGGTCGGTGCTTGTACCGAACGCACACATCCAGCAGGCCTGAGAAACATAAGGCATCAGTCACACCAGATGTGCCAAATGTGCCAATGCAGTACCATAATCTGTGGGTGTCTGTGTACCTGAGGGCTGAGGCTGATGTCTTGTGGGACTGTCCGCCCTGGGAATCAGGGGCAGGGAGAACATTTGAGCCTCATTAGGATGCTGTCTCTGCATGGTGACCATGGCACACAGTTTGGACAATGGAAGCATTCCTTTGGCCACAAGCTGGTCTCGAACATTTGGATAATAGTATCTGAAAAAATAGAAAAATAAAGAAACCCCCCCCCCAAAAAATACAAATGACTTGGACACTTTAGTTTTGCATCGGGCAGTCACATCTTAGATTCGTATTGTCAGGCACTGTTGCAGATTTCTACACATAGTAATGGTGGTTATATTCTTGTGTAAGAGAGTAACAATTGCTGAAAGATGTTTTAGACTTGTTGCTTTAGAAGGTCTCAAATAGGGCTGCAACTACTGATTACTTTCAATGTCAATTAATCTGTCAAGTATGTTTGACTGATTAGCTGTTTGGTCTAAAAATGTCAACCTGATGATATTTAGTTTACTGTAACAGAGGAGTAAATAAACCAGAAAATATTCACATTTAAAAAGCTTGAATCAGAGCATTTTGTCTTTTTTACTTGAAAAACTACTCAAATCAATAAATCAAATTAATTTGCAATTAATTTAATGGTTGGCCACCAATGGGTTATTTGCTGCAGCTCTAGTCAGAAAAACACAACTTTGTATCATTTCACTAAAAAGCAGACCATTTGTGTTTCTTAAAGGTGAAGTCAGTGATTCTGGAAAAAGATTGTTGATATATAAACTCAACCCTTTAAACATGTTATATTCACATGCTGTCTCCCCATAAATCCTGTAACCCTGAAATAAATTTATATTTTTTAGGCACAGGACACAAAATGAACAAAACTGTAAAAACCACAAACCTGCACCACACTTCAAACTGCACACCTCCTCCACTGCTGAGGCCGTGACTGGACAGAGAGCTGAGCAGCAGCCTCTGAACAGGAACTCCTTCAGGAGCCAGAAGCACATGTGTCTCAGTGTGGCCAAACACTGGGTCAGGGACACACAGAGTCGTGGTGGTACGAAACATCTTCAGGTTCACGCCTGTTGGAGATGAGATACGATAAGTGAGAGTGATGCAGAGGAAAGAAACACTTCTTGAGAAAATTGGCAAATACACAAAAATGGCCTTACTACTCTCTATGAGGTTCTGGTCCACTTGTGCAAAGGAGTCACCCTCCTGACAGGGGAAGCTGTACTGGACGTAGCAGTCAGCTTCACCCCACACTGTGGACTGAAGAGGTGTCAACCCATTTACTTTATCCACTCTTACCACAAACAGATGCTCTCTCATACTTCCTGCTTGTGCTGCATTTGCCTGAGGGGGAAACACAAACATGACAGAGACATGACAACTTGTCAGTACAGTCGGTATGTAGTCTTCACAAGAAACAAAGAAGAAATGCACTTAGCTGGAAGATGTGGCACATTTCTTTACTGACAAGTCTGCACACACACAAATACAGCATACAGTACAGTAACACAAGAATTCATTGGGTCTAACCTTTTTTAGATTACATTAATGTCAAACAAGAGATTCTTGATGTGTTTGCGTAACATTTTCATGACTATGCAGTATGATCTTGAATAGTCCATAAATCAAACAAAAACAGCTGGGCATGCTGACCACATACTTTCTAAATATCTAAATAAAAGTCAGCCTAGTTACCTCACAAACTTTTAGTAGTATTTTATCATTGCAGATATAATTTTCTATGGTTTCAGCACTTCAAAAAGATCTTTTGCCAAGGAACTCCCACTGCAGTTATCTATTTTACAAGAACACACACACACACACACACACACACACACACACATGCACGCACACAATAAAACACACACTGACCTTTGTTTGTGAATGAGGCTGATGATCAAGCAGATGAACTGGTCTCACAAGATGAGGCACAGAGTTACAGTCATCATCCCTCGCACGCTGGAGGGCAGATATCTGCTCTGATCGGCCCATAGCCAAAACAACCCTGAGGTGTCCTTTACAATTCCCTGAGAACACATCAACGACTGGCATGTAGCAGTCCACCCCTAAAACGGGATACTGTGCCTGGAGAAGAAGATGGGCGATCCTTGGATCCCTAATGAGGAAGAAAAAAAGAGAAGCGAGGGTTACTAGTCTGACGTGCAGCCTCACTGTGACATTATTTTATGGTGGTGGACTTTCTTGTGGAAAATTCATCAAGTTTCATTCTGAGAGTTCGAGAAATGTATGGCATGTGGGATAAAAGACAAGAACATATTTCATTTGGAGTAGTACACTAGCACCTCCCAGAGGGCAGGATAAATAACAGCGGATGTAAATGATCCCAATTAGCCTTTTGCCTGCTCTGAACCACAGTTATGTTTTTAATTCCTAGTTCTGCAAGTTATGAATATGGTTAATTATTTTCTCTATTAATAATTTGGTCCATACAATGTCAGAAAATTGGGGGGAAAAATGCTTAGAAGCCAACTTGGGTCAAAAACCCAAATTAGATTTACTATCATAGAGGATGAAGAAAACACATTTTAGGTCAGAACCTGAGAATCTCTTGTTTTTATTTTGTATTTATTTGTCTGTTTTCTATCTTGTCTGTAGTTTTGTTTTATGTTTGACCTGCATTTTAATATGCAGGACCCCAGGAAGCCTAGGGGCACATTCAAATGCCCCAAATGGTGCCCCTTGAATAAAAATTAAACAATCATCTATACTTTTGTATAACTGATAATCAAAAAGCTGCAAATAAATGTTCAAACAAATAAATGACTACTTGTTTCAGCTTTAATTTCAGCCTAAAAGTAACCAATTCCGCTTGAAATATTTAATGATCATTCTCTGTCAAATCACTCCTAAACCAAACAAATAACTTTTTTTTTGCTGATTTCTGTTCAAAATAATCAACATTTTTAAAACTTGCCTAAATGACGTGTAGAACTGGTGAAGAGGCAATTTGACAAGGCCAAGGAGTCGATCCTGCCCTGAACTTCCAGTCCTCTGCCACACCTCGATTACCATCACATTATTTTTCATCCGCTCAAGCAGTTTAGTTGTTAAGGCCACAGGAGTCACCTGAGGCAAAGAATGGAGAAAAAAAGAAGTCATACATATGTAAGAGAATCTTTGTACCCTGATTTAAAATTTCTGATCCGGTTATTAGTCTTGATCCCCTGGGCTAACCTGAACAAAGTTGAAAGAAGGATTTGTCTGACCCCAGCTGATGACGGATCTCGCCGTCTCATCACACCACAGTTTACAGTTCAAATACACATTTGGAGCCTGCGTGGGCCCAGAGCTGAAGTTCTTTCCGTCTGGCACCATGAGCAACGTATGCAGCAGAACCTCAGGGTCCTCCTCCACCTGCTGCTGCTGCTCTGTGTGTTTATAAGGAGATGTGCGGAGACCAGGACGTGGAGAGGGTTCTTTTGTGGGTTTCTGTGGACTCCAAACATTGAGTCTGGGAACTTCAAATGTGTCAGCTGGTAACGCCTCCCTGCCAGTGTCCACATGCTGAGATCTGGAACTGGTCCCTCTTTCTGTGGTGTTGTCTGTAACAAGTTCAAGTGTCACCTGGAAAAAAAAATGCTTCCATGAATATAAGAGTCAACTGGGTAACAAATACCAGGCTTGCAAACATTTATTCCTGGTTAAAAGAAGACAAACTAAACCTTGAGGGGTCCTATCTCCTGTGTTTGACTGTTTCCTTCCATGCTCTGCACAGGTAAGATGACAGACTGACTCAGCTGTTTGCTCTGCAGCAGACAGCGCAGCGGATGCATTGACTTGCCGATGGGAACAGGCTGCAACAAAAGAAGCCATGGTCATCACCAGCACTTCATTTCTTAAGGTATTTTATTTCATTAATGTTTTCCTATGTTTAAATCATTTTTTTAGACATAGGAGGCTGTTTTTATTTGTTTTATATGGCAGCTACTTCATAAAAGAGTCACATTAACAAAGAACCTTATTTTTCTCAGTGGTGCTTAGGGAAGTGCCTAGCATCATTACAAAACCATGAATGCATCCCTTAAAATATAATACATTATAAACATCCATTCAAAACCATCAGAACCATGTTGTGCAAACAGAGGAACATTCAGATTTATTATTACCAGATCATCCTACATTACAAAAACTACAAACAAGTCAATATTACACATTACAATATTACAAACAATTGGAAATGAGTAATGTTCAATCAATAGCTACTTACTTTCTTTTGGTTGCTTTTTCGTGAAAAAATCTTGAAAATCAGATCAGTTTCCCACAGTTTTTTGATCGTTGCTGTACTAAAGTGGACAGGAAACACAGAGTGCTGATGGAACTTCACCGCTAAATAACACAAAAGAGGGTATGTCGGATTGAGTCAAACAAAACCAGTGACTATCAAAAATGCTGTTTTTCACTCAGGTGGATTACATAAAAGCAGTTTCTAACAAGTCGTACCTCCCCCTGTGACTTTACAGGCGACAGCTCTGGTCACCTCTCCATTTCCACCCTTACTTCGATCATGTCGGCTTGAGGTAGAAGCCATTGGGAACATATACTCTATAAAATATGTGCTAATGGAAAGACATGGGAGATATCACAAGTTTTTGTTACAAATATTTTTAAATGAGATTAAAATAATGGTTAATGTTTTGCCTACCACTTCTTGCTGTTTAATGGTTGAGGAGGTTTCCCTTTGCTAGAGGTCTTTCTGGGTGTGGTGGTTGTACTGCCTGTAGGTACAGTCAAGGAGTCGATGGTCACTCTCACCAGCCGGATGGAACTCAGCAAAGTCAACTGCTCTGCACTTACACCAGGAGGGAAACCACCAGCATCTGCAGACCGCTGAGGCTCTGAGTTTGGACTGAAAACAGTCAGAAAAAGTATAAATAAATGTATCAAATGTAAAAATAGCTGTATGATTACATCTAGTCTGTTTTCATACTTTGTGTTTTGCCTGTGATATATTCTATCCAAAGCCCCTTTCATATATGCACTGCCAACCAACCTCCAAATCAGTTAAATCTAACATTAAATAGGACCTTACCCCGCCAGCTCCCTAGTACAAAAATCTTACATGAAAGAAACAAGATTCAGGAACTTCTGTCAGTAGGGGTTGAAGTCAGAATCGTCAGACAGATTAGAGGAATGGCAGGAGACGCTGTTTTTTATTACCAAATTATGAACCGGCTACATGATCATGGTGTTAAAATGTGTCAAGTTCTGCCTCCAGGAAGCTCTACACAGGGGGCCACTCCTTGCCTAAACCAAGTACAGTATTTGTTGTAGGTGAATCCTGAAAAAGACAAACTGCTGTTGTGGGCTACATGTGTGAAAGGCAAAACTCCAGACAACGTCCACACCTGATTCTCAAGACATTATCCAGAGTTCATATGAGAAAACATCTCTAGAGCACGTCTCATATATCTGTTGTAAATGGTTTATTAGCTGGTCAGTTACCCAGTGCATTCCTTGTTACTGGCTTATTTATAGATTTTGACCAAATAGAAACCCTTAAAGTGAAGAATTGCTGTTTTAGAGTGGCCACTTTGTAGGTAGAGGGGTAAAACACACACATACAATCCGCACTGATCTTGTTTTTACTTTTTACCGTTTCCTCTTAACACAGCTTAAAGATCATGTAAAGGACCTTACCCTCCACTAATCTTGGGTCCAGACTGTGTGAGCTCTTTTTTACTTGAGGATGCTGTTCCTTGAACTTCGGCCTCTGTGTCATTTGTTCTAACATTTGACAACTGAAACACAAGAGGACAAGTCAATCAGTAAAATGACAATGTTATCACAAAAAAATATGTGCTTAGCTCTGAGAATCATCATAAAGTTGTCTACTTACGGAAGTTTTGTAAAACAAATTTTCCAGCAGGCTTTGATCATATTGGGGATCATTGAGCTCGCTGTCTCCACACACACTACTATGACCAGACAGAGATTCAAGGATGGAGCCATCTCCATCCCAGCGAGGCAGAGGAGACGTGCTCAAGCTAAAATAATAATAATTTTAAAAAAAAAAAGATTTTTAAAAAAGGGTAAAAATCTTGGGGGAAAATGTGAACATTTTCTATGACCTTTCTAAATGTGCCCAAAAGTACCTGCCAAGAAGCAGATCCACAGCTCTGTTATCTATGTCGACATGACAGTCTAAGCTGCAGTCTGGAACTACAGCAACATCATCAGAGTGCTTGAGTGCCGAGTCAGCATGAAGAATATTTTGAAGAAAATTCCCAGAGGGAGAAGGAGAGGGCCTGCAGACAGAGAAATAAAATATTGTGAACTGTTACTTACAGGATGACGGTAAGGATTGTTATTTTTTACAAACTCTTGAGGCACTAACTTTGAAGGTGGCAGAATGTTATCCTTCGGGAGAGGCAGAGGGGTGTCTTTCAGAGCGGAGGCTGAATCCATGTCACATTTCAAAGCTGATACCACCATGGCGTTTCTGAGCTTGTTTCCACGCTCCAGAATTACTGAGATCAGAGTTTGATAAGAAATCGTCATATTTTTGCATTTGTGTTGATGTATATCTGATGTGTAGTCATGCTGCAACCAACCTGAGATGATGTCATTGGTTGTTTGGCCACATGGCTGCTGATTTGAAGGATTCACAGCCGTTTGACTGTTTGGCATCTGATTCTCCACAGACTCGTCTTTACTGCTGTCTTTCTGGGCATTCTGGAAATATAAGTGGTCTCTCCCTCTGAAATCATGACAGCAGTATATACATTAATATTATCATGCTTAGATTTAAAATTACTAGTACCGGTGGGCTCTGGGACACAAGCATTTGATTTTGAATAGCAGCATCATGAAACCTTGGAGTGTTTCCACCGCTGCTCCCTACTGATTCCTTCCCACTGCCAGCTGAGAGCGATCTGGGCTGTGAAGGCACAGTCAGTGTGGTGACTTGTGGTCCTTCGATGCTGATATCTGTGACGGGACCTGAGCTGCTGCTGTCGTAGGCTTCTGTCAGAGGCTCCAAGTTTAGGGACACCTGAGGGAGTAAAAGAAAAAGATAAGATGTGGATTTAACATTGTTTACTACTGAGGATACAAAATTATAAAACATAATTATAAAGGGTGCTTAATAAAAAAAGTCCTATATATTTAACACAGGAGTTAAATGGTTTGTTTGTCAGTGTCACAAATTTAAATGATGATGAAAGCCATAAGTGGATGATTAAGTGGGTCCCAAATTACTGTGTGCACAAGAGGCAGCCTTCAATGACAATCTTGAAAAAAAATCTTGTAAAAATTAAAAAAAAAAAAAAAAAATAAAAAAAAATTAATGTTTGGCTCCCTCTGCTGGGATGTCCTGGTGTTGTTTGCATTTCTGGATATAATTAATCACACCTTTTCTTTGTGTTATTGCCAGTGTACACGTTGAAGAAGGGCGTCTGGCCCAAAACGTCTGTGTGGCAATAATAAAAGACACTATAATTGGAGTACTGTCCTATTTTGACTGTTCTGATGACCATTTTGAGGATTCAGCACCCACTTTCAACAAGTTATTTTGTGAGTGAGTGTGTTGTATTTGGTTTCATTTGAGTGAAATCTAAACCATCACATAGCGCAGCACTGGATTATAAATTAGTAATACAAGAAACATATTTCACACAGCATTAGACATGTGTTGTGACTTTTATGAACACATTTTAAACAATATCCAAAACAGTGTACATTCCAAATGTTTTTTTAAATATAACCTTTTCCAGGCATGAAAACAGTATTACTAATTTAATAACTTTTCCAGGAATTTAATTACCATGGAAACACAACACTACAGTATGCCAAACATTATTCCACAAATGCAATTCACAGGTCGATGTAAATTTTAGTTTCCACTCACCTGTAACTCTCCCAGCTTCTCAGATGTCGGAGATACAAGTGTGTAAAATCCACTGATGGGGTGTGATAGTGAGAGACGGGAGATGCCGACAACCTGAGCTCGTGCAACTGGCAAATGATCGGGTTTTGTCAGAACTTCCAACACCAGAGAGCCCATATCTGTTCATCAGTGACAAGTTAGTGGTTGATTTTAAACATAATTTTAAATTGTGACATATCAGTACCTTCTTTGTTACCTGTAAGATATGAAGTGAACTGCTTTGGCCCACAGCGGATGGGAAAGCGAGCTGTGGTCTTGATGGTCATCTGTGACGGCTTTGATCCATCTCTCGGAAAGAAGTGTGTACCATTGGATGACTCTCCCCACCAGCGCAGCCTGATGAATGTTGCAGATGGCGGCTTGTGAACTGTCCATAATACCCGGCTAATCGTCACCTGCAGGAAGCATCTTAGCTGGCCTTCAACCAGAGGAGGGAGGCTGGTGGCGGGGGACACATCGCTGGGGACTGTAAAATGTCATTTTTGATTACAGCAAAGTCAAGAACAGTTAAGAGTGGTATTTGCTGGAGCGTTAAGCTAGATGTTAGCTGGTGTAACAGTCATAAACTAAACTGTTCATGGGGCTGTGCTTTTGTCCCGTGTAACTGATGTTAATAATAGTAATTATTTATCTGTTGATACTGTGCAACCATGATATTTTCTGATATGGTTATCACATCATAAAAGTCTCATATTGCAACCCTAATAGATGAAAACATTCGTATTTTTATTGTGATAACAGTTACAGCCAAATCACCGAGCTCCACTGTTCAGATAGCTTGCAAATGCATCACACTGCTCACAATAAATCCCCCTATGCTACAGCAATTATTCCTGTTGCAATATCTAAATTTAAAATCAATGAGACACTGACAATAATGCATCAACCCAGGAGTATGTGAAGGTCTTTGAAAGCGTGCCAACACTACTTTGTTGTCACAACACTTTAACTCAGAGCTTGAGAGGAATCAAAACAACAACTATGACTCTAATGCAGGGGCGCCAAACAAACAGCCCGCGGGCCAGAACTGGCCCATCAGATGACTTTGCACACCTAATAGTGATGCATTCAATTTTCAGGAGAACTTTCAACAGTTGGTGAGTACTTGAGTGAGTACTGCTTCAAGGCTTTTCACCCTGATTACAATAGTTCTATGAAAAAAAACCAAACAATTAATACCTACTGTGACATATTTAAACACATTGCAAGATACTGTGAATCAGCATCAGTGTCAGACTTCTATCTTAAAACAACATTGGTGTAAGCCTATCGCTCAGGCACTGCCAAAAACATTTGATTTGTAAATGGTCTGTAAGGTAGGGGATAACTTAACCTGCTTCCTCAAAACCTTTCACTTTACTTTGGTGATGAGATGCCAGCATCACTACACGTGGAAATGCTTGCACATGGGTGAGTGGCAGACTCACTGAATGTGGAAAAACAGACACATTGTTGATACTGAACATGTTTTTCTGTTCATTGTCTGTTTTGTAAAAGGATGAACATTTTTAGAATGCACTGACACTTCTTGACACTAAATATAACAAAACGTTTAAAGGTGTTTTAAATTAAAGGTTTTTCTGCAATGGTATTACAGGTCTGGTCCAGTTAAGATCAAATTGGGCTGTTACTGCCCATGAATTAAAATGGAATTGAATAGTTTGATAAAAGTGTATCCCAATGACGTGAAGCTATTAAGTTCTTTATTTTACCAATATGCTCAGCACTTATCAACAACAAATACAAGAGCGATTTTAGACTTAACGTCCGAAAAAGAATCAGAAATAAGTATTGATCCCCAAAGGGATATTGTGAACAATTAGAAATATCTTTATTATAGTATCATAATAGTAGTAAATACAACTGCAGGAACAAAACACTGTGAGAGACACATTTCCACTAAACAGCTGAGTAAACAGTAACTGTTAAAGACTGATATTTTCATTTAAGTGGAAAGGGTTTGTTGTACTTTGACGCTAGCCCATTGCAAACTCACAAACATCGTTACAAGTTAATTATCAAAAGCTTACGTCCATTTACAACATTGCCAACGCATGCAAAACAACATAAATCAAGAGAAAGTAAAATTATCAACTTAAGAAAACATTAAAAGCTAACATACGAAGCTAATGTCAGACGGACAGCTGACGCAGCTACATGACTTAGCTGTGATGCTAGCAGGTAGCTAAGCTAACAACACTTTACCTTTCTTTTTGCTGCCTCCAGCTCTGACGGACCTCTGTTTCCTGCTCTTCATGCCTCAGCTCAGTAAATACAGAGGGTAAATGACCGCCTGGCCGAAGCAGAGGCTGAACCGTTAGCATACATGATTATTATCACACTCCAGCCGACTAATAATCCGTTTAACAGAGCTGCTTGAGCTACAAACACACACCCACAGCGGCAGCGCGCTAAACTGTTTCCGAGCAACAAAGTCCGAACGTGCCGCGGCTGCCGCCTCCGCTGCCGCTGATTTTCAGAGAGGCATTCTGGGAAATTGAGTTTTTTTTGTAGCGGTGCGGTCACGTTTCTTCAGACTCGTTTCAGCTAGTGCACCAGAACAAACAACTGGTTTCAACCAGTTGTTGCTTTAAGAGATATTCTAGTGCACTAGTTTCAAGAATAGACTGTATGGTTTCAACACATTTAGTGATCTCTGCCTCTTAATAACAGTCTTCCTTTATAAATTAAATAATAAAAATACATATTTACTCTAAATATAATTTCTACATCCATGAACTAATGTGAAATTATACTATAAAAGCACCGCATTCATTTTACCAAAGTGGGAAAAAAAAAGTCACTGGTGTCATGCAGCCTTCTTTTGCATCACCAGCAGAGGGAAGCACTGATCTTTCCATCAAGGCTACAAAGCAGCTTACTGACAGGAGCACATCATACATAGTAATTTTTTTCTGTCTTTCTTGAAGTTGAGATTTAAAAAGGCATGCTGTATTCCTGCAAATTTCTCATTTTCTGTCACTGGACCTCTGTTAGTCTGATATGTATTCAAGTCTATTTTTCCATCAGTCTTGCAAATCAATGACACTGTACCAAATAATCTGTTAGTTCTCAAAATCTTACAGAAGTTAGGGCATTTCCCAACATGTTCAAAAATTATTGGAAGCTTTTGAGGTGCTTTTTGTGGTGATAATAGTAACAGTGAGGGCCACCAAGGGTGTAGCCTATAGAAAGAGTGCAGAAAAAAAACTTTTTACTGAACCTGTAAAAACATCACTTTAAACCTTTCTGCTTTCCTGGATTTCCTAGTTTATTTGTTTCTTGCTATTTTTCAATTCCAAGGGAAAATAATCAAGTCCTGCTGTTTAGCTGCACACAGGAATGTGCAATATGCATCCAGCATATAGCCCCTTCGTATATTTTCTGAGTGTCAGTATGTGCATTGAGAGCATGTCTGTTTGTGCACACTGTGGGAAGCTCAAAAGAAAATGTTTATCACTGTGAGCAAGCAGAGGTATTATTCCTCTGTCACACGCACAGATCCCTTTATTCAATCTGCAGGATGCCTCTAAAAAAAGGTCACATATAAAGGCCCCTTATTGCCTAAGCTTTCAATACTCTGTAAAGTCTACCTCACTCTGTTTTAAGATGGGTTATGACCTATTTAGACACAGAAATCTGATACATCTGGGTGGTATGCAGATAGATTGGGTGTGTGAGTTCAGACACAAAGTCTGGAGAAGACGTGTTCCCGATCACTTGGCGCGTAGAGCGTGATTAATGACGACCAGCCTCTGAAGCTCAATAAGAGGCTGACAGATCTGGTTCATCTGTTCCATTAGGCAGCCAGTTATTGAAAGAGGCAGCAATGACCACATTGTTCAGTCAGCTAGGAATAAACAAGCAAATGCACAATGACTGGCTCCTCTGACTCATAGCACCAGTCTGAAGTGCAGTCATGAGGTCTGCGATGACCCATCACAGAAGAACTTTAACTGAAAGCTCTGTTGTTAATCTGCAGTATTGACCACAGATTTACCTTTAAAGGGGAACTTTTGTATTTTCAACCTTAAATCTGTTTTCCCATGTTCTTTGTCTAATTGACAGTAGAAGACAACAATTTTTTTAAACTGATCCAGTACTGAAGCTAGCAGCGAGGTGAAACAGGATGCAGTGTAACCACTCAGGGCATTTGTGCACTGTCAGTATAGGCCAAATACAAGTGCTTGTTTTTGCCACTGACGGGCTCAAATTGTTATTTTAAGTGTTTGACAACATTATGGAGAGGATTCCTCCAGAGATATAACTTTTTTTGTTAACCCTTTAAAACCTAAGAACAAATGGGTTGATTTCTTACAAAACATGGGAAGAAGGCAATGAGCAACTTAGGAGGATATGACCTAAAAAATAATTTTCTAAATCTATTAATTTTTTGCAATGTGCTGAACATTTCTCACCAAGTTCCTCATTGCCTTTTTTTCCCCCATGTTTAAAAAAAAAAGCAAGCCAATGTCCTCAGATTTAGAGGAACTCCATCTAAACAAACAGTAATAGTATCATCGTAAAACACACTTTAAGTCGACAAAAACAAAATAAATCTCACAAAAGCTATCTTAGTTCATCTTCCCACTGTTTTAACAATCACCACTTCTGATTTGGTTAAAATAAACCCTTAATTCACCTAGCTAGATGTGAATATATGCTGGCTCTATACACACTAAAATAAATGTTGATTTAAATGGAGTCTGGTGAGGTTGGCTGTGGCAATTCTGGGGCTGGTTTCAGTTACACAAAAAAGATTTTACTCTTTAAGAAAAAGGTCTGTCTCTTTAGAGATCATTTCCATAATCCTGTCAGTGACTTAAAATAACAATCTGGGCCTGTCAGTGGCAAAAACAAGAACTTTTAGAAAACATACATTGATGATGCACAAATGCCCTGAGTGGTTACATTGCAGCCTGTGTGACTTCTGCTGTCTGAGGCGCTGGCCCAACACTGGACCAATCTAAAAAAAAAATGTTGTTACCATTAGTCACTCAGACACACAGAAAATGGCAAGATAAGGTTCAGGTGAAAAAGTTACCCTTTAAAATCATAAAACTTTTTCCCACTGTGTATGATAATGTCACTTACTCTGTATCAGCTTGTTCCAGCACTTCATGGAAGCATTATCACATTTAAATTCACTTAAATATTCAAATCCAAAACCAGAATTCTGTCTTTGGCTGCAGCATCACATCAATTAAAAAAATATTCTAGATGCCTTGTGCGTCACTTATTCACTTTTTATTGTGATTCAGGCACATTAGGTAGCTTTGTAAACTTCTTATAGTATGCCAACGTACTTCTGTGTTGATTTGTAATGACAGACCCTAGAGTGGGCCCAGTGTAGAAAAAGGACTGCAACATGTCAGTTTTTGAGCAAGCAGGAGGCAAACAGCCTCACACAGTTAACTGAAACCAGCGCAGTGCGTGAATGCAGAGGCCTCTCTCCATCTGCAGGAACTGGCCAGTAGGAGCCAGAGAGCATTTGGCCTCTGGGGGCTGATTGCCAACTGACCCAGTCCTCCTCTACCCCGCCTCTCTGCCTTGTGCTGTCCGTGTCCACTGCAGTGCTTCAGGCTCCCTGGGGCCCGGGGCTCCAATCACAGGCTGCCCTAAAACGGCTCTCACCTCCCCTGCCTGTGTGCTCACTTTCTGGCTCCCTCCTTCTCTCCGCCTGCAAGCGTGCATGTCAATTGTAGAGGCTGGCTCTTGTATTCCAAAAAGGGGCCCAGCTCTCGCTCCACCCCTCTCACTCCTCAGGATTCAGGCTGCAGCGATGTTGAAACTCCTGGCCATGCTCATGGATCCATTTGTTTGCCACTGCAACATACAGAAAAATATCTTAAATACAGAAAACAAACTACATGAATGAAGGTTTTCTTGCCTTTGCGTCTTTTAAACATTCAGATAATTGTTTTTAAGATTAGTTTCTGCTTTTGTACATGGTTGCTAAAAACAACACAGCCACCTATTGCTTCTGCAGCTGCTCTGCAATGATTAATATCGTTCCCCAACACACATTTCAGGAGTTTGACTGTCTGAGACAACCGGCAGCAGATGTTCATCTTCCAAGATGAGCGATCAGCATTTGAACTGCACTTTCTAACATCTCTAAAATGCATAATGTAGCACAGATGTTGCCTTGCTCTCTGCATTAGCTCCTGTATGACAGGAGAGCTGAACTCTGGACCATGATAAAGATGCAAAAAGCATAATCTGTTTAAAGAGAGCAAGGACGCTGATAAATGACTGTGCCTTGTTCCTATCTTTCTTATTCACATCACTTTCTGGGTCCTGTAGACAGCATCATCATATCATACTGGATCTCTTGACTCTCACCCCATTTGTCCCCGATAAGCACGGGGCAGCCAGCGTGCAGCGTGTCAACATTTCCTTGACCATTTCTGTGGAGATTCCACCAGAAAATGGCAGCTTTCTGTGAATTAAAAAACAAAATAAATCACTTTAATATTAGAAAAGTTACAAGTTTATTTTCATTATCAATTAATCTAACGGTTATTTCCCTGGTTAGCCGATTGACATTTCAATCACTAAAATGTTAGAAATGGTGAAAAATTCCCATTATTCCCACAACTGTCCAAAATATACTCTGTGTACTATAATAAAACACACAGAAAAGTATAAATATTTGGTATTATTTGCTTGTAAATTCAGCTTAATGATTTGTCAGATATCATATTACACTATTTTTCTCTCAATTGACTAATTCAACTTTAAATATCTCAGGCAAGTCGAATTTAAAGCACAAGAGCTACACTATTTTATTTGCAAGTATTTTATTGCGCAGTTTGTTAAGTTCAGTTATTTTCTGTATAAACAGCCAGGAAGTGAGATCTCAATAATATGAAAGGTGAGAGGTTAAACCCCAGGATTGGCCTGGTAAACCTTCCTCTGCTACTCATTTATCAACCAAAAAAACAGCCTCAATCTCCACTGAGACGCAGCTTTATATATAGCAGCATTATGTCATGACTGTTGTTGCTAGGATCTGACCTCTTAGCATTTTGGCAGCTGCACTGGAGACTGTGAGGCGCAGAGTGAAGTGAAAAGGATCTAGCCTGAGGCAAAAATGACATGAGGACCAAAGAGCAGCTCATTTTAGACATTTGCAGTGTTTACCTCCACGACAGGAACGCTGAAGTTGGCGTAGATGAAGGCTGTAGACCCACCTGCCTCAACAGAGCTGAGCTGTGGAAAAGGACATTCTTTCAGAGCTGTGTCTTGTGTTTATGTGCTCATGTTATGAGAAGCCGTTAAGTCTGCTGCACTGTTTTAAAAGCCTCACAAAAGACCGTTCTCAAAAATCACAACTTGGTTGTACTCAAATGTTCACATTAATGAGAATAATAAGCCAAAACACAGTTAAAAATCACTTAAAAGATTAGCTACAAGATAAAAATGAATTAAAAAAATAAATGGAACAAAAAGATAAGGGCAATAATAGATGTACGCTGTATAATGGAAGCCAAAGACAAAATTTAGAGTTTGGATTAAGTCTGTTGTGTGACAGAACATCTATAAAAGCACTGAAGTCACATCTAGTCTGTGTTTCTCCGGCAGATCGTTCCAAAGTCTTGCAGCACTCGTGGCAAAGGCCTGACCTCTGTGTTTTTAATTTAGACTTTGGAGCAGCACGAACAGGAACTTGCCCAAGAACCTCTGGCTGGGGTCATACAGGGTCACAAGATGGTTTGGCTTCACTCACATAAATCATGAAGGTTGCCACTCTGTTCCCAGTTTTCAGCCTGAACACAGGACTTGAAGGCGACTAGAAAATGTTGATTCATTGTTATTAATGGAAGTACAGAAAACATGTAAAGTTTACAGCAATATAATCAAGTGTTGCAACTTACTGTAGCATGGTCAAAGTGAGGCTCATAATGGCCACCAATCCCATAATTCACTACTTGGAGATACTCGCCGTATGGATGCTTCGCATTCAGACCTGTTAGTATGGAGATCTTCTGGTCCAGCTTCTCAACAGTGGAGTGTGCTGAGCCCTTCAGCCATGCACTGAAATAAAACACATATGAATAACAACTTAGAGTGAAAAAGAACATCATTTGCAAGCTGTCAAAAGTCCAGGGTGTAGATATAGAGGGATATATTGGCAGAAATGGAATATAATATAATAAGTGGGTTTTCTTTTGTGTAAAATCACCTTGAAAATCAGAATAGTTGTGTTTTTGTTACCTTAGAATGTCCTGTTAAGTGAGCCAAACAGCATCAGAGAAACACTGATTTGTAACATGAAACTACTTTATTTAGTTTTGCTTTTAAACACCTAGGGCGATGCTCTCAAACATTCTCATAAACTCTCAGGGAGCTCCTGACTTAGCGTAAAAATTTCAAGCAAATAGTCCTAGTTTAGGAGAGATTTAGGAAAATACTCAGAGCAAGGAAGGGACAGAAATGTGACTCTGTGGCTAGGTATGACACATTCTTTTAACAGATGTGATTGGTTGTCGTAGACATGCCCTTTCATGAGCCTGCAAAGTGCAGACACCCAGTGGAAATGAACTGTATAACACTGAGGCTGTGGAAGTCCTTTTTGTGTGATCACAGGCGCACTGTAACATTTTTACAGTTGCAAATATTTTAGGATTGTGATCACTTTATTTGTGGAGCTACAGTGTTACTGCATTGGGTGGGAGATGTTACAGTATCTCTAATGAAATCAACCACAAACATCCCTGCACTTACTTAACTGTAGTACTCATTAACTCACTGTCATTCAGAGTTTGGAGAATATTTCTTCGACCTTTCTGTCTTTCCACCATTTTGTCCTCTGCTTCAGAAACTCTTACACACCTTAAAAGTCCTCCTGTCTGCTCCAAACAGATTTTTACTTTAGGAGCTTAAGGGGCTAATACCCTTTGTGAATTAGTTTTATCTTTCCCAGGACCTAGTCATTACTTAATGGGGATGTTCTTAGAAAATGTCACAATTCTAAGAATTTTCTGAGAATTTTGTCATCAGGACAAACTCTTTTGTACTACGAATCTTTGTGAATACTGCCCTCTCTGAGGAAGAGACATCTGTGGATGATTCGCCTCCCAGTAAAAACCTCCTGAACGATGAACACAGAAGAAAACCAGGAGAAATTTCAGCTGATTGCAATCTGCAGTCCTCAGCGCAAGATGCCACTATATCTAACACTGTTCCTTTAAGTGTTTTAAATTTTATTTTTAACTCCAACAAGTGTTATAAGAAAAAATTGTTGTCAGTAATTTGTACCTCTTGCTGATGCGATACTCTGCTGTTGCTTGTTTCTCTCCAGCTGCCACCACAGATCGTTTCAACTGGTCAGCAAAGACAGAAAAACACCATTTTATGAGCATGTTGTTGTTACTGCAGCCAAGCTCTGATATCCAGCTGCAGGACATAAGGAAATGTGAGTTATAACATGCTGACATGCTACACTGATCTGCTCAAAATAACAACTGAAAGTAGATTCAAGAAAATCAAAAAATGTACATCTTAAAGGCCACAAAGATGTACTTGGATGATTTTTCTAGTCTAGCATAACCGATTTTGGGGGAAATTTCTCCTTCTTCAACTACAGGTATGAGTTTCATTTTATCTTCACCTTGCCAAAGTGCACCTCAAAAAGTCTGGAAGGGAGTCTGGGAAAAGTCAAAAGTCCATATGTTTTGGACAGAGACTGTCCTTCTTAAAACTGAGCCTCTGTGATTTATATGGAGTGCTTTACTTCATATGTGCTTTACAGTTTGCAAAATGTTCTATGCAAAAAACTGTTAACACAATATATCTGATTCACTTTGAAATTCAAACTCATGATGACTTCCAGGCACCCTATGACCAGAAGAGACATTATGTCTCTGTAAAGCACAAAAGAGGCTAAATTGGGGAAAAAACGTATTATTTCTCATATCAATTCCTCATCAAGAAAGCAACACAATGACAGATTTGTTAACTCAGAACAACATGTGCTAAAGGCTCTGGGATCCAGCATGAACAAAGTGTAAACCATGATCATCATGGTTAACAAATGCAGCTCACTGCTCCAAACTAATACCATACCCTGAGCCTGTTTTCAATAAACCCACAGGCTGACATAATGATGAAATAAGTACTGGGGTTTCCATCTGAACAAACGCTGGAAAACTCACTGAACAATGCCAAAACCTCACAGACACTATAGGGCACCAATTGAGTTAGCCCACCAAATATTCCCAAAAGTAACAGAGTCAGCTCTGAGGACCAGACACTGCAGCTTTCCATTAAATGAACCGTAAATTGATAGCTGCTTTCATATAGATACTGAGGCTCTGTGATAGTGGGCTGAATATTTACCAGTGGAGCCGAGCAGGGTTATTTGGACAGTTTGAGGCGCTTCGCCAAGTTTTTATAGTAATGTATCCCTCATTCCTTTAAGCCTTGCTAAATGTTTGGAAGCACACCAACACTTCCTCCATAGGGTTTTTCCAGGATCTTTCCAGGAGAAAAAGGTTGGCTTGCACCCCAGCAGCCAGAGAGCCCCACAGCAGAGCACATTATGTATGTTTCCAAAAATATTCTTTAAAGGCACCTTTACTCATAATACCATAAAATCATTTCAGTCTCAAGGCTGCATAATGTTGCCACTTGACTTCAAGCTAATTATCCTTTTCAAAGCACTTGACAAAGTTTAATCAGCAAAATGCACTACTTTAAGTACTCATTATACAAAATGGCGCGTTTCAGAGCATTATACTGTTATATATGTTATTTTCTTGGATTATTAGTACAAACGCATGCTGTATTTGGGCGAGGTTGAGGCAAACTTTATTGTTTATTTCAAAACAATTTGGGGTTTATTAATAGGGATGCACAAGTACATCATTACATATATCTGTATTTGTATCAATTCAATCAACTAAACTATCTGTATCCATATCTGTACTGTGAATGGGCTGGATGTAACCAGTTGTAGAGGGAACCTAACCAGAGTTAGTTGTTTTAAGCCAGAAATTGATATCAGTTGATCAGAATTTGCTATATTTTTTATTTATTAAAGAACCAGCTTCAGAACAGCCTCAGGATTGAGCTTCAGATCATTTTTGGATTGTTGGAGGAACTGAACAAAGCTACCCAAACTATGATTTTTTTGCCATGACAAGTACGGTTATTGACACACTTTACTCAAATGACACTCATAACGCAACATTTAACATAGTAACAGTGATGAATATGTGGTGGATGAACACTATTATAACATGGCATGTGACACCTTGTGAGGACTGCTCTTGTCTCAGTCAGTAGAGATCAGCTGTAGTGTCAATGCACAGCTTGTACCATGGGACCCTAAAGTGGTTGCACTACAGTCCTGCTCATTTCAGAGTGATGGAAAGCTAACATATGGCCATGTGTTGGAGAACATCCCGAAACAACAATGATACCAGCAAAGCCAGCATCAACAGAGTCTAGTTTCCTGGTGGAAGCTGCAAATAAAAGTTAATATCTGTGGTAACTATAGGTAGTTTTATCTTAATTATTTAGAAAAGACCTGATTTTTCAATGTTGGACTGATTCACAAGGCGTTCACTTGACAAAATGTTAAACTCACTCTCAAACGTGGTTCGTCTATTTGTTGATTTCAACACA
This sequence comes from Plectropomus leopardus, assembly GCF_008729295.1. Classification (NCBI taxonomy): domain Eukaryota; kingdom Metazoa; phylum Chordata; class Actinopteri; order Perciformes; family Serranidae; genus Plectropomus; species Plectropomus leopardus. The sequence continues at coordinate 24,239,599 of NC_056467.1, forward strand.
TTTCAAGAGACTCCCTTAAACTTTTACTTTTGCCAAGAAAAAATACTTTGCAGCTTCACTTTTTGTGAGTCCCATGTGAGAAAACTCAACAAAACATGGGATACAAAACCAATCTGAGGAACTAAAGCACCGACTGTGAAAACATGGCTCTTTTTTTTATTATTCCTAAAAATCTGACGTGTTAGAGACATGGGTTTTTTATTTTTTAACCAAAAGTGATGAGCAAGATGCACTTACTCCTGGCTGGGCCACCCTCTTGATGTCCTCAACCTCTGTGTCGGTGATGAAGTCGTGGTAAAGGACCACATACGGCTGCAGACTCAGCACTTCACGTCTGACTGGCAGCAGGAGCAGCGCAGGATTCCCGTTGGTGAAGTAGTCGCAGAATAGTCTTGGGTTTTCAAAATGCATGTGCTGCTAAGAGAAACAGGCACCTGTTAATCCATTCATCCATTAAAAAGATCAAAACAAGAATTCATGTTTTTCTATTTTTTATCTGCAAACAATTACTCTTAGCATTGTTCTCTCCCCACAAAAGAAAATATGACTTCAGGATAATTAGGGTCTTTCACTGGCGAAGGAAGCCCCAAATACAAACTTGCATCTTAATAAACTTTTGTAGAAAGGCTGAAAAGGCTGAAAAGATTTTTGTCAAATATATGACTAAAAACTTGGGGCTGTTTAAACAGCTTTAAAAAAGAGACTTGATGTGGTTATTTTAGCCAAGCTAGCAGTCGTTTCACTACCTCAGTTCTGGCTGAAACATGTCAACAGCCAGTTTTTGACACACATGGTCCCCAGAGGATGAACCCTTCTGACTTTGGTGAATCCTTGAGGTTTCCTTTATTGCTACCAACTATTGGATGATTGCCATTAAGCTTGGTACAGACATTAATGATACCTTGCCTGTGTCTCACCCAAAAAAGTTGTGTTAAACACACTGCAAAGACTACAGCCAACAGCCAAGTAGAATGTACGCTCTGTGTATGTGTAAAAGGAAATATCTCTCTCTCATACCAGCAAGCAATGGTCATCTGTAACCGTCATTTAAAAAAAGGTAACCAGAACACAGACAGGACACTAGTTAGCACATAAACAACACAATCCAGTGTTGAAAGAACAAGCGTTTTTAATGTGTGACAATGAGTTACAACTAAAACCACCAGGAAACATTTCTGCTAAAGAGTTCAATGCCTAAAATACCATATGTACTAAGTTTGTTTCCATCTCTTTCCCTCTTGAGTTTTGTTGTTATTTTAGGGCCTTAACATAAATGCTGAAGATGATCATTTTCACTCCCGCCACCTAAAAAGGGGCAAAAATGGTCTGTTTTATTACTTTTAAGTTCAATAACATAGGTTGAGTAAGGTATATGAATTTGGTGTAAACAGCATTTCTAATCTTGAAACCTATTTTTGTTATACTCTGCTCGAATAGAGTTCAGTGGATAAATGTTAACTACATATCTGCTACATGTGAATCCATACAATAATAATCTGGGCTGCTAAAATTGCGAAGGGTCCCCAACAATGTCAAGTAAATGTAAACTGAATATAAGGCAAACAGAATACCATTAACTAAATTATGATAGATTTCTTTCGGGCAGTGATACTCAACTTACTGCATGTGGGCCAAATCTGGCCTGCTATGGAGTGCCAGGTGGCCCTTAGACCATTTTCTAATTTACAATGAAAATAAAATGATTCACACTGGGATTTTTTGTGCTTTTGTTGCATTAGAGTGCATAAAAAGCTTTAAAATAGAGCTTGTTTAGCCAATAGAAGCGGTTCCTAATTTCCTGAATTTCTGGCCACCAGACTCTTGACATTTTGCAAAACTGGCATCCACACAAAGCAAGTTGAGTATCCTGCTTTAGAGAGAAGTAGAATATAAATTTGTGGATTCTGAGAAAACATTCAGGGCTGGAGAAGCCTCCCCCTTCTCCGCCCCCCTTCTCTAAACCTCTTTCTACATGTAAGTTGCATCCTTCAACATTACACATCCAGCAGGACATAACTCACTGCTGACTTTACTGAGCATTTTCTCTAAAATCTCAAATGTACAACGGCAGATGAACATCATATGGAACATTTGATTGATTGTACATCCCTAAAGGAAGAGAGTGTAAAAGCAGAATTACTATGCATGTTTGGTTAGCATAATACAATTATAAATACTCTGGTTGTTGTATTAACCATCCCTGATCCCTTCAAGATATTTTCCTAGTTTGCAGTATGTGTTTAAAATGATTAATGGTGATGAATACCTGAGAGCCTTGTGTCTGGCAGAGCCTCTCGTAAGTGTCTCTGGTGGTTAAATGATTGGAGGTGGGTCTCCTCAGCCCAGCGCCCCTCACTGATATGGGTGGACTGGTAACCAGCAACTTCTCATATTTGTCAACATTCTGCAAAACTCTTCCATTCATTGGATCTGAGAAGAAACAAGGAAATAGAGTAATGGCTTGGTGTCTTAGTTGCAGTGTAGCTTTTTAGTTTAGGGACAAGTTTAGCACCACAGACAGGATTAAAGAATAGGGAGAAGTTAAATGAAAAGAATTACCATGATGCAGTAACTCCTGAGATAAACTGAGAGCGTAGGAGATGTTTCCTGTCTAAAACAACGAGAGGAATTTAGGGCAATCCATCATTTGTCTTCCACATGTGCATTTCCAAACTGTCCTTTCACCTACTTTAAAGTGAGAGAAGGCCAGGTGGTCCAGAGCATCCTCTAAAGTGCCTTGATTCTCTGGGCTCCACTCGCCCCCTGATCCTCTGAAGAGACGCACCGACTCCTCCAACCACTGCACCGAATGGTAATAGTCTTCCTGCTCGTAGGCCACCTGCAGAATATAACTCCTAGGTTACAGACAGTCTTTTTTAAGGCAGCTAAGTGTCTGCATGTTTGGATGTGTTCAGGCACTGGCTTTGAGGAACAAATGTCATCATGGCACGGGTCCATGTGCGTGCATGGCTGCCAGATAGGTTTTAGGGTCACATCTAGGTAGCTGATCTTGTCAGGCTAGCTTTGGGTCGACGGCAGAAGCCAGAATCAGTTTCCTCAGCCAGCTCTATCTCATCATTCAGCTGACATAATGCTTTCACCCTGGCATGCTGGATCTAGGCTTTTAGGCCAAACTATTTTGGCTACTTCAACTTAATTTGAATCGAATTACAAAAAATGAGATTTTCCCCTGATGGCATCTTGAAGGAATGCATAAGTGTGATGTGAAATACAGTAGCAACACAGACAATATGAGACTTAAAAACTCTGTTGAATTAATTTAACCTTAAGGCCCTTTTTACATGTTACTGTGATTTTTTCTGATGCTTTGTGTACATGCTGTGTTTTGTTTGTATATCTCTGTACTTATTTCTTATTTCTCTCTTGCAAAACATAACGTGATTTTAATGACAAACTGATTTACTTAAGGTTATAATGTCAGCAACATTACTTGACCTAAATACTAACTTCAGGATGTGATGTAACAGTAACTTGTATTATTTTTTAGAGTACAGCAATAGTTTGATTAAATCCAATATTATTTTTTCATTTGATTTATGGTTTAATCTATAAAATGTCTAGAAAATTGTGGAAAACTGCTCATTACAGTTCACCAGAACCCCAGATTGGATGTTTTTTTCTGTCCACAGAAGATTATCACTGGTGGAAATTGTCTTTTCACAAAACTGGGCCTCCTATGCAGGAGAAAACAGGAAAAAAGTACTGGGGCATTCCATTTTCCTTAAAAGGTAGAAAATCTACAACTACCAGACCGCACTGCGCTGCACCAGACCAATAAACACTCCTGCTGACAGGTCATGTAATGCAAGCTGCTAATCTGAAAACAATTTTGCAGCCAGGTGGCAACAGTCTCATTAAATTTAAGTAAGTTAAAATTGTTTCTAAAAATATTTAAAGAGAGAAACGGGGAACGCAGTAACAGAATCTGCGTTTCTATTTGATCAGCATTGCTTAGTTTTAATGTTTGATCTCAGTTTTCATTTACACAATACAGAAAACATTGTGGTGCCCACTTCCTGTTCACAGATTATCATAATACGGCCAAACAGTGCACTGAAATATGTTTCGGAAGGCATTTTAGGTGAGAAATAGGCAGTACAGTTACCTAATCTTGGTTTATATTTGATTGCAATGCCTAGTTTTAGTTCGCTTCGTTAGATCTGAATTTGGTCCAAGTTTTAGAGAGAGAAACATAGAGAGGCGGGTCTCTCTCTTCATCCACTTTATACTCTTTGTGTCTGTGTTGGCAGGCATATCCAATTTGAGCTGGTAGATGAGCAGGGAGATCTGGACACTGGTATAGTGGAGGTAAGTTTAGCACAGTTCATTTACACATACTGCCCACACTTATGATACAAAGCTGGTTGCAGCTCTAGTCTCTGAACCTTTTAAAAATATATACACTTCTTTCTTAACCTGGTTCACTGTCATCATGCCAATCTATGAGATTACACCTGTCTGATCTCTCAAGCAAGTACACTGTGGACAGAGTCTGTTGATCAGAAACACCTCTAGTGTTGTTTTAACGGTAAGAAAATCATGAACACTAGCTACAGTCTATCTTTTTAGCTGCCATCATACAACATAGCTTTTGTATCTGATTTGAGTAAGTAGGTGCTGACTACAGGCCTGACAGCACCCACACAGACACAGGGTGACATGTGGCTCCCCCCAATCACAGATTATACCCACAACCCCTCCGACACACAAACAAAAATTCCAGTGTACTCTTTGACCCCCCCAAACACACAAACTCACCTCTTAACTGAACTAATCACACACCGACACTTGTCTACCTTATCACACGCCCAGCTCACAACTTTGCACACCATAATTTGTGAGCTGTTAGTCTTTAAAGAACCAATAAATTCTTAAAATAGTTAATATTCTGCAGATCTCAGAAAAGCCTGAATGAAGTATCAGTTGTTATTCTATTTTAAAATGGCTCCAAATTACACAGAAAAGCTACAAACTAATGTTACAGTAACAAACCTCTCTGAGTTGTGGTTGAACAGCCTTATAAAAGCATGTGCAGGCAGCACTTTTACTGAAAACACCCTAAAACTAACTGTTTATAGCGTGTGTCAGATAATCTCAGCGTCACTACAAGCAAAGGCAAGCTCGGCTCTTTGCTCCTTCTGCTGCGTGAGATAATGTCTTTTCCATACAAAAGGATGACTCTCCCACACAGCACCCTGCCCTAACACATCGCCACTGTACATAAACAGTGGCAGTCATAGAGGGGAAACCGTTTTTTTCTTTCATACTTGTATAATAGTATATTTATCTTCACATAAAACAAATTCCCAGGCACGCAATGGGAAAAAAAAATCCACTTTTCCAGGCCACGTGTCTGGATTTCCCACCACATTGACTGACAGGTTGGAGCAGAGGTATTTAGCAGACCTTTTGGAGGAGGATGTTCATCAGGGACATTTTCACATTGTCCAAATATCTGTCAGTCTCATTACTTAACACAAGCACTTTTACACTGAAAGGTGACCGAAAAGGATGGGAGACTTGTTTCAACATAACCTCATAATGTTCACTTGCTGCATTTTAGGAAATGTAGAGGTTACTAATGAGCAACACAGACCTGCACTTGAAGGTAAAGTTAAGATTTTTTGACAAGGGGTTGTTTGGGGGTAATTATCTCTAGAAAATATCTATTACAAACAGTAAATGTCTGTCAGTGTGTCCCCAGTGGGGAGAAGCAGGCTGACACTTAAGGCAACTTACTGCTGTGGAGGGGTTGGCAACAAAACATTTAAATATCAAGTGTACCCTATATTTCAAATACTTTCACTGCTTTACCTTGATGTCAGAAAGTTCATGTTTAAGACATGTCTTGTTGAATTGCTAATTGCCTTCTTTAAAAGGGTTAAATACATTCTTCTAATAATGCATCCGTTCTTCTGGGGAAGGACTTTGAATGAAAGACTTTTACTTGTAACTGAGTATTTTTAGATTGTGGTACTCATCATTTTTCTTAAGTATTTCCACCAAAGGCAAAGAGTAAAAACAACAAGAGGGAGAAATAAAGAGAATTAAGGGATTGTGTACCTTTCCAACCATGAAGCAGTCATCACCAGACAGTGGGACAGACACTGCAGGCAGGTAGATATCAACAGGCTCGCCATCAGTGACTCTCTGGAAACGACCCCTTACGAGGCTCGTGACCTGGAGAGCGTACACATCCTGCAGCCTCATCAGCCCCTTGGCGGCCCCCTGAAGGTCCTCCAGTTTGGGCAGATCAGCCTCTTCTTCCTTGTAACTGGACCTGAGGGCTGGACAGCAGAGGGCCAAAAGGTGAACTGGGGGGGGGGTTGGGTGGTGACAACAGAGAACCGTGGGGGGTGTTTAGTTATCACCACCAGATGTGTCTGTGAAGAAGGCACTGAGCAAACCTTGTATATTCTCCAGGGCCTCGTTGCTGTAGACTACATTCAGCCACTCTGACTGTAGCCGCTTGATCAGGGTGAATGCCACCAGAGGGTTCGCCATCGCAGTCGCAGGGCCTTTGTAAAACTCAGTGTGAAGGTTGGACACTCTGGCATAAAAGCTGTGGGAAAGAATGTGGACATTGGTTACAGAAAGTAGGAAAAGTGCTCAGACAGTTTCACATGTAGAGGTCCCGGGAACAAGGGTGTAGGTTTAGTTTCATCATTGTGGTGGGACACATATGAAACGGTGAAACAGTCCTGCATTGTGGTAAATTTCTATGCACCAATTTGTGTATATTATGCATCAATTTATGGTGTTTTGGACTTAGACAAAAAAAAGGAGGGGGGGGGGTAGAAATTTTCTAAATAATGAGGGAACCTTTCCCCTGCGTCCCCACTGAAGTCTACACCAATGTCACATTAGAGAACAATAAGGTGCTTTTGTGTAAGATAAAAAAAAAAATCTCAGAAAAAAATAGTCCCCCCAGCACAGACAGGCTTTTTTTAAAGTCAAATATAATGGTTTAAAGTAATATAAACAGACTGAATCAAGCTGGTAATAGATGCAGACAATAAAGTGGATATAAACAATGATGCATCACATTATAAAATGACCAGCAGATACAGAGAAAACAGCTGTGACACCAAATGCAAAGATACAGATAATCATATGGGGTTTGGACCTTTGTTGGGGGCTCGTGTGTGTGGAATTTGCATGTTCTCCCCGTGCCAGCGTGGGTTTTCTCTGGGTTCTGTCGGTCCTGTGATAGTCTGGAGACCTGTCCAGGGTGTACCACTCCTCTCGCACAATTATAGACCTTTATTCTATTTTTTAAAATTTTTTTTATGAACAATATTTTTATTTTGTGTTATTTTATTATGATTATTTTTTTTATTATGTTTTTATGTTTAACTGGTAGAAAATAGCACATGGATAAACATATTCATCAACAGTAAAACAAAACCAAAAATGATCAGAACAGCCAATAATAAATTAACAAAAACAGAGAAAAAAGGATAGATAATACCCAAAATATATGTCAAATAACGTAAAATAATTATACACAGTTACAATGTACTGCAGAGCTTAGCTGTCTACCACTGTTTAAATGCCAACACTGAACCATAGGGGCCGCATGCCCACATCGCCAGCTCACGAGTCACTCTACTCCAAATGGAATCAATATAAGATCAATATAATTCCCTCATTTAGTGTGCAGGTCTAGACGATTTACCATCCAGTATGCGAACTCCTCCTAGACTGCCACTACACTTAAATGGGTAAACTATAGACTGGACAGAGGAAGATCCACTGATTTCCATTCTCTAACAAGGAGCAGTTACAGCTGATGGATGAATTAATAAAATGAAATAAATACCATACAAATCATATGTCAGTGTGATGACAATCAGTCAGTACAGTTGAAGCTGCAGTGTGTAGGACGTAGTGGCATCTCGCGTCATTATTTTATTAGCGGCCCCTCTGCAACAAAAAACACTTGATTTTTTAACATGAAACTGCTTTATTGCAATTTCTATTTTAATAGAAATTAATTAGGTTTAAATAAAATTATATTAGATAAAATGCCATTGAATCTCCCTAAATCTTACATATTCCTTCAAAACTGTTGTTTATAAAGAGAGTTTTTAAAGTGCCATGCCATAGAATAATATGGAATTTTAGACTTGACATATTAGGGACAGAAAGCTAACATTATTTCTCTCATCATCATAGATATTGTTAAAACAGATGAATACAGCTGAAGCATGACATTACTCATTTTCCAACCTTACACCACAAAATAGCCCCTGCAATTAACCAATTTCATGGTCAAAAGAGCTCCTCCGCTACATGAGAGGCACACTGTTGAATCATGACCATAAATGAGTGGAAAGTGACTCGTTAGGTCTTGCTTCCCATCAGTCATCATGTTTTCACCATGAAAGCTTCTGAGTGGAAGAGAGCAGCTAATAAAATCTCATCCTCATAAAACACAGCCCAAAATAGAATTTAAACTGTGTTATTCACATGAGTTTGGATGATGACATCACTTTTCTTGTGCTGTGCTCAGGCACCTTTACAAGTATTTAAACTTTTGAACTAATTGAGCTAATTGGTTTGATTTTCTTTCGGAAACAACATGGGGAAAAACTTGGCACGTACTGTCCTGTCAATTGCAAGAAAAAAGTAGATTTAGTCAATTATTTTTTAAAATAAAAGCTAGGGAAAAATGTCCGGAAAACTATATTTCTAATTATAATAGATATATAATTTTTTTTATATCATTTTTTTTCTAGGTCAATTTCTTTTTTTTTTTTACTGTCTCAATGGTTTGTTATTTTTTGTTCTTGTCAATTTTCTGGTCTTTTTTTAATAATTTCTTGCAAATTTTGGGGCCATTTGTGCTCAAGTTGCTCATTGTTTTCTTTCCATTTAAAAAAAAATTAAGCCCTTCAAAAGGTTAAAATCGAAATTAGTCATGAAGTGATGTCATCAAGTGGCCTGTTTTGGTTTAGTGTAACCCTAAATTATGCATGATTTGATCCAAATAAGGTTCATTACAGCTGTGAAAAGGAAAAGCTGTGAAAGGTCTGAAAATGTGACTAGTTAAATCTCCACGTGTGCTCTCATCATCATGCCCCAAAAACTTGCTCCATTATGATTCACTGTCTGTCTGTGGAGGGGCTGCAGGATTTGTCCCAGTCTTGTATCTCTGCTATCAGGAGAAACTTATCTTAAACTGAAACTGTGAATTGAAGCGAAATTGTCCTTTAAACTCCCAGTTCACATGTGCAGTTCTCTTTCTATGGGTTTTGCACACTGAAAACTTGTGAAACAATCAGCAGTTTTCGTGGTGCATCATGCATGCATGCAGGTAACTCACCGCTTGATGTCCTCGAGTCTCTGTAACTCGTGGTCAATGTAAGTTTTCAAGTAATCGATCAGCTTCCGTTCAACACTGATCGCCTGCTTCACGTTCAGCAGCGATGTATACATTTCACCTACAGACACGGGAACCACAGCTACAGTCAGGAGACCCCAAATAAAGTGAACACATGTTGGATACTTCATCTCCGGCGCAGACAATGTTCCTTCTCCTCTGCAGCTGCAGCTTCAGTGACTGAGCTCCTCTCTCTGTCCGTCTGATGGAGCGTCAGGATCTACACACGGGCATCTCCCTCATCTGCTCTGAGATCAGCTTTCTCCGTCTGTTTAGGGGACTGACCTACAGCCTGGATTCAGTCCGGATCACAGCACTATACCGACAGGTTTATTTGCAGTCTTAATACCAGGGATACATTAAACTGAATTGAGTTTTGGATCCAGCGCCAGTTATAAAAGCTGTTTTTGATTAGCTGCACTTTCAGCCTGAGCTTTGAATCACTCGCGTAAATGATAAAAATGTATGTAAACCGTGATGTAATTTATGCATCACTGTCATTTAACTTTTTTAAAAAATTGCTTTTGGAGAGAGAGTGATTAGGGACAATTACAAGTAAGCTGAATAAATCAAGTATTGAGTTTGGAGTCAGTGCGACACCTGCAGGTGAATGTCCTGCACAACAACCAGTCTGCCACCAACGGGCTGCACAGTCAAAAATAATTTTGAGTGACGCCATTGCTATGGTGAATTAAATACATAAATAATATGGGCGGTTCTACCGAATTAGCTCAAACTGCTGTCCCACAATAAACAACAGCTGTCACAACCGGCCCAGTGTGACTCCTGTGTGTCTGCCTGCTTGAGTGTGTAATGATGATGATGATGATGATGATGATGATGATAATGATGATTATTATTATTGTAATAATTATTATTACTAAAACAAAAAACAATGAAGTATTCAGATCCTGGATATTTATTAGGATTATTACAATCTATTCCAACCCAAGGCATTATATGAAATATTAAGCTAAAAATATACAAAATCATCAAAGTGGGGCAGAGAGACTGAGAGAATAAAAACAGACATGGATGACCCAGTGAAGCTAAGGAAAGAAAAATAATAAAGAAGGACAGTTACAATGTATCATAGATTTATCTGACAGGGAGCAGAGAACTGTTAGGAAATCATGGAGGGGGGAGACCTCAATGCTAAGTCCTTTCCAGCAGCCAAGGTTCAATTCCGCCCTGCAGCCCTTTGCTGTGTTTCATTCCTGTACTCTCACCCCTTTTCCTGTCAGTTTCCAGCTATCCTGGAGTAAAGGCAAAAAGCCCTAAAAGATAAAATTTTAAAAAAGAAAGTCATGGAGGAAAAGACAGCAAAACACAGGGTGCAGGTGAAAAGACAAAAAGTTGGTATTTAATCCTCAGTTTCTTTTCAAACCTGGATATAATATAACCAATATATACCAATATAACCAACTTTGGAATTAAGAGGGATTTGCAGTAGGCCTATCAAATTCACTAAAATTTGAATATTTCAGTTCTCTTACAACACATGGTAGGCCTAGTCCATGATGGAGCATGCCCAGAACTGGAGAGACTGGTCCTGAACACTTTCCAGCATCCAGTCACATTCATTCCCGGGCTGTACCCACGCCTAATGGTCCATTTGCTCCCTTCTTTTAATGGATAATCCTACATATTCTGAATTTCATGGGCTAGTCCTGTGCCTTAAAGTATCTTTGTTAACTAATTTGATGTTTCTGTGAACAACATGTGTAACACTTTCTAGTGTCTTAAAGATTTGGAATCTTTGTTACAGACCTTTCAAGGCCTGACAACAATGGCTTAATATGAAAGTGATTGTTGACCTTTTCTTTTTTTATTTTAACTTAAACTATGTAGGTTATTAGTTTCAAGATACTTGTTTGTCCTTAGACAAAATTGAGAAATAATGTTTAGAGAATACAATCTTGCAGACAAAATACAGAGCTCACTACCTGAACAGTGCAGTTACTACTGACTCACTGGGTGTTTTGTCAAAAACAAAGTATGCTCGATTATCTTCTTAAGTGTGTTATAATAATGTCTTTTTTCATTTTATAACTCTGAAATCAATGTATTAAGTGTTGTGCATTTTTACAAGGATGTTTGCATTTAGATTTTGGTGAAAAAAACTTTTTATTGTAGAAATGTGTTAAACTGGAATCATTTCCAAATGAGCTCATATTTATGTAGCTATTTTCTATTGTCTGTATTGATAATATGTATTGTTATTTTTGTCTTCAGATTTCTGCATTTATACCATCATGTTGTCTTGTTTAATGACTTAAAATCTCCAGTATCACTGTTATATAATTTCTCAAAATGCAAACAAGTAAATACATTTTGAAAATAATTTAGTTAAATTTGTCATTTTAATTAATTTACTTGTCAAAAGCATCTAGATTGTGTTGAAATGTAGAGGAGGGATGGTTTTGGGAAGAAAACCTACAATTTTCAAACTGTTTTTAACTCTGATGTCAAACCAGTTTAGAACAGCCCATATTTTCATAATGTGATGTGCTGTAAAGTAACAAAATAAACCAGCAGTCTATAAGAGGAATTAACAGGTGACCACTTTATTATTTTCCATGAAAACAAACTTGTCATTTCTCACTCATCACTTTGAAATGAATTTAGAACAAAAATGCATAAAAACATGAATAAATTATGTGCTATATATGTAGATATCTCTTCACTTTTGTAAATATGAAATCAGTACAAAACATAATTTATATGTACTTTAATGACACATTTTGCATTATGATGGTCCAGTTTGCACTTTTGGAGTCCCCAAGGTTGCTATCTGTATTGTTATTGTCACCACCATACTAGAAGTAGCCTATCCTTCTTTTTTTTTTTGCACCCAGAATCTGCACAGAAATATCAACTAACTAATCTGCTAGAAGGGCTTGAAAAACAACAACAATAGTGTCTTTTTGTGATGAAAGATTTTTAAATATGTGAAATAGTAATAATCAAATTGGATTAAAGAAAGCCAAAAGCATTAGTTTTCCAGCAAGTTGTCCTGCCGCTGGCCTCTAACACCAGGTTTGACTTTGTCTGAGCTGCAGAGGAATGTTTTCCTGATGCAGCCCCTGAGAGTCTGATCTCTGAAGCCGTGAGAGGGCTGAGAAAGCGTGGAATAAGGATGAAACTGAAATAATTAAAAAAGGCAATGTCCGCTGGATTCCAGTCAGCATGCAGCACTATGAGAGTTTCAGTGATGGGGTAACTGAAGGCCAACACACACAGCAGCAGCTGAAAGCCATGCAGCAGCACAGTGTGCATGGCTTTGTTCACAGACACTTTATATCTTGTCTCATCCTCCTGGTTTCCAGCAGGATTCTCACGTATGTAAAAAGGATGACAACAGCCACTACTGCAAAGAAGAGAATATTTTCAGCAGCTCGGAATATGTCCTGGATTGGAGATGAGTTGATAATGCTAGAGCTGCAATACACAGGGGTAGAGAAGATATCCACAGCAGGATCAATTTCCCCAATAGAGTAGTGAATCACAGGGAAAATAGAGCTGATGAGCCACAGAGACAGAATAATGATCCAGATACGGTCTGAGCGCCAGGCAGCCGGACGCTGCAGGGGATAGAAGATGGCAACATAACGCTCCAGTGACATAGTGGCCAAAATTAAAGGTGTGTTCTGGAAAGTGGCACTGGAAACAAACAACAAAGGAATACACAGGATAAAAGCAAATTTCACTTGGCCCATGGCAAAGAGGAAGAGCAGCACAGAGAACAAGAGCTGGATGGTATCATTAATGAGCATGGAGGCAAACAGGTTGTAACGTGAGGTTTCCAGAAACTGCCTGTGAGATGCAAAGATGTGCAGCATGACCATAATGCAGCAGAGGAAGATGCAGAAGAAGGGGACAACCACACACACCTTGATGATCACAGACAGGTTTTTGTTGGAGGTTACATTGCCTGGAAATCCAGTCAGATTCTGCATTGTGCAGTGATGCACTGAAGAAAACCTGCAAAGGACAAGAAAAAGATTTTTAAAAAATCCTTATGCATTGAAATACATCCTCAAAATACTTAATAACTGAGACAAAAACAATACACATCAACTTGTCCAGGTTCTTTTAGCCACTCTTTAAAACACATTATTTTCAGTGTGAATAAATACAAATTCAATATTCAGAATAAAAGAGTAATACTCACTTAAGACTGCCTTCATCAGTCAGAAGAGTTAACAAAGGCTTTAGATATCTGTCATGAAGATCATCGCTGGGATGTCTTATCTGAAATGTTCGGTGCAGTTCAGATCTGTTTTACTTGACCTGATTTGTCCAGAGATACATTATTTACATATTGTCATACAGCATGATGTGTTTCATTACCTGGGGAGATGGGATGCTGTTGTGGAAAAAAGGTAATGAACTAGAGAAAGGATATGTGTAACACACTTGTTAAGCAGACAACCCATTTCACAGTGTAAGGCATGTAAATAACTTGTTTTGATAAAATTGTTTATTACACATATGAAAATAAACTGATAAACCAGAAAAACCTCCTTTATAATTCTCATTGTTTTGGCTAACATCCAATCATCCCATAGTCTTGTAAAATCACATATCTTGGCACCCGGGCCACAAGGTGATTTGCAGTTTCAGAGTTTACACAAAAACATCTGATGTGGTTAAAACATAAAAATTGTTTTCATTGATTGAACGTGACAAAAGTACATAAACCAGTTCTAAATTAGTTCCAAATCATAGTTGCCATTCTCCCTAATTACACTTTTACTCAAGTTTGAATATTGCAGGACTTACCCGGTATCCATGGATCAGATATGTATGAATTTTGGTTCATTACTTTTTGTAGAGAAACAAATACACAGTGCATGAGAATAGCCTGAATTGGGACCAACTAGCAGCAACACAATCTTTAAGTTGACTACAGCAAAATACAGTATTTGTCTACTGCTCCTTCATAAATGGGCCTTCTCAGGGCCCTTGGCTTGATCTTGTTGAAGTTTGATGCATATTGTCGTGTTATTTTTCTCACTGGAAAGGGCTGTATGGCTGAAGAAGAAAAGACATGACACAACCAAAAACATATGATGCACAAGATAACCGTATATTAAAGGATATATATTTATTATATAATATTGTGTAGTCATTTACAGAAATAAAATGAGACAGAAATACAAAAAGGAGCATGTTTAAATAAAATGTTAACTTAAAACTGACAAAGGAAAGGTCGAATTTTATAGTCGTGGGTAAAATGTAAACATTTTGATAGGAACCCAAAAACAAGTAAATAAGCAGTTAGTCTAGAGCACAACTAGTTTTGAAAAACTTTAGGAAAATAGTTCTGTCTTATTTGAATTAAGTGCATTTATTCTTTTATTGATCATTACTACAGTGATCTTTCATATACAAGGGTTTTAAATATGCTTTAAAACTAGTTTATGATTAAACAAGAGCACATTCAGTTTGAGCCTTAATTTATGCAAATAAATGATGGAAATGCATTAAACTATGATGCAATTCATGCACCACTTTCATTTGACTTGTTTTCTTTGCTTTAAAGTGGGTGATGTCAAACATTTGCTTGCTGAAAAAAAAAATGCATTATTGATTTGAAGGTAGTGAGTTAGTGCGACACCTGCAGGTGAATTCCCTGTACAACAACCAAACTGTCATTTTAAAGCTGCAGTTTATGTGTCTGCATTCAAACAACTGTTTTGCATCTGAGAACAGCACACAGATTTGTGAATGCAAATATCAGTGTACAAACCTGCAAGAATCTTCAAGATTTTTATGATCTTAGGCTTTTAAATATCTGCAGTCCAATAACAGTGGATTAAAGTAGGCCAGAAGCATTAGCTGGTATGCAACCCAGTCACACAGTCATCATAAATCCTGCGTGATCAGCACTGCATGCTAATTGGGAGAATGAGAGTTGGAGTCCTAGCAGCAGTTGCCAGAGTTTTTGTAAGACACCTTAAATTCTTTCATATAATTACGTAATTGTCATTGACGCTGCTGGCACAGGAATATGGTCACTGCCTGGTTTATGATTAACAGCAGTCGAGCCATGAAACTGTTGATCTTGTCTCAAAAAATGGTGCCAATGTATCTGAAGATCTAAAAGGTCATGATTGCGTTTTCCAGGGCAGCAGAGGTTACCAGTGATTTAAGCAATGCGTAATACATTTATATTTAATTCATATCAGTTCTTCTCTTATTCAAAACTGTTACTGTAAATATTTAGATTAGAACAACGGACATTGCTGGTAACTGCATTCATGTATGAAGACAGAGAATATTTTAACAGGGTTTCTGCAGGGTTGAGCCAGTTGAATTTAAGACTTTTTAATACCACATTGAGCCAACCCATCAACTATCTGTGCCTGGGCTTCCCTTATCGACAAAGTGAAAGATGCTGTGTGCACAACTACTGGGTTATAAACCCAATATCTCCAATGTAACTTTATTTACTATCAAAGTTTTTATTGATATTTTAAGTGTTCATAAAGGTTTTTTTCTTTCTTTTTCTAAAAGTTTTAAATCTTTTTGTTACTATGTCTGTTTTTTTCCTTAACAATTTCTTTATCTTCTTTTTCAGTACATTTTCTAAGGCCTTTTATAATGCGATATATGACTGGGGTACCGCTGGGGGGGGTGGGGGGACTGTTGTGTGTTATTGTGTTTGTTGTTTTTTACATGTTAAAATTTTTTTAAAATAAAGTTGAGACTAAAAAAATCACAAACATTTAGTACAAATTAATACCTCAAATATTCCCAGGATCCTCAAGCATTCATGACAAGAATTTCCAAGTAATCAATAAGATAAACCAGACTTTTACCCAGATACTGCGTGGATTTACCAATTAAAAATGATTCATCAAATTTAAGTTAATTTCTGCCAAAAATAAACATTTGCCTATTATGAAACAAAGAGCATAGTTTTGCAGGTTTGGCAGTGTTTGCTGCAGGTCTGATGCTGCTGGCTGAAACTTCACACAAAAGAATTTAATCATCTTCCTGTGTGTGCAACACACTGTCAAAATAATCCCATTTGTTTAACAGAATGACAGCTAACATCACTAACTGCAGCAGGCAAGAAAACATTTTAATAAATTGCTGTTTGTTAATTGAAGTCAAGACTTTTAAATACCTTTTAAAAGAAGAGACTGTAATCAGTGCTCTTTTAGACCTGCAGAAACCACTCCAATATCACAAATACATTTTTTGACATTTGTGCATTAGGTTTAAGAGCTCTGTCAAAACTAAATCAGCCACTTCAAGAAGCAGACAAGTTGTCCTGCCGCTGGCCTCTAACACCAGGTTTGACTTTGTCTGAGCTGCAGAGGAATGTTTTCCTGATGCAGCCCCTGAGAGTCTGATCTCTGAAGCCATAGATGAGTGGGCTGAGAAAGCGTGGAATAAGGATGAAACTGAAATAATTAAAAAAGGCAATGTCCGCTGGATTCCAGTCAGCATGCAGCACTATGAGAGTTTCAGTGATGGGGTGAGTAAAGGCCAACATACACAGCAGCAGCTGAAAGCCATGCAGCAGCACAGTGTGCATGGCTTTGTTCACAGACACTTTATCTTGTCTCATCCTCCTGGTTTTCCAGCAGGATTCTTACATATGTAAAAAGGATGACAACAGCCACTACTGCAAAGAAGAGAATATTTACAATGACCAGAAACATTTCTTGAATTGGAGATGAGTTGACAAGGGTGGATTTGCAAAGCACAGAGGTAGAGAGGATATCCATAGCTGGATCAATTTCCCCAATAGAGTAGTGAATCACAGGGAAAATAGAGCTGATGAGCCACAGAGACAGAATAATGATCCAGATACGGTCTGAGCGCCAGGCAGCCGGACGCTGCAGGGGATAGAAGATGGCAACATAACGCTCCAGTGACATAGTGGCCAAAATTAAAGGTGTGTTCTGGAAAGTAGCTGTGGAAATAAACAGTAGAGGAACACAGTAGACAAAAGCAAATTTCACTCGGCCCATGGCAAAGAAGAAGAGCAGCACAGAGAACAAGAGCTGGATGGTATCATTAATGAGCATGGAGGCAAACAGGATGTAACGTGAGGTGTCCAGAAACTGCCTGTGAGATGCAAAGATGTGCAGCATGACCATAATGCAGCAGAGGAAGATGCAGAAGAAGGGGACAACCACACACACCTTGATGATCACAGACAGGCTTTTGTTGGAAGTTGCATATTCTGGAAACTCAGTCAGATTCTGCATTTTGCAACTGTACACTGGAGCAAACCTGTAAAAGACAAAATAAGTTGAAAAGTCAAGATGCTTGATAGCTGATGAAAAAATAACAAAACATTTAAAATTTAGCTTTTCCTCATCCACTCTTTAAAACAGACAATTTACACTGTAACTGAATACAAATCCAACATTAAGACTGAAAGAGCATTACTCACCCAAGAGTCAGATGAGTTAACCAAGCTTTCGCTCTTCTTAAGGTAAATGAAGAACATCTCACAGATGCTCTCCCCCTTATCTGAAGTCTTCGGCACAATTCAGATCTGTTTGACTCGTCCTGAATCCTCCAGAGATGTATCATTTACATGATATTGTCATACAGCATGATGTTTCTCATACATTGATATTTCAGTGGGGAAATGGGATCCTGCTTCTGTACTTGTGCATAGAAACAGACTAGATACAATGTATGCAATGTATGTTTTACAAATCTGTTGAGCAGACAACAACTTCACAGTGTAAGACAGAAAAAAATAACAAGTTTTGTGTGGCCAATACAAAAAAACAGGCTACAAAGTATATATTGTTTTTTATTGATTTACAGGGCTCATGCACATTTTTATCAATAAATTTCCATGACTGAAGAAAATTTTCAAGACTATTCTCTGAAACAACCATTGACACTCCTTATGGGTTCTTTTCTATTGCTATATTAAAAAAATAGTGAATTCAGAACAGAATTTGAACTGAATATTTATATATAACGTGGGACTGTTCATTATTTTTTAAGGACTCGGGAGAGATTTATGTTTTAATTTGGCTTTAGTCAAAGAGCATACAAGTTTAAATGGCTATATTATGTTTCATGTTTCTTTTACTGCCATTTTTTAAAGATTTTTTTTTAAATCACTAAAAATTATTAAAGAAAATTTAAAATGGCAATTTCTTTTTAAAGAAAGCATGTAAGGCATGTTTTCTTTAAAAAAAAATGGAAAAAAGAAAAAATGAGCCATTTAATATTTTCTTTAAAAGTTTTGGGAGATTTTTAAAAAACAATCTTGAAAAAAACTCTGGAGGTTTGGAAGGCATACTTTCTTTTTAAAAATCAATAAAATTTACATAATTTTTTTATTATTTTCTAAAAAACAGAAGTTATCTTTTTCAAATTCCTGACAGTCCTTGAGCACATAATGTGTTATTGTACAGGTGAAACATACCTGTACAATAACAATATATGTGTTATGTATGTATATCTGTATGTATGTATAATAATACCTGCATTAACCCATGCAGTTTAATGCAATTTTGTTCACATACACATGCACATAACACGATTTTTCAAAAACTTTCAGGGTATATTTAGTTTTCCAAAACTTTTCCAGACATCACTATTTTCAAATTATGTGACTTTCCCAGTTTTTGTCATGGCTGTACAAACCCTTGATTTAACAAGCCAAAAGCATAAGTTTATTCCAATATGATCACCTACAACAGAAAACCCTTCTGTCTTTCAATCTAGGACTGACCTCAGACCAAACAGTAAAACTAGGCAGTTCTGGTCAAAAATAAACAAAAATCCTTGCACTGTAATGCCTATTTCTATCTGTAGTATAAGAGTTTGTAATCAGGAAGTGGGCAGCATGCTGATAGAATATAAACAAATATTCTGTCACTACGTTGCCTATATATCTCCTAAAATGATTTCAGAAACATTTTTTTAGCTTACCGTTTAACTGTAATTCCAGATCATTTGTGACCACAAACGTTACAATGCATTGCACTCTGGTAGTTGCAGGCTTTCTATCTCATAAAGAAGACTGCACAGCAGCACCTTTCCCTTGTTTTCTTTGGTCATATAGGCTACCACCAATTTAAAAAGTATTTGCGTCTTTGTAGTGCACAGACAGGCCAAGTTTTTTGAAAACACTATCTTTCCAGGAGTAAGATAATTCTTCAAAATATAATGTAAAGACTGCATCAGTCATGTAGAAGACAGAAATCCTCCAAGACACACCTATGGCGCATTTCCACTACATGGTACCAGCCAGCTCTACTCTACTCTACTCGCCTTTTTTGGTTTTCCATTAGGGAAAAGTACCTTGTACCTGGTGCCTGGTACCGCCTTTTTTGGTAGACTCTCCTGGTGTTCCAAAAAAAAGCCGACCGGGTATACAATGAGGTACTAAAAGATGACGTGAAACACTACAGACCACTGATTTGCACGGACAGAATCGTCACTGTGTCATTAATTTGTGCAAAGGGTAGTCTAATGCTAGTGTTGGGAGGCTAGCTAACATTATTTTGAAAGATTTGCTAGATAATATTTTAAATTATTTCAAACTAGAAGCAGCTGAATTCAGCAAAGTTACCCGAGGAAGACATCTAATTGGATTAATGAAAACTACATAGACTACTTTATTAAAAAAGATCAAATTAACATTAGAAATTGAAAAAAGTCACTCAGTTGAATTTATTGCAAGCAGATATGAATGTAAATGAACTACCCACAAGCTAATATAAGATGCACAACTTACTGCCCTTTTAAGTTTATAGATTGCCAACATGCAGTTGGTATGTTACGTGCAACAGCTGTTCTTTTTGCATGTTTAAAAGGCAAACAGAAAATGTTTATGCAGAGCTTTGCTAACAGTCATCATATAAATACACCAAACTATAAAATATTTCCAACAAAGATCAATAAAATTTATCTGCAAAATTATTTTTAAAGGGTAACCAAACCCTCAAGTTCTGCAAAAACCCTTTTGCCCAGCATATAAAAATGTATGAAAGGCAACAGTCAATGCTAAGTAGCATCACCAGTGTAGCAGTGTGACTGCTGCAGAGTTTGAGATGTGCCCTCACATAAAAAATGACACTTTCACCATAAATTGGTGCATAAAAAAAAATTCACCAGAATGCAGGAAATGAAGTATATGACACCCAAAATACATTGAGAGTACTGCTACAACACTGTGGACACCTTGCAGAAGACTCTGCTGGTTCATGTCTGTGAAAGTGAGGGTTACTGTAGTGGTTAGAGTTTGGGGAACTCCAGGACAGACTGGGCAACTACACTGGCAGCTGCAAAATGTAACTTTAAGTTTTTTCTTTTTGCTGATGCAGAGCCGCACAAAACTGAATGGTTTCCAGCTGGAAGAGGGAGCTCATATTGATTGTTGGCACTGGGTTGCTGTTGCTGAGTAGACACTTTCAGGTGAGCGGGGTCAGTTGTTCCAGCTTTGTCTTGTCCAATGCAGTTTGTGAACAGTTGAGCAAATTGTTTGGCAGTGTCCCTCAACACTTTTTTAGACTGTAGTTTGACCCTTTGAAACCTGGATAGAAATCAGTCTCTTGTGTTACGTTTGGACACCTCTCAGAAGCGTTTTAAATCTTTGAAAAACCTGGGCAAATTGGTTTAATTTCTATTGAAAACACAGGAAAAAGGCAAATGAGCAACTTAATGAGCAATGTCAAGAAAAAAGACGAAAATGAACTGAAAATTAGTAAAAAAACTATCAAAAAAAAGAAATAAATAAAAAGAAAAATATATATAGAGAGAGACAAAGAAAACTATGAGAATATATTATTATAATAATATAAATATAAAATAATATATTTATATATTTAAAGATAATAACATTTACATTTTAGAATTTTGCATGCCATTTCCTTGGTTTTTATTTATTTATTTATTCTTTTTTAAATCTATTTTTCTTTTATTTTTTATGTGCTAATTTTTTAGGCAATTGTTTTCTAACTTTCCTTTTAATTGGGTAATTTCTTGTGAAATTGTTCCTGCCTTACAAGTTTTTGGTTTGAAATCAAGCTTAGGTCAGGTTTCAAGGGGTTAAAGTTAATGGGATTGTGGAAGCTGCTGTGGATGACTGAGTTTGTGAGGTGAAGAAGTCTATCACTGCAGGACTGCCAGAATGGGTCCAGGGCCTAATTAAAGTAGTCTCTCTTGTTTATGTTAGCAGGGGATTGCTTAAAACTTAAAGTTCACCATTGACTCGTAATAAAGACATTCAAGGGTACATTGTACAGTACTTTTTTCACCAGTTACATGATAGAAATTGTGCATCTGAAATCTATTAGTTCAATCTAGGCCACATCCGAAGTCAATAGATAATAAAGACTGTACTGGCCTATAAGGCAGAACAGGCACATGACGGGTTCATGGTTTAAGTCAGGGTTACAGGACATTGCACTTGAGATCGCTGTTAAAATCTGTTTAGTGGAACATGTGTTACCAGACAGAGGAATGTAAACCTTGTTGATACCGATGCAAAGATCAGTACTGAACATTTCATGTAAGAGATAACAGTTTGTTATCCTGAAATTATGCTAATTGTGCAATAACTACAACTAGAATCAAGAAACTATGCAAAATATAAACAGCAGTCTTAGATTCATAGAAACTAATACATCTATTTGTAATAATTACAGTTCATGGTTCTGTGGTTGTAGCTTTTTAAAGAAAGCTTTAGGTTTTAATACAAAAAAACAACAACAACACAACAGTGGGTGACTTTTAATGACACATAATTGATGCTACCAGAATTAAATACAATTTCGCAGAATCTGTCAACTTATGTACATTTTATGCCTCCACACCATACATAAAGATGGAGGATGCATCCTCACTTATCCCCGCTATGCAAAAGTGACGCGAAAATATCCCTGATATGGACGCTGCCATCTTGCACTGGTCATTTAGAGCCAGAGTCGGTGCAACAGCAATCTCCACAATGGTAGATTTGCTGCCCAAACACTTGCCAGCAGCACCATTGAATGCAATCACATGGATGGCAAACACAACTGTCAATCATGGCAGCAAATCCCTTTTTTATAGCATTAAATAGCTCATAAAAACCAAACTTGAACGATTGTTGGGAAAAATGTATTTTATTTTGCATGTTAGTTTGGCCCCTGTCCTATTTATGAACATGGAGGGGGCGGGTTTCTGACATGCACAGCAGCCAGCCGCCATGGGACAACGGAGATGTTTTGGCTACATTTGTGTGGAGCCGTCATTTTGTCCCTCATGTGTGTGAAGCATCTATGTTTTAGAGTACACAGCTTCATTGCAGCGACATTTGAAGCATTCAAGGAACTGTCATGGCTACATACAGACAGACTTGGATGTAAACTAACTTGATTCGTTAATAGAGGCATACAATTGCAAGACAGTATTGCAGTTTTTTTTATTAATTCATTAATTTATCTATTTTTTATTATTTCTTTCTTTTTCAAACCATTTATTCACCATGTAGTGCGTACATAAACCAAAACCAAAACAAAAGTCAACAAAGCAATGATACTGGATTGGATATTGGATAAAAGTAAAATGGCGACAACAATAATGGACATAGAGAAACATAAAAAAATACAAATAAATAAAAAAAGAAAGCAAAAACAAGAGGAAAAACAAAGAAAAGATAATGAAAGCAAACAAAACGTTAATTACCTTGGTTTAGTTACATTTCATGTTAGAGTTTGCAGGAAAAGTCTGGTTTGACGTTATTAATTCTTTCTGCTCATGCCTGCTCACATAGACTTTTTTTTTTGAACCCTGTTTCTTGTTGCGTTTTCTGCTTTCCAGTAATTCTAGTTATGTCAGTATCAATGAAGTAGTGAATATGGTGGTTTCAGGCTTGTACATGCTGTAGGTGTGAGGCTTGGATGTTTGTGAACTGCAGTGCAGTGCAAGCAAGGTACAAAAACACCTTGAAAAACATTGTGACGCATTGCTTTATCTGTTTTGACCTTGTTTCAGTGTCACGCATTAACAAAGTTTTTGAAGTCAGTCATGACATAACTTTTAGATGCAACTCAGTTTTCAATAAGATGCTGAAACCTGTGAGGAGATGTTTAAATGACGTACCTGAGCTGCACTGTAGTGACTCAGTGCGATATCTCCAGAGCACAGTTAGAGGGTATCTTTCGTATTCCCTGCTTAGTAATTTACAGACTTGTTGATTATTAACATAAAGCCCCTGAGTCTTATTGTGCAACCTGAAGTTTTCATTTGTTTGGCAAACAAGTTGGCTCTGTTGAGAGCAGCTTCTGGGGTCTTGTCAGCTCTTTACGCAAGTTCTGCGTCAGTAATCAGGACTGCAGGGGATTGGACCATAATCTGTTTCCAAAGCAAACTTTCTGCGTCTGAACCTCAGCGGACACCACCTTTGCTGGCTGTCAGACAGAGTGAATGATAATGTCAAACTTTTGGCAACAAGAGTTTATGTGAAACATTAAACAGCATAGAGAAGTGACAAAAACAACTAAACTATTTCCAGTAAAGCTGTGTAGCAGTATAAGCATGTCATTTAAGTACTTTATTTAATGAAATTTCCCTGCTATTTATATGCTGTGTGAAGGTAAAATGTTTGTTATGTTTGTAGAAACACACACACAAAAACACACACACACACACACACACACACACACACACACACACACACACAAAACAAAAAACAACCCTTAACAAAAAAATGCTGTTTATGAGACCATCTAAATTTAAAGAGCATCCTTTAGAATGATTCAGCAAGTGTTGTCCATTGCTTGTTGTGTTCTTGTTCAGCATAATGTGGCAGTAGTCCAAAGTTAGTTCAAATATAAAACATACAAACAGGCCTCACAGCACAGGACTTTGCATGTTGTGTCCCCATGTCCTTGGTGACTAATCCATTTGTAGAGATTGTGTGGGAACTGCCTGGTCTGTTTTCCATTCATTCACCTGCTTTAATGCACATTTTCAATTTGTATATAAAAACAGCTGAATAGAAAAAAAAAAAATCCAAAAGTCGAGGTGGAAAAGTTGATTGATAAGAAAAATGCAACAAAGTCAGATAGAAACAGGCATGAAACCAACATGGTTTTCCATTGTCTGACATTTGAGGTGACTGCCACTCTGACAGTTACACCATCACGATGCATCATTTTGCTCTGCAAATGATTTAATGTGGGAACTAGAGATCTGTTGGGTTGTTTTCAGCTCACAGTGAATAAATCATTGTGTTTAAAGGGAACAGTAACTGGTAACATCCAACTGGATGTGCCTTGCCAAGTGCGTCAGTAGTCACCTTTAGTAATTTATCGTCAGGCGCCCTAGGCCCACATGCAGAGCACTTTTTACACAGTGCGGAATCAGAAAGATGCATTATTTTAGGAAGCTTCATTAAATTGGATTAACTGGATGATTTGGCGACACCTGTAGCTATGGTAGTAACAGGAAATGCAGTTACATGCTAAAGGTCAGAGAGTTCTGGGGCAGAAAAATAAAGTATTTTTGTTCTTTATATGAAAGTAAGACAATAACTGGAACTTTTCATCATTCTTTGATCTTATTGCTTCATAATAAAAGTCATCTCATGTCTCCAATGCCGCCATTGATGTGCAAAAGAAACAGTGTAGAATAATTCATCGCTTGGTACGCATAAAAGCATGGGGGCTCTGTGGTTGTTTTACAACAGTCTGGTGCTGGTTTCACAAAATGTAATGGTGGATCTGCAGTTTGTAATTGTGGCTCGACAGTGTAAAGCATCATTCCATTTATAGACTGCGGATGGAACAGATACTTGCTGCCTTTAAATGGCTGTAAAAAGAGTAACCAGTGCAAAGGAAAGGCCTTCAGTATAGCACTAAGGTGCATCAGAGAACAGTGATGATATTTACATGTTGAAATGACCCTTTCCCAGCACCTGCAAGCTGCTATAGCGATAACCACTAAAAACAGCCCAAACTCAGTTAGAGCACACGGTCTCCTCATGACGAGATGTCACCAGATGTTATCTGCATTTTTTTTTGCCTGAAATATTCATAGAAACGTGCATTTATTAAAATATTCATTTTAGAATTTCAGTAAAACAGTTTAAATTTGCACAGCATTGCAATGTAAAATCAGCATGGCTCGTGTGTGTTATGATTTCCCCACCAATTTAGCACGACGCTATATTTTTGCAAGAAAATGCTGTGGTCTTTTGGATCATTGGAGAATATGATCGTTTTTAACGTAAGTGAAAGGAAAAACAAAGCAAGTTACAAGTATTACTTTTTTTTTTTTTTTTTTTTTATCAGATTTTAAAAATATCTTGTCTTTTATTTAGTGTGTGCATTCTTTCGGAAATCTTGACCACAGTTATGAGCCAGATACCTAGAAAATTGGTGGAAGCTGAGAACCTGGAAAATGGAGTTGTGAGTCAAGTTATAGCGGTAAAACAAGGCGAGCTCGACTGGGTTACTTTTTTTTTTTTTAAAAACTGAGCCAAAAATAACCAGCTTACCTAGATGTGTTCTTTTGGAGCAGTCACAGGCACTCTTGTATCAGAAAGAAAAGAAAAGTAGAAAAGAATAGAAAAGTAGGAAAAAATGCAGA
Organism: Plectropomus leopardus; assembly: GCF_008729295.1. Classification (NCBI taxonomy): domain Eukaryota; kingdom Metazoa; phylum Chordata; class Actinopteri; order Perciformes; family Serranidae; genus Plectropomus; species Plectropomus leopardus. The sequence continues at coordinate 24,265,580 of NC_056467.1, forward strand.
CACGCTTCAGCACAGTGGTCTTTGTCAGGGGGTTGTGCTGAAACAAATTGGCGTTAGCTGGTTCTTTTTGGCTCTGTTTTTTCAACTGTAAAGTGGATTTAAAAAGAAAAGTGCGATTTCCATAGTTAACACCAAGATAAAAAAAAATAATTAAACACATATATACGTATATACACGTATATATTGGCAGAGCGATTTTCTTTTATATATGTGTATCACAATAATTTATACCTGAGATGGTTGCTGTATAGATCTATAATCAGCTTCATTTAGGGAGCGTAAAACTGATAAATCCAGTAATATAAAATACACAAATGCAAAAAAAAAAAAAAAAAAGTATGCAGTTTAAGTTATAGTTGAACCAGTTAATGCCTTAGGGTTATTGGATTGTTAACGGTGTTTTCCTAATAGCAATGTAATCATAGTCATGCTCATAACAAAAAATACAGAGTGGTCTCATATTAACAGAAATTGAACTTTGTGAGTCTTAACTATAGAGGTACTCAGCTGAGGCCTTTCTCAGTGATTCTCTTATACAGGCCAAAGAGGGCATACTTTTTTAGCTCAAGAAAAAACATTTCATCTCTGAGACCATAAATGAGAGGACTCAGACACTTTGGAGCAAGGCTAAACATAATGTAGTTAAAGTACCTAACCTTGTTAAATATCCTGAAATTGATCTGTAGTACAGCAGCTTCTATGAGAGGACACCACAAACGGAAGAGACAGAGCAGCAGCTGAAAGGCATGAAGAATTACTGTTCTGAGCCCTTTCCATGTTGACTTTTTATCCTCTCCTGATGCAGCTTTTGCCACTGTCATTATCTTAACATAGGAGAATACAATAGTAATACACATCATCAAGAAGTAAAACTGGTGCACAGCTGATCGAATATGATCCTGCCATGTGTACAAAATGAATATCTCCACAGTACATATTCTGTATTGTGTGTAAAAGCTAAGATGGGCTGATGCAAAGAAAGTTGAGAGAATAACAATACAGGGTACAGAGCTGAGGGCATGAATGATGAGGATACAGTACACAGTGCTGCGTGTGGAGCACAGCTCTCCGTGGCGCAGGGGCATGCATATGGCCACATAGCGCTCCAGGGTCATTGCTGTCAGAGTAACCGGTGTGACCATAAGATACAGAAATACTGCAACAGAGATAATGATGCATAACCAAACATCCATAGTAGTAATTTGATAATAGGTTAAGATGAGCAGGACATCAGACATGAATAAGATAAAGCTATCAGACAGTAGGGTAACAGCAAATAAGATGTAGCGCGTAGTTGTGTAGAAGTACTCCTTTTTAAAAAAAGTTATGACAAGCAAAAGGTTGATGCAAAGAAAAATTATCACCAGAAGCTGCACAATTATGACCTGCTCATTGATCTGCTGCTCTGGAGACCCACCAACTAATGAGTTATTATCATACATATCGGTTTTCTAAGTGGACACACAAGTTTTTGAAGGACAGACCAAAGTCAAATCAGTTGTCATTTTGTAATTCTTCTGTCAGTAGAAAAAAATTATTACAAAGTGCTGGTTCAAATGCAGCTATTTACCATACCCCTCATACTGTTCCAACAACGAACTTCTTCTGCTGAGCTCACTGCAGCCTTCTGAGAGACGGCAGTGCACGATGAATTTAAAGACTACACCCTCCAAGAATAACACTGAACGAAACTTAGCGCACCAGTGTCATCACAGCACTTTCCCATTCCCAGGTCACCAAATACCAACCCTTTGTCACTCAACCTCAGCATGTGATATGTCAAATCCTCCCTTTGCCTTCTGTAACTGACACACCAAACTTTCAACCAATTTCAAAGAAAACCCATCCACCCAAGACGGACACCCTAGAGTAGTGTCAACCAGGAGGCGACTGATATTGGTTTTTCAGGGCAGATACCGATTTTTAGTAGTTCATGAGACCGTTGCCGATATTTGGAATCAAAATGCATTTACAATAAAAATGAAAATCTTTCTGTCTGTATTAAGAATTTGGACTTCAACAAACTCCAACACAAAACTTTGTTTATATTTCTTGAGCAAATGTTTAATCAAAACTGAAACATTCAACATCATATACAGCAAGTTCCCAGAAACTTGAAAATTAAAAAAAAAAACGGAATAAATAAAAATGGCTCCCCAAGGTTTTACAAAATAAAAGTTCCTCCCATGCTCACACTTTCTTTGCAATTTTTAATTAATTAATTTCATCAGTGATCATTGAAATATAATGTTGATACAGATGATCTGCAAAATGTCAAATATCGGCCCCAGGCCGATACTCTGTTAACTCATAGTGTCAACAATTCAGGATCCAACCAAATGTCTCACCTTCTGTTATGTTTCTGAGATGTGATGTTGAGTAATGGCCAGAATAGTGTTTTTGCAGAAAACTATGATATCAAGGTGAAGTTGACCTTTGACTTGTTGGATATGAAATTTCATCACTTCATGATAAGTTAAAATGTTTCGTGAGGTCACAGTGACCTTTGACCACCAAATTCAAATCAGTTCATCCCTGAATTCAAGTGGATGTTTGCGCCAAATTTGAGGAAAAGTCCCTCAAGGTGTTCTGAAATAAGGTTGAAATGGTATGAGATTTTCACTGTAGGATAACTGTCTTAGAAAATATTGAGGTTTTGATGGTATTACAGTATTACAGAATGATTATTATTATCAGTCAGAATGACTCTTAAATGAATAAAAACAGAATGATTCGTTTTGGTTAAACAAATGTTTTATTACTATGATGAACACTTGAGACCATTTTTTAATGAAAGTATTTCTCAAAAGTCTCCCTTTTGAAAAAAAATAAAATAAAGGTAAGATTCTCTGTCTAGTTCCATTGTTTTTTTCATCATCAGATACACAAATGTACGTGATATGATAATTGTCAATTTTTATATGACTGTATACCTTAAAACCTGTACATCGCTGTAACCCTGTTCTGAAGATATCACATTTATGAGAATGAAACAGAAAAGTTACAATGACCTTGACCTTTGACCACCAAATTCTAATAAGTTCAATGTTGAAACCAGGTGGACAATGTGCCAAGCTTGAGAGATTGAGATATTATGCATGAGAATGAGATGGGTTCGAGGTTACAGTGAACTTGACCCTTGACCACCAAAATTTAATCAGTTCATCATTGAGGACGTTTGTGCTAATTTGAAGGAAGTCCCTCAAGGAGTTCTAGAGATATCGCGTTCACAAGAATGACATAGATTCAAGGTCACAGTGGCCTTGATTTTTGACCAAAAACATGTTTTATGAGGTCACAGTGACCTTGACCTTTGACCATGAAATTCAAATCAGTTCATCCTTGTGTCTAAGTGGACATTGATGCCAAATTTGAACAAATTTTCTCAAGGTGTTTTTGACCTATTGCACTAAGAATAATAGCACATACATTATTTCTCAGTCTACAGAGGCAGAGGCGTAAAGATTTAGCCCTAGGCCAAGGTGAAAAAGTTAGTCATTATAAGAAAAATGCAACAAAGTCCAATAGAATCAGACATGAAACCAACATGGTCTGCCAGTGTCCAATATGAGGTGACTGCGGTTCTTGTAGTTACACCATCATGTTGCATCCTCTTCCTCTGCAGTGGTTTGATGTGGGGATGTCAGTTTTGGTTCATTTTGCTTGCCATAGCCCAACACTCTCCAACTGGCTACCAAGTTGTTATTTTTTCAGAAAAGGCCTTTTTCCTTAAGTCCGGTGCTCCATTGAATCAGTGAGCATGTGCCACATTTCACGTTGCCATGCTTTTACAGGAGGCTGAATTTTAATATTTTGTGATAGAAATACTTTGTCTTCTATTCTGTTTTCTTTTTTCTTTGCTGACAGTGTTAACGTGTGGAAACATGGTGGACACCCTCTGCAGCTTCATTTTTAGCCACAAAACCCCATTTAGGATTGTTACCTATGTAAGCACCGCTAGCACTGCCTACTGCTAACTTAGTCACCCGGGGCAACCTGGGTCGAGAAGCCGGCTGGCCACTATGTTTCCACAGCAATGTTGCTGGGTCGTGGGTCTGGGGGGTTACTAACGGTTGACACAGAATGAGTGGCACTTCTAGCTAACTCCTACCAGACCCAGGGAACTCAGCAGTACCAGTTACCCTATAGAAAGACATGCCTAATTGGCCAAAATATACTCTCAGAAGTTAATATATTAATGGTTAACCTGTTATATTCAACAGTAGTGGATGGAACTGCTCATTACTTTGCATTTTCCTTTGCAGATTTTCTGTAAAAACAGTTAGAATTTCGACGACATTGTGGTGTAAAACCAGCACAGTACGTGTGTGTTTAGATTACTCCACAGATTTAACACTGCACTATAGTTTTTGCAGGAAGTGCTGTGGTGTTATTGGAAAACTGGAAATTATGATAAAAAACACTGAGAAGAAAAACAGACCAAAACTGATTGTTAGAAAGCTGATGTGTTTCATAGCTTTGTGTGAACGTTATGTCGAAATATAGACCACAGTATGACTCAGATAACCAGATAAGTGGAAACTAAAAAAAACAACAACCAGAAAACAACTAAAAAAACACGAAATGGATTCAAAAGCAACATTCTGCTTTCACTGTTTACGCCAAGTTAACCAATGCAAAATTGGTAGAACAGTTGTCCTTATAATACATGCATCACATTAATTTACAACTGGGTTATTCACTGCACAGATCTATAATCAACTGCATTTAGGAGGCAAAGACCTGTTAAATCCAGTCATGTAAAAGGCTCAAATGCAAGAAAGGAAAAGGTGTTCATTTTCAGTTACAGTTTAAGTTGTTCATGCCTCAGTGTAAACGGTTTGTTAACAGTGTGTTCTTTATAACAACATAGTAATGGTCATTACAAGAAATGAATTGTGGCAATTCTTACTGAATTTATTTATAAAGGCCAAAGAGGACATCTTTTTTCAGTGCATGAAAAAACATTTCATCCCTGAGGCCATAAATTAGAGGAGTGAGACATCTTGGAACAAGACTAAACATAATGTAGTTAAAGTACCTCACATTGATAAATAACCTGAGACTGATCTGTAGTATAGCAGCTTCTATGAGAGGACACCATAAACGGAGGAGACAGAGCAGCAGCTGAAAGGCATGAAGAATTACTGTTCTGAGCCCTTTCCATGTTGACTTTTTATCCTCTCCTGATGCAGCTTTGGCCACTTTCATTATCTTAACATAGGAGAATACAATAATAATACACATAATCAAGAAGTAAAACTGGTGTACAGCTGATCGAATATGATCCTGCCATGTGTACAAAATGAATATCTCCACAGTACATATTCTGTATTGTGTGTAAAAGTTAAGATGGGCTGATGCAAAAAAAGTTGAGAGAATTACAATACAGGGTACAGAGCTGAGGGCATGAATGATGAGGATACAGTACACAGTGCTGCGTGTGGAGCACAGCTCTCTGTGGCGCAGGGGCATGCATATGGCCACATAACGCTCTTGGGTCATTGCTGTCAGAGTAACTGGTGTGACCATAAGATACAGAAATACTGCAACAGAGATAATGATGCATAAGCAAACATCCATAGTAATTTGAAAATAGCTTAAGATGAGCAGGACATTAGACATGAATAAGATAAAGCTATCAGACAGAAGGGTAACAGCAAATAAGATGTAGCGCGTAGTTGTGTAGAAGTACTCCTTTTTAAAGAAGGTTAGGATGAGCAAAAGGTTGATGCAAAGAAAAATCATCACCAGAAGCTGCACAATTATGACCTGCTCATTGATCTGCTGCTCTGAAGACCCACCAACAACCAATGAGCTGTTATCAGCCATATATGTCAGTCAAATCAGGTTTATTTTGTAATTCATCTCTCAATAGAAATTTAGATTATCACAAAAATGACAAATGTTAAGTACAATGTCAAACTTCTCTGAAGTGCTACAATGCTGGTTCAAATGCAGCTTTTTACCATACCCCTCATACTGTTCCAAGAACAAGCGTCTTCTGCTGAGCTCACTGCAGCCTTCTGAGAGACGGCAGTGCGCGATGAATTTAAAGACTACACCCTCCAAGAATAACACTGAACGAAACTTAGTGCACCAGTGTCATCACAGCACTTTCCCATTCCCAGGTCACCAAATACCAACCCTTTGTCACTCAACCTCAGCATGTGATATGTCAAATCCTGTCATGTCCAGGAAATTATGTTGATTTGTTTTTTGTCTTGTGTCTATGTTGTCTCGTGACTTCCTGTTTTATTTTGAAATTCTAACTCTCCTCTCCTTTCAGGTGACTTTTTTCCTTCCTTTGTGTGTTTTCCCGCCAGTGTGATTGTTGGCCAGTTCATCTTGTCTGCTGAGTCAGTGAACCAGCGCTATTTCCATGCCTAGCATCTTAGTCAAGACAAGTTTTGTTTGCTGTTTGTTTCAACTCCTAAGTCAGGTCAAGTACAGTGTTTTGTTTGTTACTTTGTTAACTCTTTATTTTTCTAGTGGTAGTTGTTATTTCCTCATTTGAGTGATTTTCTGTTTTCGCCATTCCTCTGTGTGAGAGTATTTTTGTTGTACTTTGTTTAATAAATCGTTTGTTTGATACTTTTGTCTCTTGAGTCGTGCCTTTAGGTTCTTGTCCAAGTTCGGCCTTGTCAAAACCACGCTTTGCCTTCTGTAGCTGACACACCAAACTTTTAACTAATTCCAAAGAAAACCCATCCACCCAAGATGGACACCCAAAATTAGTGTCAACTAGGAATCAGTATTGTTTTTTCAGGGCAGATACTGATTTTTAGTAGTTAATGAGACCATTACTGATATTTGGAATCAATATGCATTTACAAAGAAAATGAAAATCTTCATGTCAATATATTCAGAATTTGGAAATTTAACAAACTCCAACACAAAACTTTGCTTATATTTCTATAACAAATTTTTAATCAAAACTGATGTATTTAACAACTACAACATCCAAGAATAACGCTGAATGAAACTTTGCTCACCATTGTCATCACATGCCCCTTAGCATGTGATATCAACATCGAAGATGGTGGATGTGTCAAGACACTGCTGTTTGTGTCCCATGTCATTTTAAATCATTGCTCTTTTAATGTTGCATTACATAACTTCCAAGTACGTCAATGACATTCTTAAGTCAGTCACATGTCACATATGAGATGTTTCGTGCTTATTTTAACTCAAATCATGTTTTTGGGCTGTCTGTCCATCCGTCCATCCCATTCTCGTGACTGTGATATCTCAAGAACACTTTGAGAGAATTTCTTAAAATATGGCACAATCATTCTCTCATTCTCTTTCACTCTCTTTCTATTTGCCACTTCCCTGCCATTTTAAGGAAGAAATGATAAATTATACCATTGTCGTCTTTGATTTGTAACAACTTGTACTAATTATATGTGAAAAATGTTGAAAAAATATGCCATGCTACTTTTAATGTCATGCATGATCATGCAAACTTTAACAAACCCCAATATTATTATTATCCAAATTTTTGAATAAAGGTCTATTTTTTACACTTTTACTGGTTCTCTTTCTCATGCACACGGGGGGGGGGGGGGGGGCTGCACGTAATTCCTGTCTCAGTGGGTGTGTTTCAGATAAAGTCAAATACGCACATCTGCAGGCAGAGTCAACAGATCAATGTGTTTTACGCAATGAAATGGTGCCGGGGCCTTACAAATACCCGCAGGACATGGCAGTTGGTCAATGTTAAGCATTCTGAAAGATTACAGGCATCGTACAAGATTGTTTCTCTGATTTGACAAAGACAAGTGTGTAGGTGTGCAGCAAATTAGTTTAAATTGTGGAAAACAGAAGACCGGTGGTCAGCAACTAATTTTGCATACATTATATTAAATACAATCTTCAAGTGCAGCAGATCTAAACAATCTGCAAAATGCAAGCCGTTGGTCAGTGTTCAGTGTGTGCCAGCCGTGCTGCTGCAGGACTTCTGAGAAATCAGACAGACTTTTTACTGCTCCGGACCAACAAGAGTGTCCTCAGAAGGGGAGCAGCCTGTGTCCGTTTCCTAAGGTAGGTTGTGAATAACATGCAACGCCACATTGTGTGTATTTGAAGACAAACTAGATTTCTGCCGCCAAGTACTGCCAATTGAAGCTCTTCAGCTAGCTTGTTTATTTTTCTGTTTTTCTACTGTTTAAAGATTTTAACCTTTTTAGAAGACTGGATGACTTGTTTAGATAAAGGCTTGAATGGACATCACATGTAGATTTGGCAGGCAAATTCAGACTATAAATAGATTAAGTACATCTGCCTATTTATGTGCTAATTCACAGCACGCTAGATTTACTAATAACCTGCTTATATTCTTATCTTCTTTTTCTAAAGCAGTTCTGACAGTGTCCTATTCAACAGCAAGAAACCTGGATTCCACAAAAGGGGGGAACGGACAGATATTGTGCACATGAGCATAGCAAGTTTAAGTGTTGGCCATGGGCTTTATGCTAACCCTTTTACACAGGTGGGTCAGTCTGCTACTTGAGACAAATTATGTCCACAAATCTTGTGTCCCTTTAGAAAAAGTTTGTTCTTATTCTTTGTATTCTTTAGATGGAGAAATTTTGAATGAAAAGGTTAAAACACTAAGTTTGTCCTCTTGTTTGTAGCAATTCGAAAACCTCTCTCATGACTCCCTGATCAGAAGAGCAGCATCAGTGGTTACGGACAGTTCAAGTACTTTTCTTTCCCAGACCTCCTTGGCTCTCATAAATGCCCTTACAGACTACTCAAAGGTAAGTTTCCATCCAATGTGAGACATTTTAACCACTAAGCTCAATGTGAGAATTTTAATTCCTCATTGAGAAGAAAAATGTTCTCATGCTACATTAACAGAAGCATGAGAAAGCACATCATCACAGAAATGACACTGATTACAAATAGAGAGAGAGTTTTTTTCATTTAATAAGATGTTTGCATACTTTCATTTTAAATATTGCCCTGCACTGTCCCTGACTGTTTGTCCTCCCCCTGTTTGCGAACAGGCTGTGCACACACGCATTGCCGTCCAAAGACGATATTTAGCCTCACTGGGAAAACTGACCCCAGCAGAGGTGGATTCTTTCCTGGAGGTGATCAATGGCCAGCGTGCAGAGGTTAGTTTTTGTTGTTGAAAACAAACTTAAATGTAATCTAGCATTCGGGTTTTCCAGTTAAAATCAGCCTTTTCTTTGCTAAAACAAGAAAGATAGATTCCTTATATTGATTTTGTCCCATGTCTTTGTCCCAACAGGTTAGTGACAGACTAAACGAATGCAAACGTTTTGAGTCAAACTGGATCAATGCTGTCAACTTGTGTAAAATGGCAGCTGAGGCAGCACACACTTCAGGTAGGTAAAATGTCTGTCTGAGTACAACTATAGCTCTTGATGTGCTCTCAAAAACTCTTGTTTTTATAATGATGGATCAATGATTGCATAAAAACGTTACTTTTTTGCTGCCCATGTTACACTTTAGAAAGCATACAGATCAGATGGTGTCACTGAGTAGAGCTTTAGATAAAACAAAAATGGATTATGTTGACAGAAGTGCCTTCTACTGCTGTTATCTTAACTCTTGAACTTTTTAATAAATTTGACAAATTGCATTTTGGATCTGTATGTGTTTTCAGGAGCCGAACAGGCATCAATTGCAGTAAAGACAAACATTCAGGTGGCTGAGGCGCAGGTGAAGGAGGCTCGGACACTGTCAGTAGATGCAGATAAGAAACTGGCAGAGACAAAAGTAGAAGAGATCCAAAGGATGGCGGAGTATGCTGCCTTTCTAGAGGATAGTGAGGAGCATGAGGTGCATGAGGCCTATCTACGAGAGGACTAAGCAATAGAGATATCAGAAAACCAGCAGAAAATTGGAATAAGTGCATTTTTACCTTTGAAAGCTTTAGATTTCTATGTTTGATTTCCCTATTATGTCTCTTTTGTCTTTGATGTTTACATATTTTAATTTACACAAAGAAAATTGAAAAGGAAATGATATAAATTGCTTACAATATGCAATGTTCCTTATGTCATTATTTATTTGATTTGTGGATGTCAGCTTCTTTTGGAGCTTCAGGAGAATAATTAATGAATCTCCAGTATATATTGTATAGCAGTGGGGCTTATCCAGCATTTTGTTCCAACAATGACATTTTTTATAAAGATATTGTTTGCATAATTGTGTTTTCATTGTTCACATTATTGCAAAAAATAAAATGAATTGATGAAGATTTGATTTAATATTTGTTTTCATGGGTCCCTCAGGCAGTGTAATACTGCTCACTGTCACTGTTCATCAAGAAGGCAAAAAGCCTTTTTGTCTTTGCCTTTGAAGGTTTCCTACAGATGAATAACTTGTATGACAGCAGCTTTATCAGCAGATATTTAACTGAACATAAAGCATGATCTATTGTCAAAAATGTGGATGGTACCAATAGAATTGTTTTATAGCCCTCTGTTGAGGTACCTAGTACACTGATCAGATACTAAAAGGTCGAGTGAGAGACACTACAGTCCATTGATTGGTCAATAAAGAATTTATACTCTTCCTCATCTACGGTGAACTCTAATCTCTAACACTTGTAAATTTACACACATTTGTCCACTTAAACAATAAAATGAAAGGATGTTTTTCTTCCTTTTCATTTTTTTTCAACTTAACAGTCAGTTGCTATAGACTAAGAAAAAATAACTATACCACTGTGCTGCTCTGCTTGCCAGTAGCTCTTGGCCACTGACAGCATTTGTTAACATGCTGTCCTTGGTTGCCATGTGCTTTTGTTGCCTAAACATAATCACATCCAGCAACATCCCACCATGTGCTTGTGTTGATATCATGGTAGCAGAATCTGAGAACAGCAGATGCAAAAGGATACGTGCTGCAATCTGATATGTAGACGTGATAATCCATTGCAAAGTGGTGACAGGTGATGGCTTACCCTTTGATTCCACCGGCAGTATGTCGATAGCATTACATCCGCAGCACTGTTTTGCTCCGTCCTCCATGCGGCCCCATAATCCACCAGGAGTGTCTGTGAGCATTTCAGAAGTGGAGCATCCTGCCAAATGTCACTTTCCCTTGATTTTGTTGTCATTTTCCCTTGATTTTTGTGATTCTGTCATGGCTGAGTAGGCTTCATATATAAATGCTATCCTTCTCTGTCTGTTTAACCCTTGGTTTACCATTGAACGTAATTCAGCATGGGCCAGGGCTTGCAAGTCAAGTATGGAGGCTAACTGGCTTCATTTCAGACAACTGAGTAATACTTTTATCTCTCTTCTCAGAAAATCAAAAGCTGACTTCTATCTGGCTATGACTTCAGAAAGTCTAAACAATCCAAAGAAATTTTGGAAAACCACTTAGTCATTGTCTGCTTGCTGTAACTCCATTAACTTTCCGTCTAGTATACTCATGGATGGTCTCAGGGTAACTGACAAGAATGATGTAGACAATTGATGTTTTACCCACTTTGTTGTGCTGCAGCCTACAGTCCAGCCGTAAACGATGTAGATCTGTGAATTCTGGCTGTGTTTCAGTACAAAAAAAGATGAAAAAACATCTTAATAATTTTACAGACCAGTATAAATAAATCTAGTTAAACATTGAATAAACAGAAGATTTGTGGCTTTTATTTTTGTTAAAAACATATGAATCTTATTTATTATACAAATTAATAATTATGAAATAGAAAAAAACAACTGTTTTTGTTAAAAAATACAGTGCTGTTGTAAATTCTGATCTACTTTCTGTCTATTTCATGTACAGTGGCTGTTAGCAGGAGCATTAATTCTCCCGCTGGACAGAATACAGATGGCTGCTGGACGGAGGAGGAGCAGATACTGTTGATGTAATGTTTTAGTTAAGTTGAGCATGATCCCAAGTCCATGCAAGGCACTGTATTTTGAAAATTGACTGGATACAATGCTGCTTGACTTGCAGATCTGCTCTGTTCAGCTTTACATAGTTGCTGTTTGTCAAAAAATAGACATGCTGCCTATTACATGCAGAGCAGAGCGGCAAGCTGCTTCTTGGCAGCTGCTGAGACGTTCTGGGGCACACCAGGCGGAATAACGAGCATTGACTAGAATGTCTCCAATCGGCCCCAGAGGCCATGCCGTTGATGCATCTGGTCGAATTTAGGGGTTAGGATGAGAATGTGTTGAGGAGACGCAAAGGATAAACAGAAATCCTACAGTAGATACCTACAGTACTCTGATTTATAGTTACGGATCAGATTTTACTAATTGATAGCCCCATCGCAGCAATAGATGTATGTATTGTATGTGATATTTTGTTTTTACTATATGCACCCACAGCAATTGTGCTTATAGTCTTTCATCTGCTTTGTAATATAAAGTGATGATGCGACTGATTCATAGAGCTGGAATTACATTAGCTTATCTTTGTTTTACCTGTCTCTTTGCTGGAACAGGAACTATTGCTGTGCCTTCATCCAGGCCAACTCAAGGAAAGAGGAAAGTCCAGCACCTATCCAGGTATTTGTTTCCTGAGCCAGGGTTATGCAGGTAAGCCCAATCTAGGAACCCAATGGCTGTCCGTGTACAATGATAAGCCTCAGGGGGATATGGCCAAAAGTTTGGGGGATCTGGTGTAGCCAGCAGATATCTGGGCCAAGACTTCTTCTGTGTACTGGTCATTTTGGCTAATCTATAAACAGATATCTGCATAAGCTAACTGATAACTAAATTGTCATGTGATGATAGCCACTGGGTTGTGAGATGGCATTCAGCCAGTGCATTCTGCATCCTTACATGGACTGTTTACCTTCTGAAACATGCTTGATCAGTACTACTTGGGTGACAAACAGTAACCTACAGATTCTACACACATAGTCAAAAATTTACATATAGAGGTCAAGGTTATTATTATAACCTTTATTTAACCAGGATGGTCCCATTGAGATCAGAGATCTATTTTACAAGGGGCACCTGGCCAAGATCAACAGCAACACAGAGTTTAAACAATAAATGGACATAAAATCACATAAATTAGAATACACTGACACAATCAGGTAAAGCATTTGCACAAAGCCAGGCTGGACTCAATGGATTTCACCACAGTTTTGAACTCATTGAGGGTTACTGAGTTTTGAAGCTTGAGATCAGTCTGGAGATTGTTCCACGTAGCAGGAGCAGAAAACCTGAAGGCCTTCTTTTTCATTTCTGTTCGAACTTTGGGAACTATAAAACAAGTCAGACGATAAATAATAATAATAATAATAATAATAATAATAATAATAATAATAATAATAATAATAATAATAATAATAATAATAATAATAAATGTTCTCCTCTATGGTAGCATGACTATACATTTCCTTAAAAATTTATAAGACTGTATAAGGCTGAGTGAATGCAAAGTTACTTTAAGGTTTTAGTTTTTCTCTGTCTATGCGCATGTGCTCAGAGGCGGGGCTTCCATGGTGGCACGGGGGGGCACCCGCCCCCCTGCAGTCTGATTGGCCCTCGTGTGCCCCCCCAACGGCCATTGACTCATCATAATGTCAATCATTGCGTTGCGTAAAGTTACTGACGCTGCTGCATGATAAAGACGGAAGCAAAGCCGGAACCTTGTTTGATTAGACTATGTTAAAAACTCATGAAGGCTTTTATTTTGGAAAAAGAAGGAAGTGGCTCGTCGGCTCCGCGCATGAACTGCTGTAACTTCACCAGTCACGGACTTTTTTTCGACGTGATGCTGCAGCTGGAATGAAGACGCTAACCAGTTTGCTTGAGTTTACAGGGTTCCTGGAACCTTTTAAAGAGGTCTTCTATGAACTGTTCAAGTTATGCAAAACTGCTTTGGTCCTACCTGTAAGCACAGCTGCCTGTGAGCGCAGTTTTTCTGCATTGAAACTTATCAAAAATCACTTGCGCACCACCATGAACAATGAAAGACTGAGTGATCTTGCTGTGCTAAGTGTGGAGTCCAAGAGAGCCAAGGCCTTGGATATGGACGAGTTTGTAAGGTTGTTCAGCAGCAAACACGGCAATCGCAAAATACAGTTATTTTGAAGTGTCAGCACCTTCAAATGAGTGATACATTGAGTGGTACTTACTCTGATTGTGATACAGAACACATAATTGTTTAAAATACACAGTGTAAAGAGCTGAGCACTAGTGATTTTGAATATTGTTGTTGTTGTCCATTTCACTGTGAGAATTTGAGTGGCTGTGGGGAATTATTTTTCTAAAGAGTAACATGGAGCAACCTGTTCTTTGCAGAGCACTAGTGATTTTGAATATTGTTATTATTGTCCATTTCACTGTGAAATTTGAGTGGCTGTGGGGAATTATTTTTCTAAAGAGTAACATGGAGTAACATGGAGCAACCTGTTCTTTGCAGAGCACTAGTGATTTTGAATATTGTTATTGTTGTCCATTTCACTGTGAAATTTGAGTGGCTGTGGGGAATTATTTTTCTAAAGAGTAACATGGAGCAACCTGTTCTTTGCTGAGCACTAGTGATTTTGAATATTGTTGTTGTTGCCCATTTCACTGTGAAATTTGAGTGGCTGTGGGGAATTATTTTTCTAAAGAATAACTACTACATGGAGCAACCTGTTCTTTGCTGAGCCTTTTTTCCTCTGCTTGAAAATTGCATATAATTAATAAAATGAGTACATCTGGAACCACAAGGTCTGTTTAAATAATTTTGGTGTCATAGGGACCACTTTGAGGATTTGTTGAGATGGGTAATTATTAGTATATGTGTTACTGGTGAATAGTAAATGAAGATGAAGTATACCTAGCAGATTCAATGTGGCCAAGAAAAGCAAGATGAAAACATAAGCAATGTAATATTGAAGTGGGTAGCCTTCATTTTTGTTACTTTTGGGCGGCCCCCCCAGATTTATTGTCGTCACCCCCTGTGCCCCCCACCAGAAAATTCTCTGGACCCGCCCCTGCATGTGCTATGTTGAAAGCTTCTCCAAATGGATCTCTGTTGTAATAAACTTTTACATTCAAGGACAACTAAGGCTCATAAGTTATTCTTTTACTCATCTTAGAGAAGATTGTTCTGATGTATACATTGTTCACAGCATTTTCAATGCTACAAGGGTCAAATCAATATTCAATCAATTCAAATCAATATTACATATAACTTAACATAAAGACAAAAAAACATAGTCACCTAAAAATGAAAACTGATGCAAGAATAAACAGTAGTGACAGAACAACAGTAGTGAGCTTAATTTACTGCTTAAACAGTAATGAAATCGAAAAACATACAAGTTAATTGCAGACAAGCTGGGGTGCCTTGTGGTGTTGTGTAGTGCTTGTGTGTTTTTTGGTGTATGCTTGGGGGGTTCTCTGTGTGTCCACCTTTGTTGCAGGGGCTGGGTGTGGATTTCGGTTGCTGGAGCTCTGTGCACACTTTCTCACCTGCGCCTCATGCTGCGCCTCGTGCTCTATTTGTGCACTCTCCAGTGCCTTCCTTCGCCAAGCTCCAGCGCCTCTCCGCCCAGCCCCTCCCCTCAAGCCAAGTCACTCGCCACCCTCACCACCTCGGACAACACCCGCACCCTTTCCCCGCTTCTCCTCGCCTCCTTCACCACCTCTGACAACCCCCACTCTCTGCTCACACTTCTCCTCGCCTCACCTTCGCCATCAGCACCGCCAGCCTCACCTGCTTCCCCTGCCTTCACGCTCCCTGGCTCCCATCCCCCAGCTCCACTCCCTACCTCACTACATTCACATAATCATTAAAACTTTCAGTACCAAGCAGCATAACACAAGCACAGTAGAATTTCTAGTTGATCAATTAATGCATTCATCTGTTAAAAAATAATTAATCTACCTTGTCAAATATTTCTCTTATACGAGCCAAAGAAGGCATAACTTTTCAGTGTAAGGAAAAACTTTTCATCACGAAGGCCATAAATTAGAGGACTCAGACATCTTGGAACAAGATTAAACACAATGTAGTTAAAGTACCTGACATTCCTAAATAACGTGACATTAATCTGAAGCACAGCAGCTTCTATGAATGGGCACCACAGCTGGATGAGACAGAGCAGCAGCTGGAAAGCATGAAGAATTACTGTTCTGAGCCCTTTCCAAATTGACTTTCTGTTCTCTCCTGATGCAGTTTTGGCTATTTTAATTATTTTAACATAAGAGAATACAATAGTAATACACATAATCAAGAAGTAAAACTGATGTACAGCTGACCTAAGATGACCCTGCCATCTGTGCAAAATGAATATCTCCACAGAACAGATTTGGTACTGTTTGTAAAATTTAAGATAGGCTGATGCAAAGAAGACAGCGAGGACAATAAAACAGGGTACAGAGCTGAGGGCATGAATGATGAGGATGCAGTAAACAGTCCTGCGTGTGGTGCACAGCTCTCCATGGCGCAGGGGCATGCATATGGCCACATAACGCTCTAGAGTCATTGCTGTCAGAGTAACTGGTGTGATTATAAGATACACAAGCACCACAACAGAGATAATGATGCATAACCAAACATGCATAGCAATTTGAAAATAGCTTAAGATGAGCAGGACATTAGACATAAATAACATAAAGCTATCAGACAGCAGTGTAACAGCAAATAAGATATAGCGAGTAGTTCTGTAGAAGCACTCCTTTTTAAAGACGGTTACAATAAGCAGGAAATTGATGCAAAGAAAAATCATCACCAAAATCTGTACAATAATGACCTGGCCATTGATTTGTTGCCGTGAAGAATTGCCAACAAATGAGTTGTTATTAGCCATCAATTTTCTAAGCAAATACACAAGTTCAAGCAAAGTACCCTATCTTCTCTGCAGTGGCATGTCATTGTGGCACAGATTTCTACTGGCAAATGTTGTCGGCCCTCTCTGTGCTCTGAGTGAGGGCTGTGCTGTGCATGAAGATTTTATAGAAGTGAATAGAGTATGAGCAGAGGAATTGCAAATGAAAATTTGCTCTCCACAGTTTCTGTTCCTGTAAAAATAGTGAGGTATCTGAATGATCCATTTTGCTCTTTTTTGGAAAATAGAAAGTGAGTGTGATGAACTTTTGTAGTTACCCCAAACTCTCTGCACAGTAATTTAAATATGGTAAAACTATTGAACATTAGGGAATGTGAGGTGATTTCTGATCCAGAACCTGCTTTGCTTTTATTAGTGCTGAGAAACATCTAGACAGTTTAGTAAGTACATGTTTAGTGTGTGATTTCAAGCTGGTTCTATCA